>NC_134280.1:66205434-66565434 GCF_949628215.1 Phalacrocorax aristotelis
GGGCTGACTGAGATTCTTAAAAATGGAGGTCTAAAAACTGGCTTCTAAGACAGTATTTAGGCATCTAAATTACTAAATGGTTTGCTCTCTCAGAGTGCTGAAAACCTACCTTCCCCCAAGGCATTTAACCAGGACCAGTAGGTCCTTGGCACTTAGGAAAAATAAAAGAAAAAGTAAGTCTAGCTCTTCATGTCACTCCTGTGTGCTAGTTTTCAGTTTACCCCTTTAGCCTCACAAAAATACCATGGAATTTTTACATGGAAGGAAGTGATCAAATCATTTTACCCCTCAAAGAGTGCAACCGCACCATTATATCTACTCTCAACACACAGAATCAATTTTGCTTTGAAAGCAGAAACGGCAGCTAGTGCATCATCATTTCCTAAGGCACCTACGTATTTCCCTGGAGATACTCTACCGTAATAGTGATCACAATATACCATACTTGTCTTATGAGATTTGACAAGATCACAACCTAAGTTCCTTTGGCTGCAACTATACCTTCTTATATCAGCAAAACACTGCACAGTATGAAGATCCCGCTGCTGAGACAAAAGCTAGATCAAACAGAATTTATATGCTGTGCATTGCTCAGACTTTCACAACTAACTTACCCAAGGATAATCACAGCGCAACTTTATTTTGCACTTTCACCACTTAAGTAAAAATTAATAAAAAGGACTTAGATATGCAAACATATCATCCATGAGACTGAAAAACACACACATGGTTGGTTGATATTCATTCAAAGAGGGAATTCTTTTCTAAAAGACTTCTGCTCCAAATGCATTAAAAAAGTCACAGACAGTCACAGAAAAGTAATAACGAACAGTATGTATTATTATCCAAGCAAAACATGGATTTAAGTACAGGATTATCCAAGAAAACTGATGATGCAAGAAAGGTGCCTTTTCTCCAAAAAAACTTAGAACATAATTTTAGGGAGGATAGAGGCAGTAACCTGAAGTACCTAAAATCATCAAACTCCACGGAAAGCGCTGCAGATTCAGAGCGGGGGCCCCGAGGGGATGAAGTCACGTTCATTTTCTGGCTCCTTTTTCAGTGTTAACCAGTGACTGACTCACAAAGTGCTACCCGAAGTCTCTCTGCTATGGGTACTAGGATACTGCATTCAGCCTTCGGCAAAGCATGAGCTAATTAAGAAGGAAAGCAAAACACCAGGTGCGAGGAACGTCTGCAAAAATCAATTTACAGAAGGAGGCACACTGAAACTCCGTACTTAGCTTGAGTACCTAATACTGACAAGACAAATCCATACATATGCACCCGTGAGACAGAGCAAGTGGGGTTAAATGACCACAAATCATGAAGGAGGCATGAAACTTCAGGAGAAGCATTAGATCATTTCACTAGAAAAAGTGAAACAGATGTCTAACGAGACAAAAAGAGAATCAAACAATGGTGAACTTGGAAAGAACAAGTTTCTTGTTCAGATGAAACAACCCCCCCAAAGCATGTGTAGCTGTGCCTATCACATGTTGTTGCACTGCTTAAAATTTAATTCCAGCATATATTCCAGGGAAGAAAAGTAGGATTATAAAGAGCACGCCAGCTCCGAAAAGGGAGCAATGATGCTGTCAGCTAAACCGAGCACAGCCCTTCCTGCAGAACATGCCCAGAGGAGAAAGCATGATCCAGGAATGAGAGCGTAGCTTGAATTCCACCCCTCCCTCTCTCATTAACTGACTACATGACTCGGTGACTAAGATACTTTTGCCACCTCTTTTGTAAAGCAGAGGTTAGCAAGGTGTTCTGTCAGCGCAAAACTCATCTAACATAATGCAATTCTTTACCAACAGACAAGAATGGGGAAGAGACTGAATTTGGAATATTTGAACCACTTGAAACACAAAGGTAGACATCTAAGTGAAACCTAACATTTATCACTGGTAGGTGACAGGTAGACATTGTGACATGCTGGAACACCACTGACGTTTCAGGGATAGCTCGTACGTACAAGAGCCGGCAAATAATCAAGAGACAACCTGAAAAGGGTTGCTGGTAATCACTTAATGAGACAAGGAATGGCTGAAACATGCCTGACAAAAGCCCGCTGGGAAAGTGATAGATGTAAACTTTTCGTCACAGGTTAAGCACCAGACCAACAATCACCATAAAATTATTTGGAACAAGGTGTCAGGAGGTACACACTCAGACACCAGCTTCAGAATTTTAAAAAATAAAAATATCAACTGCTTTCATTATTTAAATGAAGACATACTTTACACATCAAATAATATTTTGGCTCTAGATACCACCTCTAACCCCTGCAAAGGCATTTTGTGTCTTCATTGTCTGCTTCCTAGAAGAACAGCCCTTTATGGAGCAGAAAACACCAGGTCCCTGGTTCCCCTGCGTCCCGCCCCCTACCTCCTACAGGCAGGAGAAGGAAAGGAAGCGATATAAATCCTGCTTGCACATAGTTTTGATAACAACTATAATTTCAGTCCTTTTAAGATCTTCTATTTAAGGTACTCAAACCCAATTAGAACAAGAGGAAACTACTTTAAGCTGTGTTCAGGGAAGGTTTAGATTGGATATTAGGAAAAATGTCTTCACTGCAAGAGTGGTCAGGCATTGGCACAGGCTGCCCAGAGAGGAAGTAGAGTCACCATCCCTGGAGGTATTTAAAAGACGTGTAGACGTGGCACTTCGGGGCATGGTTTAGGAGACATGGCAGCGTTGAGTTGACAGTTGGACTTGATGATCCTAGAGGTCTCTTCCAACCTTAATGATTCTGTGATTCCATGAATTACAATCATTAACAATCAGTGTCGCATACATCACTGCTGTGACACATGGCAAATGTCTGTGAACAACCGAAAATGCTGTCGCAGAGGAGAGGTACCTGCCTTTCCAAAGGATCCCAGCGGTATGCGCTGAAATCCACACTAAATCAGCAATAAAGTAATTAAGTAACTTTTTCCCACAAAAGACTACGGAGGTTTTCATTTTAACTGCTCCTCAGAAAACCTGATCACACAGCCAGGGCCTGCAGCGTCATGGTGATAAATTCCCTGGAGGAAATCTCCTGCCACAAGCTGCCATACATACAGAGCAGATGTCAGTTAGGAGCCCTCCATCTAATCTCTGCCTTACAGCACCAGAAGCAGGATCCTCATGCAAAACAGTCATAAGCACTCCAATGCCACAGAAAGACATCAGTGAATTAAGATGTTAAAAACTAATAGTAATTTGAATAGTTAAATATTAACAGTTTAATTGGGAAGGAGAAAAAAGGATTTCTTTTGATGCTAATTTGACCCTGCATCCTAGGTGATGGCACGACTACGATGACAGGTGAAACAAATTAGTGTAACAAAACAATTGCCTGGAACCACAAATTGAATTTCAATGGGATACCTCATGCTGCTACAACCCAAGGAAATCGTCTTGTGGGGCACACCTCACTGGGTTCACATGCAGTTTAGAAAATTAATAGGATAAAAATGTGTTTCGAGTATTTAAAAAGAGGCAAGATAAGGTCAACCAGGGATAATCTTATAGCTGAAAAATTATACACATACAGTACTGATTCTTTTAACTCTCCTGTAATGAGAGGAATGTAATCTTTGTCAACCAGAAAGAGCTCTTCTAGTTGATACATGTTTGGCATCCTAAAAATAATTCACAGTGGGAAAGATGAACGATATGTCACTAGTCCTGTCACCAGTGACCATACCAACACTGGCAAAACTGCTGTATTTCCAAAGAGCTTGCAAAAAGCAGCCATGCAAAGTAAGAAGAAAAGTTCAGTTGAGTTAACCCTATGAGAGGCCTGAATGACAGCACGTAATGCAGCCCAGCATTACATTCTTACTGCCAACACGAACGGTGTCTAGGCGCGGGGCTTCGGAAATAGTCCAACACAGCTCAGTAGATCCCTGCTGGGAAGTGACAATGAGGGAATATAAGGAGAAAATCAGCATCAGGAGATCCCTTCCTTTCCTTTTCACCAAAAAATGTGAATAAATAGCTGTAGCACAATAAAGAGGAAATGTCTTAAAAATTGAGTATGTGTAACACGGACAAATGATGGCTTAAAATAAGCTTGTAGCATTCTGTAGTGAAAAGTCGGCTACACAAAGCATTTTCTACCTTCAATGTTTCTCTGAAACACCACTAGCCCAAGCACCCGTGGGGAAGTAGTACATTTGGACTGGGTGAACCAATGGTTAGTTCCAGGCCAAAAATAATTTCCATCTTTTGTTTCTCACATAAAGAACAGTGACATTTTTTGGCTCATGATCCCATTTTCCATTCTTTTTCTGAACAATTCATGGGAAAGATTCGTATTTTAGGCTAATTCTCTTTGAAATACTTACTTGGCATTATTACAGCCTGTGACTTTGTGTTGTAAGGTTTTCAGAAACCCTTTCAAAAAGAAACATTTCTTATTCTGTGATGCTCGCTGAGTGCCATTTCTTGCTTGAGAAGGCACAATGTAGGTTGTATAATAATAATAGAGCTATCAAAAGGAGATCATTAACTACAGCAGGATTATCACCTCATCTTGGGACAGCCTTTTCTCATTTTCTGTGTAGGCTGGAAGGGGTCGCCACATCTCTGATCAATGCTGCTATGATAACCGTTGGGCCAGCCATAAAAAATATAACAGATTAAAAGACTATAAACAGCACTAAAGGAAAAAAAAAACCTGCAAATGGGGTGGTCCTGAACTACATGTACAAAGGAGGAACCCTCATAACTCAGATTTCTATCAGCTGTACACAGGAAGAGGAGGCAGCATGGGAATAAGATACAAACTATTTTCATTCACCAGTAAGAAAAGCTACATGACGACAAAGCCATGGAACGTAATATCACTGAATGCAAATAGCTTTAGATTCTCTGAAAAAAAAAATTAGCTAATGAGTAACAAATGCAATTCAGTGCTAAAAAAAAAAGAAAAAAGGTAATATTGAGGCTTAGAAAGAATAAACTTGAATGGAAATGAATTGAGATGAACTAGAACAGAATATTTAACTATTTTCTGTGAAGCTAAACAAAAAGTGTATGCTTCACACGCTAACTGAAAACAAAAAATACAAGAATGTACAAGAATGACTAATTCTTACAAAGTTTTGCATATTCTTTCCAGTTATTATGAAAGAAAAATGAGACAGAATTGAAAAAGCAGAGGAGAATCAGGAGCATCACTGTCTGCATCGATTCACAAATGTCAAGAAACTACAGAAAAAAATGTAGAGGTTATCATTATACAATGTCTGAAATCGATATTTCACCAAGGCCAAACATTCCTGCCCTCCCACTGCAGTTGTATAAGGGTTATCGTCTGAACGGTTACAGATGGGGGCGGGGGGGGGGGGGGGGGGGGGGATAGAATTTTCAGATATTTACAGGAGAAAAAAAGCCTGCAGTAGGATTTTGCGTCTAGTCTGTGCTTCACTGTAAAACTAAGGCAACTGATTCAAAAAACTACTAAGATACTCAGTGCACTCTTGTTTCGAAGGATCTTGAATGATTCAAATGGAAATATCTTAGGACTAGAATTTCGACTGCTGCTGTTATTGTTAAATAGTCTCTGGCTGTTACTCTCCTTTGACTATTGCTTGTAACAGATTGGTTTAAGTCACATCAAGTTTGCCTAATCTAATTAGATTAGGTATTTCATAATAACCTGACAGCCTTTCCAGACACAATTTTACTTTTATAATCTGTTAAGTAGTCACATTTTTATATTAGATCTTAAAAAGCAAGGACATTGAAAATAATGTATTGTGGCCAACTGAAATGATACCTACAAATAGCATCTGAAGGATTTAAACAGATAGCAGCAATTATCCTCCTCTTTGTGGAGCATTAAAGTGATAAAAACGATTATTTTTCCTAGATCACTGTAATATTCATGTATCTACTTAACTTTCTTCCTTGGAAGGTCCCATTTGTTTTCTTTAAAGAAATGAATAAAAAGATTTAAAAGATTATGATTACTCAGTGCTTAGAAGAAAATGAATAGCAGATACGACAAAGGTATGCAAAATGAGTATCAGAACATAGCAAACACTTAGCCAATATCAATTAAAAAAAGGCTCTCTTGCTTGGTGAAATTAAAGGGGAAAAAAATCAGGGTGGACAGACAGAAAGAGTCATTTCACAGAACAGGTCTAACTGATGAAAGACTTTAGATGGTATTAAGTCCAATAATATTCAAAATAGTATCCCCTTAAAGTACATGAGCAGCATGAATAGTTTCACTAGCTAGGATTTAATTATGAAACTATTGATTGTTATGGTTCAAGGCACAAAATGATCATTAGACGGAACCAAGGAAAGAGATTCCTTCTATAATATAGTTGCAGGGAGGCCTGCATTTTCTATGAGGCAACCAACTTTGCTGTCAGAGAAGAAATACTAGGTCAACTGAGGTTCAAGATGCAAGGTTCTAATAAAAAGGCAGTTAACTTTATCTGGAAGGAAAAAAAAAAAAAAAAAAAAAAGAAAAGAAACAACCATGGCTGGTAACTGAAGAGATATTGGGTAGGAGGTACCCACAATTATCGTGTACAGCAGTGGGCCTTCCAGCTTAAACCAATTTCATTATTTGTTCTTCAGGAGTTCAGCTGACAGAAGACCAAGTTTACGCTCAGTTTGGTTGTGGGAAGGGGGAAGAGTGGGAGGTTGGCCTTCTTGCCTTCAGCTGAGCCTAGCCGAACCACTAGCGAGTGTTACAAGAGAGGGAACTCTGAACGTGCACTTCATGCTCTGCTTCCCGCTCAATCTTAGCTAACGTAGAAAGGGCAGGCGGTGCGGTTACCTATGAATCATGCAAATATAGACATCACTGAAGGCAAAAGGATAACATGCACTTCAGAGATTAGATTTGCATTTTGCTTTATCAGGAGGCATTGAGTAAAAGGAATTTCCTGATTGCTTTGCATTAGAAAAGGCTAATGTGTTCAATCGCACTATATAAAGTTTTAACATACTCAATGAATAAAAATGATAATCTTTCATTTCAGGCAAAGCAAGCAAATGGGCAGAAATTATTAAGTCTTTCATAACAGTGGAGAAAACTTTTGGTTTTAGTTTCTGCAATACTGGTCTTAAAGAGGTTACGCAAAAATTTTGAGAAGCAATCTAAGTTTGCCTGTGCAGGGTGCCGGACTAGTTCAGTACTACAGGATTTTCAGGCTACCTGGTGTCACCCCAATTGGGCAGCAGTTTGGGTTTATTCTTCCTAGGGTACTTATTGGGTCTTACCTTTACAATGTTTGTTTCTAAAAGGTAACCCCATGTTGAACAGTGAATAATCAGACATCGAAAAGACTATCACAGGATTTTCAGACCACCGTTGCTTATATGCCATATCTCATTTCTGTCAAAATGCATATCTAATACTAGGAATTAATACTAATAATAATGACGAGAAATAAGGTAAGAAGCACCATCTGTGTAAATTTCATGGCTTTAAAAAGGGACTCTAGCTTTATATTCCTAAGACTTAATTGAATAATAAAAAAAAATGATTCCGAGACGATCAATCAAAGTGCTATTTTCAGAACATATAAAAGAAAAGATAAGGTCAGAAGACTTTTCTCTGCACAGAATTATTGTGGTCGTAGAGCTGTCAACAAGGAGAAACACAAGCAGGATTCGTTAAAGAAATCATTGGAAAAGGTCCTCCATGCTAGCAATTTACTTTTTGTTTTTTTAACATCGTAAGAGAGATGTGGCTTTTTTTTTCATAAGCAACCTCTGTTCAGAAAGTAGCTTGCACTCTTAACTTAAATCCATTTAGAGAAAAAAAAAGCCTGAGATATTAAAAGACTAAATTAATAGTAGCCCGAGGTCCAGCTGTTTACAGAGTTAATGCCCTCAATCACTACCTAAGCACGCTTAATTTTTATTCCATTGTAGCACACAGAAAGGAGAGACAGAAAAGTTCATCAGAGTCCAAAATATATTTAGTACGGAGTTCTTCCAGAGATTTGCTGACAATCCATTACCCACATTAACATTCACAAAGGGATGGAACCTAAAATTTTGCAGCAGATGCTTAATACTTCGCAGGCTCAGATCCAGCCTGGCAAGTTTTACTCTGGACTGGAAAGCCAACACGTGCCTGCAGTAGAACCAGTAGCAACCTGCAGCTCAGCACCCTGCAAAACCTTTCCAAAAACCTGAGTAGTTCTGAAGTCTTATCCTGACTTTCTGTAAGACATATTTACACATTGACTTTATTTAGTATACAAATCGTGAACTGTTAAGAGTTGTACCGTGCTAATAAAGCAGGAAAACCAGCTTTTTGTTTCGGTAGTGGTTTGTCCTTAAACCACCTACTGCTGGAAAACCTATATAACTGGGACAATCTACAACACAGGATTGAAAATTGATCTGTTAACGTCCTTCAGGAGTTGTCTGAATGTGCTCATATGTGAAGCACAGTAAGCACTTAACCTTAATGCAGCATCAGTTTCTACAGTTCTCTGTATTTTGCTAATCGGTTTTAAACTCAACACCACAAGTTTACTGTGTTAAGAGCACTAGGCTTTCCACCGGAAGAGAAATTGGGACTATAAAGGCAGTTAACCTGTTGAAATAACGTAAGAAAATCTTGTTTATGGACTCCAGAAAAAAGTATCAGCTAAGGGTTTCGTATTTCAAAAGAAGCACAAATTCATTTTGTCAGTGAATTAACTACAAAACCAAAATCCACATAGGGTAATAACTACTCCTGGTCCCTGATCCAATTTATGGATCCTGACAGGCAGTCTAATGGCACAGATGATTTTTAATAAATCAACAATCTCAGAGCAACAAATCAAAAGCAGCAGCAACTTGACCTCAGAATCCAGTTTGACATTAGACCTAAATAGCCATATATAGTTTGATTTCTACCAGCTATAAACCCAGCGTCCACATTTTGTGGATTTGTAGGTAACCTCACGTTTAGGAACCTCAGCATTGACTGTTACCTGACTATTTAGCCATGTAACTTTTTTATATGAAGCCACCTGTAAGGAAGAAAAAAGAAAAAACCCAAACAAAACCCCCAACCAAACACCTAACCCAACCCTCACTGCTGATTTTCACAACCGAGTTTGTTCCAAGACTAAAATGCTTATATGACTATCTATTGATAAAACATATGCAAAAGGCTGGCTCCTTGAAAAAGAGGCCTGCATATATTACATGTGACAATATTAAAGGCCTGTTAAATTCTCCAATCTCATTATAGCTTTTTGTTTCCAGAGTTCCTTTAAAAATAAGAAAAAAAAAAAGTTACATTTCAAATTGCATTAATGCCTTGGATTAAGTCTTTCCAGCTGACTTTTTATACAACTTCTTCAATTTCCATGCAATAAAGAAGCCTCTCGCTGTCTTTACAAGTACCATCAATAACGTTCAGCTGTGGATACTCAATCACTCAAAACTTGTCATAAGTTTTAGCAGTCCAGATGGAACAAGGCTGCTCCATCGCCCTTAAAAACAGTCCTTTCTGTTTCTTCTGGAAGCATCTACCATGAAAGACAGCATGTGTGTTTATATGTCTCACTCTGCCTGGTGCCCTAAGCAAACAAATCTGTAAGATCTGCCATTTCTGTTACCATCACACATTTCGCATCAGCTAGGAATTTTGACTTTTTTATTATTATTATTATTTTCATCTGTAACTTCTTTATTTTAACAACCCCAGTCAGTGGTTCAATTCTAACAGCAGCAACAAGAAAAAACGCAAAGGAACCTACATCATCAGATGCCATATACATCTTACTTGAGCTTGCAACAGTCAGAGGCACCAGATTTGGGCAGAGGAGAGTCACTGCGGAGTTTGAATCTTCACTGATGAGCAGAATAAACCTAGTTACCCAAGTGTGGAGCAAAGTGATCAAAAGAACGTAGTAAGTGATTTTAGCCAGACAGAGAAACAGGGAACTGCATATTCTTTTAATACATTTAGCTATCCTTGTTCCTAGAGAGAAAGAATTAACCTTCATGGCTAAGGCAGAACCCCCAGGCTAGGTGGGGCCACGGTAGTAATGAGCGACATTGAGCCTGTTGGCATCCACACCGCAGTGCCGTGGTCCTCAGGAGGCACGCACACTCTGCTCCAAGCTCAGACCATAAATGTGATTTTCTTTGGGATTTCGACACAGTCCCAGAAACGTGAAGTTCTCTACTCTGTTGCTGGACATCTCACATATCCCCTGAGCCTTCCAGCACCCGGGAGCAGGTGCCGCGTGCTGCCGCACACAGAGCGGGGGCTCACGCAGGGTGCCAGTCGGCGCACAGCCACCTGCTCCCATTAGGACACAGAAAAGCTGCAAGACTTCTCCATTGCAGTGCTCTGCGTGTGCAAGCTCTTCTTCCCCAAAGGGGACAGAGTACTGATGATACAACGAGGGGAAGATGTGAAGGGACCTACACAGAAGAGAAGGACGTGCAACAGCAGAGCGAGATTAGATGGGAGTCTACCTTCTTGGTTTTCCCCATTCTGTTATAAAGTGCATCCAGACGCTGCAAAGCCAGGCAAGATAACTTATTTACCTTTTCCATTCATAAATCACTTATAATTGATGATTTTGCATAACACATCGTAGGGTTTGTGGGACTCTTAAAAGCACGTAAAGCGTGAAGTAAAAGGACAGAGCATTCATTCAGCTTAGCACCGAGCAGATACTACTAGCACGTGCAAGAAAGACGATAACATTTTATGTTGTGGTGGAATGTGATTACATTTGGAATGTTTTTGCTTTATTGCAAAGCCACATTTATGGCCTGAGTAAAATACAGGATGCAGTTTGGAACCGAGTAGCTACCAAGGAATCCATCTGAAAGCGAGGCTCCAAAGATCAGAAGGTTCCCTTGCCCCTTTGTGGGCTGCATGTGCACCTAAATATACACGTTCTTAATTTACCGTTTGAAGAAGAATTTCCTACGTCAGATATTCCACAGAACACCACTTTCAACATTTGTGCTATTTTTAAAGCAAAAAATCAACAGCAAACAAGCAAGCCAAAAACTAGCAGGAAGGACAAATGTTGGTAGATAGCTCAGCGTGACAGAAGTTTATATACATTACGTTTTGTGAAACAGAACCCCCCGTTACGAGAAGCACAAAGCAGACTAAACCAAATCCTTAGGATCCTGAAAACATGGAAACTTTTCTTCACCATCAGTAAACAGGGAAATAAATATTTTACCCTTACAGGTCATTAAGCTGTCTCTCCATGGACATCCTTATTTTTTGCTTGGCAGCCATGTTCTCTGGCTCCTTCTGCTATCGTCTGTCATAACAGGAAAGCCTTTCCCAAAACACCTGATTATCTTAGTCTAGCAGCATGAACTGCATTTTCTAAAAATAAACGTTTTTTGTAAACTCTGAAAAGAAAAAAAAAATCTAAGCACATTAAAAAGGCAATAAATTATTCTAATGGGAGCATGATTAGCAAGACTAGGTCATTCATTTGTCTAGCTCTGTCCCACTTCTCTGACAACAAAGAATAAGAGTTATTTCTGGGAGAGTCAGAAAAATCCCCAGTTTGAGCAATTATTACATGCAATCATGTAACTAAATAGGAAGTTTCATACTAGGAGGCAAAAAGCCGACAGCAGAAAGCATGAAAATATTAACTACAAAGTGATGGATCAAAGCACCTCTCTTTCTCCCCCTCCCCGCACCATTCCCAAAGGCTGTATTTCTTAAGGACCAAGCAAGTCTGCTTGCCAGTGGCAGCTCCTTAACACCTTTCAAATTATTTCACAAACATTTCAGAAAGGCAACACTACCAGATTTATCGTTATTCACTGACGTTTACAAATCCAGAAATAAATTTAGGACAGCCAGCTTATCAAACGTACCAGCAGACGCCTGCAAATGTTACCCATAACACACCTTTATATTCTTGTTCAGAGACAGAACATCAAGGTTCCCCAAAACCAGAATGAGACCACCCAAACGGACAAACCACAGCGCTCACCTTCAGAGCAACAGAAACTCTGCCGGTCCCCCACCCCCTAGTGCACACATTTCTGCTGGGGGAAAAAAAGAAGAGTTACGGGAAGCTGCAGAACCAGCAAAGCGAGAGTTGGGCAATCTACAACGGGTGTCTAAACAGGGCTTGCGCAAAACTCCAGACACTTCAAACAAATTACTGAGGCTCATCACTGAACCAAGGTCCTAAGGTCTTTTCAGTATCAAAGTCTGCTCAGAAGGTGATTCTTTGATCACTTGTATACAGTAATTGATGCTCAAGAATCAATAGTTGTTAATAAAATATTAGCTTTCTCCCAATCAATATGCACACTTCTATGAAATATTCAACACAGGTATAAAAATGAGATCATAGCAAAGAAAGAAATATTAATATATTATCTCCTTGCATATAAAATATGTGTTTAGACTAAAAAAAAAAAGGAAAAACCTTGGCCTGCAAAAGCCTTTGTCATACATATTTCTCACTGTCAGAAAAGCCCATCAGACATAAGCACCGTCAACTTTATGGAAAATTTTCTGTTGAGCTTAACAAGCTTTACATGATTCCTTTGTTTCAGAAATAAAGGCCTTACTCAGGAAATCTTAAATCCAAGCAGCAAACACAAAGATTCAAAGGCAGAGCAGCAAAGTGCTGCACATTTCACAGATACGCCAGTTGTTCCTTGCCAGACTAGTCTCATCCACCGCGACAGACACACTGCCTTTCGGGAGGAAACCCTCAAGTTTCACACTTGTCAAATCCAAGTTAATATACTGCAAGTTCCTCACCTTTCTAAAGGTTCAGTGGTTGCATCCCCGATCGTTTCCATCATTTCTTAAATCAAAATAGTAGGAATTTGGCACTCCCGTGTTCCAATGCGAATGGGCTCCTCTTCCTCTGTATGGATTTCTTTGGAAGGAATGCATGTGCGTGTGCCATACACTGTACAGATTTTGGTCACGGAAGACTCCAGATACTACACGCTGCAAGATATACACAAGCATACTGGAGGAGCATTTGAGCCTTTTTCCCTAATATTTTCCAACAGTAATGTGCTCATTATGACTGAAATCAGACGAGCCATATAATCCATTGAAGCACCAAAAGCAAACACTACAGAGAGTCTGTATCTGGCCATTAGTCACCCATCTGACATTCCTTCTTTGTCTTGCTGAACAATGTGTTTAGACACAAAAAGAGGGTACAGCAGGCAAAACAGAGAACTCCCATCCAGCATGGTCAGCATCGTGCGTGGCTAACCAGCCTTGGGCATCAGACATTAACACGACCCAAGACTGAGAATCAACATGGGAGGTTTAGGCCACATCCGTCTGTCTGACTTGCCGACCCCATGCATGCTGCACCTCTTACCTAAAGATCATTCTTTAGACCATCTTCCTTGACACACACCAACAATCTTGCAGCTGAATGCAAAAAAAAGAAAACTTTTGTGAGATACCAAAAGTTTGGGGGCACAGGCCCAGAATTTTCTGAAGGGAAAACATCAAGTTATGACCAAAACCCCTAATAGTCTAAGGACTATTTTTGTACTGTTCAGCCATAAACCTAAAAATAGGCTTTGAAGTTACAGATGAGAAGAATAAAGCATATTCATGAAAAGAGATTTTAAATATTAAAAATGACTGCAAATAGAAAGGTCAAAGCATTCTCCATGTTCACTGAGAAAATGACAAGAGGCGATAGGCTTAAATTGTGGCAAGGGAGATTTAAGGTAGCCATTAAGCAAACCTTTCTAAATGGCTGAGTAAGTACAGGGGGAAGGAACAAAAAGGGTGTTAAGGAATTTCCCTCACTGAAGCTGTTTGGGTTGGTTTTCTTTAGAAATAGATAAGACAGAGGATGTTTCAGGGTCCATGGACCTTGCCTTGAGGAGGAGTGGTGAACCAGATGCCTCTCTCTATGATTCAGTTACTTTCCTGCTTTAGTAGGAGAGTTCAATTCTTTGACTGAAGAACAAAGAGTTTGTTACAAGTGGTTTCCAGAAACAGAATACAGCGTGGGGGAGAAGATGACAAACCCTAGCTGTTAGAGCTCCAAAAAGATCAGACCTTGATTGAATAAACTCTTTCCCGAAAGCGAGTTACGCTCCTGAAGGCATTAACACTTAATGTGGAAGCCGATGACTAAAACATGAGAGCTTTTTGCTTCCAGCCACTGACATCGATCCTGTAGCCGCTGCATGTTTTCAAGATAGCACATTCCCACTAAGAAATTAGTGTGGCAGCTCTCATTCCATCCCTCACCTCATGGACTGTTTGTGGTGATTGTTAGATTTTGGAAAGAGATCAAGAATTTGTGGGCCAAAGACATGGATTTAGTCCTATTGTATCAAGAAGAAATCCTGCCATAAGAGAGCTCAGGACAAATGCTGACCAGGGGACATGGAAAGGCTTGCCCTTGCTTGTCTTCAGGATAGACAGCTTCATTCAGGAGTCTGGAATGAGTATTAAATCAATATTAGTATTTTTAAGCATGAGCTTAATGCTTCAGTTTATGCATAAGTATGCATATGCAAAACAATTTAAAATACTACATTTTTTGTGGTAGCATATACACCAGCATAAAAGGCTGCAGCTAAGAAATCATGTAAAAATGCTAATTATGCCTAAGTCAAGAAATACAACTATCCCCATGATTTGCGGTCAGCTGTTTAATTAATTTTAGTATTAATAAAGTTACAGAAAATCAATGTGTCAAAAGGACTTGAAAGGATTACCAACTGCTCTGGACAAATTAGCAACACTTCCATGCCTAGAGCACAGGAAAGCACAAAGATGTTTAATTAAACTATTTACCAGTGAGGAATTTAAATCACTATAAATATTACATTTTTAGTACATTTCTTCCTCAGATTGAAAGCACTTAGGAGCAAATAATATGCAGTTCCCCAACGGCATTTTTTTAAAGGGAGGAACGTTAAAAATGCTGCAGTTAAATCCAGAAAATGAAGGCGAAGTCAGGAACAAAAGAATGTAACACGGCATTTAAAATTGGAGGACTGGGGAATAATTCAATTCCAAAGTAACAAAAGATGTTACAAAACTGCATGGAAAAAGGAAAGAGAAGATTTATAACATGAAGGTCACGTGGTTACCCAGAGCCCACGCACACTATGCTTCAATGAACTGCCTTTGTTTCTTGTGAAAATATCAATACCTATAAAAATAAACCTCACTGTTCACTGAATCCTTGTTGGTGTAAGTCTGTGTTTTTCCCGTGCCTAATTTTTCTGGCTCTGTTTACTAGACTCTCCGATGCTGCCACTGTCCCAGCATGAATTTGGGCAAGATGCTCCGCTTCTCTGTGCCTCAGCTTCCCCTGTTCCAAAACAGCAATTAAATACTTATCAGCCTTCTAGGGATGCATTGAGGAGCTACCTTATCCATGTTAGTACAGCACTCTCCGACAATACAAAAGAATCATCCTTTTTAGTATTATTACAAACAGAGCTTCCCTATGGCGAGAGTGCAGCAGTTAGCTCTCTACGGGATTTGTCTAGAGCCAAAACAAGCGCAGCTGAAAGCTTTCTGTTGAGTTAATGGCTTTTGAGTCAAGACCTGTGTGAATATCAATCATCTGATGTGGAGTCGCTCCGTTTTTGTTTTGCTGGATTGACTCAATACTCTTCTAGTCTTCTGTTGACTCGTCCCACAGAGCAAAGAAATGCTTTCTGATGCAGGCAATACCCGCTGGTGCATAGATAACCCGCAGATGAACTTGGCCAACAGCACACTGAGGGACTTGAAACAAATGTTTCTGCGTTTCAAGGCACCTGGAACTAAACAATATTTCCCTTCACAGTTGCTGGAACAGAGGTGCTTTGACTGCAGTTCAAACAAAAGAGTACTGCTTAACACTAGGAGCTAGGTCCTGTCCTACCTTTTAGCACCTGACACAAAGATCTCAGGAGAGACCAGCATAAGAGCACTTTGTGCCTGCTGAGTTGATTCAATCATAGTGTTGTCCATTCATGTTGGCTTAAGACCAAGTTCCCAATGCATTTGGAAATGCCCGAGTGTTGCTCCGAAGTCGCAGCGCAGTGAAAATACAAGTACACAAATCAAGATGCAGCCCGTAGAAGGACAACGGGCTGTCCTCAGCGTGTAGAGGACAGAGTGGACGCCGAAGCAGGGAATGCTTCAGAGAAGTGTATATCAATGTATTAGTGCCAAGTAAAATCAGGAGGGTCCAGATCTGCCTGAGGTCCTTATCCCGAGTCATACCCATTGTGCCGAACATCTGCTACCTAATCTATAAATGGTGACACATAACTATGACCCCAACCTAATTAATATTTTTGTAATGTTTCTTTAAAGATTACATAGTGCTCTGCAAGATATTCACTGATGATATCCTTCAGAACAGCAAGATCTAAAGAGGCTCTTCCCCAAACCACACCTGAAAACCATTCCACCTCAAGCCTACCTTCACTGCTTACTGACCCAGACTTGGGTTTCCAGCTAGCAGACACGTCTATCAATTCACCAACTCTGGGCCGTCACGTGAACAGCAGTAACATCTGTTTACTGACCCCTGTGAACATCCAAGCCCCCGCACTGTACTTTGAAAGTTCAAGTGCCACACCAAAACTATTACTGTTTCTTTCTGGAATGCTGATTTAGTTCACTGAAAAGGAAAAGGAGCTAAAAAAAAAAAAAAGGGTCAGTAGATTAGATTGCAGAAATAGTACTGTCATTCAGAGTGACTGTATTATCAATTGGCTGCCTAAAAGCTTCTCTATTCAGGTCCTTTTCAAACACATACAGTGGTTCTGGATGAGAGGCCAATAACGTGCCCTCTGAGATTGGCACTTCACCATTGTGAAACTTGCTGCATTGTTAGTATTATTACGGGGTCAACTACAACACCTTGAACCTGACAGGTAAACTCCGGCAACAAAAAACTAAAGGCATCAATTTTAGTGATAGCAAACAATTTGAACAACATTTGTTCTAACCATAGCAGGAAATTTCTGCAGTTGAGCTGCCTTTCACAGATCGGGAAGAGGAAGAAGGGAAGAGCAGAAGAAGGGGGCTGCTGGCTTTTTCCCTTGAAACAGAGATTTCTCAGAACCCTAGCTTGTTCTGTGCTTTAGGCACAGCTTTTCCAATAATGTCCTGCAGAAGGGCTTATTCTGAAAGGTGCATTAGATACAAAACTGAATGCTACTCCTGAAACCACACAGGGCAGAAGTGATGGGGCTTATGGGATAACGTGTCAAAATCATTAGGTTTTCTTACTTCCTCTTCCCTACCCATACCGTAAATTGATTTAGCATATAAGCTACAGACTAACATTTAAATTCTAAGACTTCTTCTAACCAGTGTATTTCTATATAACATCATTTTTTCCACAGAATTAAAATATTGAATGATACATTTTGAAAATCCTTCCTCTTTCTGCGGTAGATACAGGCTTGCTGTTTGCCAGTACGTAATGATTTTAGTGACTCATTGCTTAGAGAAGCCAAAGGTAAAAGTTCTGTGAACATTATCTCACAAAATGAGGACTGAAAAAGGGTTAAAAGCACAGTCCAGTATTCAGACATCATGCAGAACAGCACAGCTCCACAGTAAGACCTGGAGATGGATTCCTTTCACGGAAGAACAGTCTCTGTCAGCACAACTTGGTGCAAAAGAGGAGGGTGTTTGCACACAGGTCGCACCGCATCCTGGCAGAACTTGCTGCTGACACGTGTTGGGTGCCCAGATAACTTTCTATACTATTTTTTGAAAAGATGCCCCTGGAGCAAAATGGGCCAAGTCATGCTCGAGACCAAAGGCAGTTTCTTCATTTTGCAAAAGGGCCATACATGCAAGTAGAAGATAAAAATCTCTTGGCACTCTTATTTGTAAAGGACTTTTTTTTTTAAGTTTTAGTTTATAATTAGTGAATATTTGTAGGAAATAAAAAAAAATTAAAACCCCCAAAGAGCGCATCCAAGCCCAGCAGTAACTGAACAAAATGAGACAACTTATTCTTTGAACGACTGCAGGATTTTTCAGAAGTTTTCAGTGTCTCACGCAGCCCCAAGGAAAACGTTGCAAAATGAAGGTATATTTTTAAAATGGTTTTCAGAGATGTTCAAGGCCAGGAATCTTTATCATTATTATCGTGATTGCCTTCACAGAAAATGCCAGTACTATGCAAAAACAGATGAGACCCCCCCTTCGCTGTTATCTCATCATATCGGCATCATATATCTAGTTATTGCAGATAACTTATAGCCTATTAAGATGAAACAGCATTCGTTTACTTGATTGCATGATGGTGGGACACAGAAACTATATACTGTAGTTTCAAACTACAGGAAATCAGACATATCCATGCTTTTTCAAAATCATACCAGAGAACAGATGCAGCCCATCAAAAATAAAACGGCAAGATTTTTATTACGCAATTTACAATGCTTCAAAAAGCACGAAACTAAAGAACGCACTTTTGCAGCAAACTCCCAAACTGATATGTTAGAAGAAAGCAACCCAAGAAAACTTGTTTCTTCAACAAGAAAGCGGGGTAAAAAAAATCTGTGGAAGTCAATAAAGTGCTTTAAATCAGTAGATTCCAGTAAATGAGAGCATCTGGAGCAGAAATCTTGTTGCTACTTTCAGAATGGGCAAGACTGTGGTTTACCTAAGAACAGATAAACAACCTACCAGTGTCTCAGGAGGGGACTGAAAGAAGCTTCCTGTTCAAGGGTAACTTTTCCTAATAAAACTGTCTTTCACTCAAATTAATTACCATTCAGAGCTCAAAGCTCTAGGACTAGGTGAGGAGCAGAAAAACACTAACACACCTTTCTTGGTGAACACAGGTTAAAGCGCCTGACAACCAGACAGGCTGACTAAGCTGTCACAAAATACCATGGGATGAACCTCGACACACCAGGTCTTTTGCTTATGTGAGACTGTATATTGATTATTTATTAAAATAGCCACTACTTAATTTTAAATCATAGTTCAGAATTTAAGATAATTGTAGACTCCATACAGAATATTATTTTAGTCACCCTGTGACTGCGTTTTCTATGCAATCAGCACATCTTCCAATACACTAGTGTCCTACTGATAACCACGGGAAGTTCCTACTCCACAGTTCCCATGATTAGAAATGGGAAATGTTATTCAAAAATTGTTTGGGGAGAAAAAGTTTCATCAACCCCAAAACACTACAAATTAGTTTAATTTGAGAAAGATACAGAATTATAAGAAAACACACTGGAAGCTGCACATTTAAATTTCAGCAATATCCAAATCAATTTAATGTTGCTCAATTCAAATGTGACCTCGCATTTCAATATTCATTCAGCTCAAAAATTTCTTCTGACTTATGGCTTCCACATATCACTGCTTTCCGCCCCTTGAAAGCCGCCAGAGCGCAGGAGCCAGCCCCCAAGGCCACCCAGCAGGGGCCTGCCCAGCACCACACACACTCTGCTCCACAGCAGCTGATGACTTTGTACCTCGACGAATTAGACTCAGACCTCGCAAAACATGACACCTCCTGCTCTGTGGAATAACTCTGCTTTTAGGGCGACAGTGTACAAAACACAAGTGATGCTGCGCACGCGCCTTACGCACTCACATGTGAAACTTATTAACCCTTATCTTGAACCCATTAGAGCCTCACACACACACACACACACCCCCCCCCAAAATTCAGTTGCAGTCAGATGCCAGCCATCCCAGGCTTTCAGATCTGTCCCCAAATGCATGGTTCAATAACAAGATGATTTCTTATTTATTTTGTTTGAATAGAGAGACACAACTTGAAAAAAACTGAGCAATAGTTAAAATCTGTCTCGTCTGTGCCTGCTATACATTGGTGCCAGCATGAGGGGGAACTAGTTAAGTATTTGCTGACTGATTTTTTTTTTTATTATTGATTTTTTTTTTTTAAGATTCATGAGAGGAGAAGTCTGTATAACCATAACACAAGATAGAAAACCAGGATTAGTGCTTCCATTGTACAACACTTATTTTAAATACATTTATTATTATAACATACAATTATTTCTAGATACAACAGGCAATGAACCAAGTTTCTCCTCATCTATATTACATACTTTCTGTACTTTTTAACCGTGATGTCAAAAAAGAAGTCATTATAGCAAGATAATAAATGTGCAAGAAACAGTTATCTCATTCTATTATTTCATTCTCATACTGGTTCTGGAATTTTTGTGTGCATGCACTATAAATGAATGTCCACCCATTACTGTCAAGCAACTTATCCTACTACTTCACACTTTTTCTGTAAGTCACAAATACCCTGCTTTCTAAACCCTTCACATGCCTAATGCCAGTGCCTTGCTGGAACGGAACATTAGGAAATTAATAGTAAATACAAGAAAAGAGAGCATCAGATTATCAAAAACACTTTCCCTATCACTGTGAAGACCGCTACCTCACACAGCCCACATATTTAAAACAAAAATTTAAGGTCTGAAACTTTTCTGATGTGGCAGATCATAAAAGATGAAGAAAAACTCAAAAGTTTACTCAAAAGATACAGATTATATGGGAATAATGACTTTCTGGGCAAAACAAAAATCAGTTTCCAGACAGCTATTTAGTATCAGCCTCTCTCAAGAGACGAGCAGGACATTCCTACAGTTTTTATGAACTACATCATCTTAGCTACAAGACATGCTGTCATCATGAAAGTCTACATCTCCTATGACCTTCCCTAAGGATAACATATGCATTACAACATAATTATTCCGGGCTGGAAATCATTCTCATATTGAATACTCCTGTGTCATCTTTCCACTTGAGAAAACAGCTCACCCAACACAATTCTAAACATGGTATTGTGTCAAGCTGACTTATTTCCATTTCAATAAATCTGCCTGATATTTTCCTCCTTTGCCAGACAGGCGCACCATCAAAATAATCCTCAGATCAGCCTTTCTGGAGGGTTGTGATTGAAAGATGTTATCCAGGCAGGTATAGTTGGACCAAGCGTTTCAGCAGCTTCTCACACATTTCTCAGAGATTGCCAGGGAAGGTTCCTTAAAAACCTCTAGATGGAAATGAGACTTACCTACTTCCCACTAAGAACTTTTAGCATTCATTTTGCTGACAGGTATTAAAAAAGAATCAGATTTATTGTCTAATACTATTGCACTTGCTCTCTTTTCTAAATAACGTGTGTCATAGTCCCGGATACATTAATTCTCAGCATTAATAATAGCAATTTCCAAACCATATTTGGCTCAGCTTTGTCCAGAGAGCTTCTCCTCCTGGATACTTTCTCATGTTTCAATCCACCAACCAGTTTCAAACCACAGGTAATAAAGAAGTAATTCTTCTCACTACCTGTGTGATCAGATCTCAGCCTCCGCTCCTCGCACGCAAGCCAGCCGTGGGACACGAAGGGACCGTGTCCTGGTTGACAACAGCAGTCAGTATGTGCGCCACAGAGCATCTTGAGCCACCTTCCAAGTTAATCCCTTGGAAGATCAGGACAGGAATATATAGGAAAGGTACCTCATACCATTTACTTATCTCGCTCGCACCTAAGTTTTATGCCAGCAGAAGGCCAGTCGGTATGTGGCATTTGGTATGGCACAGGGGCTAATTAGAAGCAAAGCAATGCACACCACAGAGTATAACACTACTATTGGTGTATACCTAAGACCTCACCTGTACAGGAGAAGTCATCCACGCGGACATATCCCATGACACAGTCACAGCGATAGGATCCAGGCAAGTTAACGCACACAGTATTGGCATGACAATAATGCATCTTGGCAGCACACTCATCAATATCTGCAGGGAAGAAGAATCAAGGAAAGTCACAGTCAGGCTTCGTGAAATGAATAACACGACACAGTATTAGAATAAGGGAAAATAATTTCCATTTACAACTCGAAAGGCAATCTGGTTTAACTCTAGCATTAAAGAACAAGGCAAATTTAGTAGTAAAGTATTCCTTACAACAGAGCTAAAACTCCTGCATCATAGTAATGGGTTCCTTCCACTGTTCTTCACTGAATCCTAAACTTTTTTAACTCTGGAAAAGTAACACATACATTCTGATTTTTTCCTACTACAGTGTTAAAAAACAAAAAACGATGTAGTTTTTTCAACCACATAAACCAGTGTCAGAAGTATGCAACACAAACTCTCTAACTCTTTCTCTTCGGTAAACTAAAGCACAAAAGCACAGTAACTCTGTACAGCATGACACCAGTTGCACTGCTGGGTAGATTTGGCATGGCAATATTTGTCAGGCAATGTAGCAGATTCAACTGCACAGTTGATCAGCAAGCAGTCCAGACCTCCAGATTCACCCAAGGGAATCCCACTCTGACAGTAGCCGGTCCCTGAAACACATTTCAGTTGCAGAAGTTACTGAACAGTGCTCTGTGGAACTTACACATCCCGCACCAGGAGAAGACTGAGCCCATCACCTAAGCCCGTTTTAAGCCTGCTTTACAATGGGGGGGGGGAAGGAGTGGTTGCAACTTGACCCCACACCTCTGTTTGCTTGAGCAATCTCTGCTGCTGCTGCAAAACCAAAATTCAAAACTGTTTTCACAATGGTGAATCAAACCTATCATTTTCTTGCCTGTTTAAATATCCCAAAGCTTTGTGATATTGTAAACAGTAAAATCTTCCCCTCTCCTTCCCCACAAAACCAGATATTATACTGAAGAATTATCTTGATTTTTTTCTCAGTAGGAAATATTTTCTGCTTAGTAGCACAGATTTTACATAAAGTAATTCATGGTTTTCAAAAGATTAATTCTAGTGTTACATATGTCCACACAAAGAAAGATGAATCAGACTCTTTTTTCCCCCCTATTACTTTCTCCTTGTTATTGATTGCTCACACTCAAGAAAGGTATTAACTGACAACACCGCTGAAGAACTTCCTCTGTCAGTGGGGTACAGACCACACCCCACCATATGGTCTCCTACCACATCCCTCCACAAAAGTATTTATCAAACATATATGGAATTATACATGATTCTTTTCCAGGTTAAGTAAAGGTGGCCCATCCACCTAGGTAAAGACTAGTAATTAATGTCTTTTGGCAGCAGAGATGACACATCATGACTCCAAGCCCATTACAGAATCCCAGAATGGCGGGAGTTGGAAGGGCCCTCTGGAGATCGTCCCGTCCAACCGCCTGCTTGAGCAGGCACACCCAGAGCAGGGGGCACAGGACCGCGTCCAGGCGGGGTGTGAATGTCCCCAGGGAAGGGGCTCCACAGCCTCGCTGGGCAGCCTGTGCCGCTGCTCTGGCACCCGCACAGGGAAGGGGTTTGTCCTCATATTTAAGTGGAACTTTCTGTGTTCCACCTTGTGCCCTTGTCCCTTGTCCTGTTGTTGAGCACTATTGAAAAGAGCCTAGTCCCATCATCCTGACACCCATCCTTTAGATATTTACAGGTATTGATGAAATCCCCCCCTCAGTCTTCCCTTGTCCAGGCTGAAGAAACCCAAGTTTCTCAGCCTTTCCTCATAAGGGAGATACTCCAGCCCCCTGACCATCTTGGCACCTCTCTGCTGGACTTGCTCAAGCAGTTCCCCGTCCTTCTTAAACTGCGGGGGCCCAAAACTGGACACAGCACTCCAGATGTGGTCTCACTAGGGCAGAGCAGAGGGGGAAGATAACCTCTCTCAATCTGCTGGCCACAGTCCTTCTAATGCAGCCCAGGATACTGTTGGCCTTCTTGGCCACAAGGGCACAGTGCTGGCTCGTGGTCAGCTTGTTGTCCACCAGCACTCCCAGGTCCTTCTCAGCAGAGCCACTTTCCAGCAGGTCAACCCCCAAACCCGTACCAGTGCATGGGGTTGTTCCTCCCCAGGGGCAGGACCTTGCACTTTCTCGTTGAATTCCATGAGGTTCCCCTGGGCCCAGCTCTCCAGCCTGTCCAGGTCTTGCTGGACGGCAGCACAGCCTTCTGGTGGATCAGCCACTCCTCCTAGCTTGGTATCATCAGTGAACTTGCTGAGGTTACACTCTATCCCTCATCCCAGTCATGGATGAATATGTTGAACAGGACAGGACCCAGCACAGACCCCTGGGGAACACCACTAGTGACAGGCCTCCAGCCAGACTCTGCACAATTGATCACATCCCTCTGAGCTCTGCTGTCCAGCCAGTTCTCAAATCCACCTCACTGTCCACTCATCCAACCCACACTTCCTTAGCTTACATATGAGGATGCTATGGGAGACAGTGTCGAATGCCTTACTGAAGTCAAGGTAAACAACATCCACTGCTCTCCCTTCATCAACCCAGCCAGTCACGCCATCGTAGAAGGCTATCAGGTTGGTCAAGCACGATCGTCCCTTGGTGAATCCATGTTGGCTGTTTCTGATAACCTTCTTGTCCTCTACATGCCTGGAGATGACCTCCAGGATGAACTGCTCCCTCACCTTTCCAGGGACAGAGGTGAGGCTGACTGGCCTATAGTTCCCCAGGTCATCCTTCTTGCCCTTTTTGAAGACTGGAGTAACATTTCCTTTCCTCCAGTCCTTGGGCACCTCTCCTGTCCTCCACAACCTTTTAAAGATGATGGAGAGTGGCTCAGCAAGAACGTCCACCAGCTCCCTCAGCACTCGTCGGTGCATCCCATTGGGGCCCCTGGATTTAGATGATGAAAGGACTGGGAAGCTGCCATACGAGGCTAGGCTGGGAGAGCTGGGTTTGTTCAGCCTTGAGAAAAGGAGGCTCAGGGGGGATCTCATCCCCACGTACCAGTACTTAAGGGGTAGCCGCAAAGAAGATGGACGCTCCCTTTTTACACGGAGTCCCATGGAGAGGACAAGGGGGAACGGACACAAGTTGCTCTTGGGGAGATTCCTATTGGACACCAGAGGGAAATTTTTCACAGTGAGGACAGTCACCGTTGGAATAATCTCCCCAGGGAAGGAGTTGACTCGGCCACACTGGACACCTTTAAGAGTCGGCTGCACAGGGTGCTGGGCCATTTTGTCTAGGATGCGCTCTTCCTAGAAAGGTTGAACTAGATGATCCCTGAGGTCCCTTCCAACCTGGGATTCTGTGATTTCCGAGGATTATCATGCCTACATACTATCACAACCCTGTTGTGTTGCGCTCGCCCTTCCACCTAAGATTTTGACGCCCTCAGCACTCTCCTGGGGCTCTGGCTCCAGCCTTAGATGGACAGATAGAATCAGTTTATTTACAATTCATTAAGTAATACAATTACAATTCCTTAATTCTTTAAGATCTATAACAGTCCGTGCTTGACTAGAAACATATGTAGAATATCCACTGAAGAAAATAACTCCCAACTCAATAAATGACGAGCGACCTTTTCCTGTCGGGAACTGGAGAGTCCTAATTCTTTTAATAACTCCTAATTGTAGAGACCACGCTACAGTCTCCCTTCTCCCTCACCACATGATGCTTACGGACACCCAATGGAAATGCTACAAGGAGTTAGTTCCATAATATCAGATTTATCCCCAGAAGATGGGGGAGTTTAATTGTGCACACACTGAGTTCTTGGTTGCCTGAATTCAGGTATCCTGTTTAACCTCCCTAAACCAAAGTAGCTGCAATTGAGATACACCCACACTTTCCAGCCTCTAAAAGCAAAACACATGGTGGCTATACTCACACTGTCTATACTACAGACATGTGCCCAATAGGAACGACTAGCTCAATCACTCCGTGTTGGCCAC
Source organism: Phalacrocorax aristotelis (assembly GCF_949628215.1). Classification (NCBI taxonomy): domain Eukaryota; kingdom Metazoa; phylum Chordata; class Aves; order Suliformes; family Phalacrocoracidae; genus Phalacrocorax; species Phalacrocorax aristotelis. The sequence goes on from NC_134280.1 coordinate 66,231,090, forward strand.
CAAACAGCTGTCATTTGGCAGTGATTTCTGACTGCTGCCAACTTGGGCTGAATTAGAAATGATGGCCTGGAGGCAAAAGACTTCGTATACCACTGCAAACACCTTGAACTCTCTCATTCCCGCACTTCTGTTGTTTCTGTTGCAGTGCCACTTGATGAAATGAATTTTAAAAAGTCAGGAGCATCAATATATGGAAGATAAAAGCCAAGAAAAATCCTCCCACATGTCTTGTTATCACGCCACTGAGTGCTAGAGCCACTTGGGAAACACTCAGGTGTTGACGTGTGTTCACACTCTTCTGCTTGCAGCCTCTTTTTAATAGGCTTTTGGTGCATAGCTTTGAGGATTTTTGTTCTTGCATATCTAATAATTTTCTAGGATAAAAGAGAAAGGAATGAAAAGATGTCTGAAAAGAAAGCAAGAGTGTCAAAACACGAACCAATTCACCTGAAAATTAGCCTTATGTGGTATCCTCTATCTCCAGCTTCTTCACTGAATTCACTGGACAACACTCCTTTCTTTCCCCAAAGGGAAGTGAGAGGATTAAAAGTCTCAAAGGTGAAGGAATTTGAACTTTGATCCCTTGCAAGCAAGGCCCATATTAGTGTACATAATATACGAGAATACCCAGGCATAAAAAGAAAAATTCACAATCTATATGAAAATATTGCTGTAGGAGAACTTCTCAAAATAAGACTAAGAACTTCAAGTGATGATTTGACTATAAATAGGGGAATTGAGAACAACTGACACTGGGTTGGCTGCAGAAGTCCTTGAGTCCAGGAAGAAAAAGACTGGGCCTAACAAAGGAAGCAGAATGGAGAAAAGATCCCTCGCTTCAAACTTTGTTCATTTGTTTAACTCTCTTCTCCATCCTTCTTGATGCATTTTCCATAAAACCTTTCAGTAGTTCACATTTTCTTTTACCTTTGCAGTATTAGCCTTCTACTAATACACGCGTTTCCTTCATAAAGAATAATATTGAGAGGTCAAAACTGGCAATAGCATTTTCTTATTAAAGCCTGTAGGGCAACGCTAAAGCTGTTGTTCTGGACCACAATTCTACAAATTCTTGTGAAAGGTTAGGTATTCATCACAAAAAGCTTTGGGTTTTTACTTAATATTGTTAGAGTAAAATCCATAAAGCACACAGTGGTATATATCAGCTCACTTGTAATGGAACTCAAATTGTGATTCATGTGTATAGATTGCTTGTCACATTTGAAATATTAGAGCTCATCTTCTAGTGGTCTTTTGAGGTGATAAAAATACATGATTTATGTTTCTCTCTGGACTGGTGAAGTAGTTTGTTTTTCTTTTAAAAAGGCATACTTATGGTCTTTAAAATGAGACTTGACACAGCATAACGATCATTCACATATCACCGGCTTCCAACTACATAAGCTAGCTCTCTGCAACAACAAAGACATTTGGACTTCAGCTTTTCAGTAAGGACCATTACATTCCACGGTGGGTTGGTTTCATAAGCGAGTGCTATTCTACTAGGTTCAAGTGTTTCCTTAACAGTTAGAGAAATAGGGTTCATTGCCTATGCAGAGCTCTCTTTACCACAGCACTCACCTACCCGATAGCTAGTCAGTTATCACCATTACTCCTTACAGTCCTGAAGAGTATTCATCGACTTACAGGGAAATATAGACATATTATCTTCTATTACTTGTGCCAGTGCACTCAGGAATGCTATGAGCACACTGAGACAAAACATAAGAGAAGTATCTCAGTGGAGCTACCTGCTTCGCACCTGACATGCTTTTTGCCACACGGCAGGCACTCATCATCTCATACCAACCAAGCAAAACAAGATACGATGGAAAGACAATCCAAATGGTGTTCAACTCACAGCCAGTGAAAGAGGTTTTCTCATCTTAAATGTCCTTTACAAACTACTTAACTCTTTTCATGCCCCACCTGGAATCCTATTGGCAAATAATTAAAATATTTAAATATGACAATGAGACACCAAATCACCACTAGAACATCTTTTACGGTATATGCCCTCCAACAATAGTCACATCAAACCAAAGTGATCTCTGCTGTAAAGAGGGCATAGTTCCTCTTACGGGCAATGGGAGTTTTGGCCATTCACCCAAAAGGTCAAATGGACCTCCTGTTCTTTAAACTGTTAGTGCTGTAATAACACCAGTGATCAATCTTAAAACAAAGCACACTCTGCCTCCCAGACCACTGTTTGCATGCATTTAATAATAAGCCATTTGGACATTAGCAGTATCATCATGTGTTTTGGGGGGCTTCATCGTTTAACTACTGGAAGACAGTAACATTCAAATCAAAACAAAATGAAACAAACTATGAAGTGTTCCAGAGCACCAATGGATGATGTATTTGGACATCTGCTAAGTATCAGAATCCATTACTCCATTTGCAACTACCTCCCAGTTACTCATTTTCTGGTTGGGGAGCATATTTTCTCAAACGTAATTCTAATTTTCAAGCACTCTGCAAGGAAGTAAAGACAGAAAAGCAAACACTGGGGGGGGGGGGGGGGCAGAAGGACAGCTTTGCAGAAAGCTCTGATTTTTAATTCACAACTCCCAACTAGAAAACATTATTAAGGGGCTGGGGGGTGTGTGTGGAATTCTCCTCCCCCTTTTTTATTGAAGTTAATACTATGCCTTGACTTGAACAATATTAAATCCTGGTCTAAACAATCTGTATTTTTAAAAATGTAAAACCAACCTGTGTTGTTATTTAAATAATATCAAACCTTAAAACACGTTCACAAGCTAATGGAATCACATAAACAAAGTTTCCAAGACAGTGGAGCGCAACAGTAGTAGAGCGTAACAGAGGTCCTAAAATTTCAGTCACCCAATGCTTTTGCAAAAAAAGAACACATCCTATTTCACTCCACTGACTTAGCAGCTCTTTGTTCATTATGTTTACTTTTTGCTCTCTAAATTCTTCCTGATTCTGTCTTTCTCCTCCTCTTATCTCCTTTCTACTGCCAGACTCACTTAACTTCAGCTCCACTTGCCTTCTTTTTTTCCCCTTCCCATTGCCTGTTCTCTTACACTTACGTCTAACATACCCCATACCTGTTTTTTACATTTAGCACAGGGTTGGTTTTCAAATTGTGCAACACAACCCTCAGGGAGCCGCAAAGCACTAAACAACAGCAGTCAGCAGTTCCCTGTGAGCTGGCAGCGGCTCAGCTTCCCCCAGTCGCCCAAGTAAGAAAAGACTAATTACTGGCTGCAAACATTTAGGCTAGCCTTAAAACTGTTTACCAACTTGGACTCCTTGAATGCAGTTCATCTCCTCCAAGGCAGGACAGCAGCGCAAACATAGGTGACCCTCACTGTTCCTCTGACTTGGAGGGGCAGAGCTGCTGCCCAGTCAGAGGCAGGGAAACACCCAGCACAAACTCAGATAAGCCGAAGGAAATTTTCCCTTTTAATAAGGCTGAGAAACATCACCCTAATGGCGTTAAGTAATGAAGTAGCTAAAAATGTCTTCATAAATTAGGGCTGGTGTAGCATCACCTGGGAATCCATAAGCAATAAAATATAATAACACCAGGAAGTACTATCGCTTTGACTTTTAGAGCATCATTAAAATGGTGCAGCCTCTTCCTCTGGGCACAGCGCAGAAGTGCTTTACATTGATATACCTACTTTACGACCAGGACAAGAGTACCAATATTCCAAATCTGCTTTCTACCAATTTAACTGTCCCTCTAGGGATGACAACTGTATAACTACAGGTTAAACAAACAAACACTTAAAAACCACACACTCACATGCAAATCACACTTGAACGGTCCTACTTTCCAGTGCAGAACTAATGTAACACTCCCGAGAAGCACAAAAAGAAAAGTCAAGTCAAGTTACTTTCCTCCTCTTTACTTCAATGCTGCTAGGTTTATGTTCTTTTACCAGTCATGGTCCATAAAGCAACTGGTCATTCCCAAACACGGCTCACAACATTAGCACTCTTGTCGCCTGCTTCTCGGCTACACTAGTAAATGGTCAACCCAGGAGTCAGACAGGAAAGCGGCTGCTTCCTAAGATCTGCTCTGGTGCAGTTCAGCCTTAGACATTCAAATATTGCCTAAGGCACAAGATGAACTCCTCTTCTCCATCCTTGTTAATGCTTACAATAATACACAAATTATTAGTCTCTTCATAATATGGTTTTATGCCCTAAAACAATGAAAATAAAACATAAAGCTTTGCATAACCTGAGTCTCCAATAATCTCACTAACCCTTTGGAACCAGGATATTTCAGCTACAGTCATTTTGCTCATCATTCCCCAAAATATCACAATCCTATCATGAAAGACAGTGCCAGACTCTTTAAAGCTTGCTGTCCAGACTATCTAGTGTCCCTCTAAGCGAGAAGATTCTCCTTTCATTATTCCACTAAATTCTGCTTCTCTCTATGGAAAACCGAAAACTTGCAGTCCCACTCTCCCTTGTGTTTTCCATCATTATGCTGGCAATTTACAATGTGTTATTAAATGCCTGCGTGGTTGGTTTTGGGGGATGGTGTCCTCAAGAGTCTTGAGATCTCTTCGGATCAAAGCAGTTCATTTAAATTGAACTTTTCGTTAAAAATCATTTACATCAGTTAGAAAGTTGGCACTGACGTGTTAGCATGTGGTGGTATTTTTAACAAAAAGAGCTGTTTTCTTAACCTTAAGTGAATGACTGCATTCATTTGATAAATACATTAATAGAAAATGTTCACAGACTTATAAATATTACTGTTTTTTTAATGTTTGCAGCTATAGCTCTTAGGGATGGTTGATACCTTATGAATAAGTTATCTCTGACAGTTGCAAATAAGTTATTTTAAAAAAATATACAGCCAGTATTCACATATGATAATGCAGCTTAGAGGACACAGACTAAAAATAATCACAAAAAGCAGAATGAAACATTTGGGGGAACAGGTTTTGGCTAACGGCAGCAGCTCAGTCTTTTGCTCAAACATGCCAAAGCAACTAGTAAAAACAAGTCAAGATTCTTCTCGTATAATAGCAGATGCTACGATGTTTAGAACTCAACTGAAATCCAGATTGCTTTATACAGGATTATTCAAATCTTTTAATTTTTTCTTTCTCATTGTTCTTTGAAAATGTACTGATATTTGTATTTAGAATGTACGGCAGCAAAACGGGCTGCTAAGCGGTGTGCCTTGAGTGGGTGTAAAGACTTTTCTTCAGTGATGCTGCTTAATTTGCTCTCCCACTAAGTGGCTTACGAAAGGCTATGTATCGAGCAAGCCATTTCAGAGTCCCTCCAGCCAGCAGGATTCAGAACTTTTATCCAAGTCAGTGCTACCGTCCCTGCTCTGCAGCTCCGGCCTCTTGGACTCAATCAAAGCAGATCAATGTCTTTGAAGGTAGTCTGCTATGAGGGATTCGTGGATTCCAAGGAACGTTCATTATGTCCTCTCACGGACGTTGTGGCCGAGAGCTTCTTTGTCACCCCAGGTATTTTAACGCGCTCAGGAACAGCAGCAGCTACTTCAAGAAAGAATTCTATATTTCAGGGAAATGACCTACTGTCTATCAGAAAAAAAAAATCCAAAGAACACTTATGTCCTCTCAAGCTGCATTAAGCCCTCTGAAGAGTAAAGAGTAAGATGTGACTGCTTCTGATTATCAGACCACTTCAACTAAAAATGGAGTTAATCCCAAATAAGCAGGTGCTGGCCCTACAGGAGTTGTTGGCTCTCAGAACTTTGCTGGAGTAAGCCTACAACAGGAGAAGTTGTCCACTCTTTGGTTGAGAGTACCCAGGGAGTCGTTAGCCACTCCCCATAGGACATGCCTTCCAGCCCTTTCACCAGCTAAGAAAGCCCTCGTCTGGATGCATTCAAGGACCTTCACATCCTTCTTAAATTGTGGGGCCCAGAACTGCACACAGCACTGAATGTGAGGCCGCACCAACGCTGAACACAGTGGGATAATCACCTCTTTTGACCAGCTGGTTATGCCGTGTTTGATGCACTCCAGGGTGCAATTTGCCCTCTTGGCTGCCAGGGCACACTGCTGACTCCTATTGATCCTGCTGTCAACCAGCGCCCCCAGATCCCTTTCTGCAGATTGCTCTCCAGCCGCTCCTCTCCCAATTTATACTTGTGCCTGGCTTTACTCCATCCTAGGTGCAGAATCCAGCATTTCAACCTGTTAAATTTCACCCCATTAATCATTGCCCAATGCTCCAATCTATCTAGATCCCTCTACAAGGCCTCCTGTCCCTCAAGAGAGTCAACCGCACCTGCACAGTTTGGCACTATCGGCTAACGGTGCATTCAACTCCTGCATCCAGATCATTGATAAATGTATTGAACAGAAATGGCCCTAGAATTGAACCCTGAAGAACACCACTGGTGACTGGTTGCCAGCCAGATGCGGCCCCATTCACCACAACCCTCTGAGCTGTGCCCTTCAGCCAGTTCTTTACCCAGCACACCATGAATCCACTCATCCCACGGTTGGACAACTTGTCCAGAAGGATGCTCTGAGGGACAGTATCAAAAGCCTTACTAAAATCCATGAAAATTACATCTACCACCTTTCCTTTATCCACTAGGCAGGTGACCTTATCATAGAAGGATATCAAATTAAACAGGACTTTCCCTCTGTGAAGCCATGGCGACTGTGCCTGGTGATTGCATTATTCTTTAAATCTTTTCAATAGTACTCAGTATAATCTTCTCCATAATTTTTCCAGAAACTGAGGTTAAACTCACAGGTCTGTAATTCCCTGTGTCTTCTCTCACATCCTTTTTGTAGATTGAAATAACATCGCAGAGCTTCCAAGTCAGCAGGGAACTCCGCAGACTGCCAAGCCCTTTGGTAGATGATCAAGAGGGGTCCTGCCATAACGTCCGCTAGCTCCTTCAGCACTCTGAGATGAAATCCATCAGGCCCCATGGACTTGCGGACATTCAGCTGATGCAGCCGGTCCCTTACAATTTCAGCGTCCACAAACCGAAAGTCACTGTTCCCACAGTCATGGTCCTCCAACTCAGGGGACCGGGCAGCCCAAGGTCTATCAATATTATTAGAGACTGAGGCAAAAAAAAAAAAAAACACATTGAAAGCCTCTGCTTTTTCTTCACCCCTATTAGTCAATGACCACCTTCAACAAATATCGGCCCAATGTTTCCTTTAGACCTCCTCTTGATATTAGCATACTCTAAAAAGCCCTTCCTGTTATATGAAACAACTGGCCAGTTTCAACTTTAATTGAGTTTTGGCCTTTCATGTCTTCTCCCAACCTGTATGAACCACGGCTCTGTAATCTTCCTGCGAAGCCTGACCTCGCTTCCAGAGATCATACAATTTCTTTTTCCTCTTGAGCTCTACGAGGAGTTCCCTGTTCAGCCAAGCTGGTCTTCTGCCCCTCTTGCTGGACTTAGGACACAGTGGAATTGCCTGTTCCTGTGCTTCTAAAAGGTGGTTCTTAAAAACTGACCAACACTCGTGGACTCCAAAGCCCTCAAAAACAGATTCCCAGGGTAAACTCAGAAAAAGGATGCAATTCAGATATGATGCATTCTGAAAACTTCTCTTACAAAAATGTGAAATTAGACATAAGCCCATGTGGCTGTAAGTCCCATGATGGCCTTAGCTTGCTTTTTTATATTAGTTTTGCCTTAAATACAGCTCAAAAACTGTTTGCTGTTCTTTTTTTAATTGATTTTTTTAGAGGTGCTGTGTTCAGTAGTTCACCTTAAATTCTTTTATCCATCACCCATACTTATTCAAAGTTAGGAAATAATCATATTTGTACACGCTGCTTTTCTCAGAACATAGGTTTTCTTAAAGCATCACTCCAAATACTAATTCTGCAATAAATAAGAAGTCCTACAGATGTGATAAGTAAAATGTTGGGGTACCCAAGGTTCACCCTTGTAAATGTAATAAATGCCTGCATGAGTTTAGTGACGTGTATCCCAATAAAGAAAATATTGCTTAACTTCACCACAGCAATCACGTTTGGCAGTTCATCAGAAATGAAGCAGTACGCAAAACATGAAAAGCCACTGGCTCTTTCCACCCTGCAGCAGGCAACAGACTGAAAAAATGATGAGGTTCCTCCCTAGGCATCCTATATATCTTTCCCTAAAGCGGGAGATGGTTGGGAATCTCCTAGCTGTTGAGGAGAAGATGGTGAAAAAACGAGGCTCGTCTCAAGGCATGTATGGGACAAATTCTTGCCAGGAGAGATGATTTGATATGCCAAACCGTAAATTGTGAGCTATAATGTCACAGTCTGTCAGCACAGCACATCTCTGGGCAACTGTAAGCTTGGAATCAGCAATTTGACACTGATCTCCATTACTCCCTTGCTAAAACCCTGAGTATGATGGCAAGCGTCTGATCTGCACCGTGCTCCTCCAATGTAATCCATACAGACCAACAAAAACGTGAATACCGGTAAAGGCTATTCCCGTCCGTACATGGTGCCCATCAGTGCAGTGCAATTTGCCTATTGAGGAGACAGAGGGAGTGAACCACTTTCCCCTGGCTAGAACCCGTGACAGAAACCTCAACAAATTACTACAAGGACAGGAGAAGGAAGAGTTAGATATAATAAATCTAACTGGACTACTCTCCCTTAGTATTTAGTACCACTCTTTTACCCGTTTTTCTTCTTCAAAGGCTCTTAATACATGAGATTTCATTCTAAATCTAACTACTTCATGCTTGGCTGTAAGTTCGCATTACATAAGTCTACGTCAAATAAAAGGTTATGCTACTACTATTCCCAAATATATTACAGCCCATTAGAAAGCAATGCAATATAATCACCTCATTCTTACAAAAATAGCTCTGTTCCCTACACAGATTGCCTCCAGTTTATTGATTACATAAATGCACTCCCAAAGCCCTGCTTGCTTTGGGACTTCGGAAAGAAACTCCTTTTGGATCTCAGTAAGCACTGATGAAATAAATACTGCTGTTGGAATGTCAGATTTCTGTAACAGATTCACCTCCTTATTTATCATTATTTTTTCATCTTTCCAAACACTCCTAGAGATACCAGTGGCTGCTTATATGGGGTGGGGGAAGAGGGGAAGGGGAGAGGCGAGGGGAGCATTTTTTTCTCTAATCCTCTGTTCACCTACATTAGCCAAATAATATCATACACTGAAACAACTATATCCATTTTCATTCAACTAATACCTTTTCAACCCCTTCTATCTGATTTTACTAATGTCTAAGGGTGAACAATGGATTACCGTATCAAAACGAACAATTCTTTCTTCATGCCGCTATAGCAAGAGCAATTACATTAAATACCTGGTTCCATCAGCACTTGTCTTATAGCATCGTCTGCAATTTTTCCTTCACTGTTCTATTTTTATCCCTAATACTTTTACCCAGTTTGTCCCTTTCTGTCTATGTCCTACAATATTGACTGGTTTACTCTTTCAAATCCACACAGATGCTATCTTCAAATGATAAATTGTAGAAGGCTACCCATATAATTGATGTAGAATCCCTGTGCCCACAGCAACCTTTTACTGTGGCATTTTGAAGGACACTGTATCTCTCTGAAAAATTAAATGCTGATGAAAACTGTATAGGGGTGTTTTGGGTCGGGTTGGGTTTTTTTTTGGGGGGGGGGAGGGGGGAGAGGAGAGGAGGGGAGTGGGGTGGGGTGTCTGCCACGTCTAAAAAAACCTATAGTGCCTAGAAAACTACTGGTCCTGCATTTTATCATGATTTCTAATACATACTGTTATAATAAATGAGATGTGATATGCCAGCAGCAGAAAATCATACAAAATTAATACACCACCATTTTCACACTGAAGTAATTTGTTACTCAGTGACCATTTGTGCAGTGCAAAGCAGCACACAGGTAATGGAAAAATACTGTCCCGTGTTGGTAAACACCCTCTGTGCCCTACCTTCTCTGTTTATGGCCTTCACAGCACTATTTGCACTTTCCTAAATGTTCTCTCTTAACATCTTTTCAACCATTCATTATTCATCTGTTTCCATCACATATTGTTCCTCTACCCAACCCTGCTGAAAAACCCATGGGAAAACATCGAACTTAAAGCGGCAGGCTCATCACCATCACTAAGTTGGCAGCTGTGGCCCTTCAATGCCATACAAACCAAACCAGGTGGTTTTGTGTGATAGAGGACTTACTGATTTGATTTTCACAGGTCCAGACTATTCCCTGTTAATCAGGTTCCACAGAGGTTAGAGCAAAATATCTTATCCATATAAGAAAAGTATAGATCACTGCAAAACAGTTCCTTTCCTAGTATCCCTCTAAGCCATGCTAAATACCTTTCTTTGTTCTACATCCTTGCCACACAGTCTGGTTTTATTCTTTGTGCCTTTTCAAATTTAATCTATAATGTAAAAGAAATGAATAAGCTAACATCAGCAGAAGAAAACCCCTCAATTTTAGAGATTATAAATATTTTCTCCCTATAAACATCACCTTAATTGACATAACTGAAAAGTGCAAGATGCATTTCTCATCCAAGCAAATAGGTAATCAGGTGTGATTTATAGCACTAGTTACTGAAAGAGGCATTTCTGGTTTGTAGATTGCAACAATACCTCATTCCTTCGACATAACCTGAGGTCAGCTAAACAAGAGGAGCAGTAAAAGGGGGCGGGGGGCGGATTCCAACAGATGATCATAAAAATTTTTCTCTACCTGCAAGTCTAATTCCTGCCTCAACACTTAGTATGAAACTTGATTTTAATTGCTTTGCTTTTGGCTATGAAATTGAACTGAATGCTTTCCCCTTTTTAGGGGAAGTTTAGCTGGAGTTAAAAAAATGAAATTGGGACACTCAAGTACTTACTACTTCACTTCTAACAGCTGCATCCAAATTACTATATCCACTATCATCATGTTGAGTCAACAATGTCTTAACTCATGTTTCCTGTATCACCTACTGAGGAATTCATTCACAGATTCCCTCAAGTTCTACCAAGAACTCGCTGGTCAGAACGTAAATAAAGGAGGGACCCGAGAGATGCTGCCCCAACCCTGCCCGGCCACAAAAGCTAATTGCGAGCATGTCTGTTGTTTGGCCAATGTTTTAATGGAAGATCTTGAATGGGCACATGCCCTCCTGAAAATGGCCTAACTGCAAACGAGCTTTCTGAGACCCTTTAGAAGCAGGATTTTGATATGTAGTACACAGCACCCTAACCTTTGGAAGTGGAGGTCAGGACAGAGGCAGCTTTATGTTGTTATTCATGACGCTAAATTCCCATTTTATTACCAGCACCATTATGTACATTTCAGAGTACGTTATCAGCATTAAGTCCCAATTCTAGCATGAGCAAGACAGGCTTTTACTGACTATAAGCAGTTCTCTCAGAACCCAGCAAAATTCTCTGTGAAATACAGGACTGTCCAGCAGGGCAGTGGAAGAAGCATACGTCAGGTTGAAGTAATCCTTGTGAAAATTAAGAGAAAGACACTGAGTTCAACTGGGCTTTGAACCAAGCCACTGAACAGTGTGTGTTTATGTATGCGTGTGTGCGTAGACACATATTTGCGCGCTGCAGAGGGAGGTGAAAACCAACAAAGAGCTCACAAGGAATGAGGAGAAAGGACAGGAAAGTTGAACCAGCATTACTGGTTTCAAACACTGTGCTTTGTCTCAATTTTTGAAGCTAGATTAATTTTTATTTAAAAGCAAAATAGTAACTCTCAGATTGCTGTTGATGAAAGCTCCATGTTTTTTGTCCCTGGAGGGAACTGTTATGAAAACAATGTGAGCTTCCACTATCACTCTAAGGATAGAAACTTTGTAGATATCTAAAAGGCATTTTCCCCATCTCTATTAAGAAGCAAAATTCTAGCCTGATTTCATTTGTCATTCTACATTAGTTTAAATAAACTATGGAAAAAAAAGTAAAGACAGCAGAACTAGACAAGCTGTGGATAGAAAGTCAATATGAAGAAACGAGTGCAAAAGAATCCTCATCTCCAATGGCTTCCCATACTCTCTCTTCCCGCCACATACATTTCAGGCTATTGTTCTTTTTTCATTTTCAGCAACATAAGCTAGTCACATTGTAACAAACAGCATGAAGTCACCCACATAGCACAGCCGGACAGGACACTGTGGGCCTTATGAAAACATACTATCATTGCTAGACACTTCTAAAAACACAAAAGGTGATGATCGTCAAAGTAAAGATACCCCACATAGAACTCGTGAGGTTATAAAGACCCTACTCTGAAGGGTCTGAGTTTTGTTTTCTTAATGTAAGTTTCTCATTTTTGTTATTGAAAAAAATTCTGAGAATACACAACCCACGTCAGTGAAAATCAACATGTCTATAGCAGCATAAAATAGGGAATACCAATTTGTGGCTGCCAAGAACAGAGAAGAGAGCTAGCAGGAGCTGGTGGATTTGGCTGCTGCAAATTACTACGCTTGAATCCTAGACAAAAGGTGTTAAAAAAAGGGGGGGGGGGGGGGGGGGGGGGAAATCACACTTCCTATCTTAGCAAGTCCCTGGATAAAGGCACACTGTGCCACTAATCTGTGTTCTGTCCATGTGCCCCTATCCTGGGCATCCTTTACTTTCCTAAACTGCTATCTTGTCTAGGTGCTACTGCTGGCATTAAGGTCATCAAAAAATGTCTCTTAGCAGCTAGTCTAGAGGAGAACCTATACTTGCAATGAGCTTTCAGTAGAAGAGTAAACAGACTGACAGCTGGCTAATTCACCTGCTTCTGGCAAAAACTGAGCAGAAAGGCGGGCAGAAGAGTAGAGGACATACCCTCTAACACACATGCATCCCTGCCCAGCAGCACAGAATGGCCTCCATGAAGGCAAAGACCATGAAAACCTCCTCCTTACTCACAAGAGGAGTAACAGCTCTTTTAGGATTGGTGTAAAGGTGAGTGAAGGGAGAAGCCACTGTCTGTATTTCCACCCTTTGCAGCTGGGAGAGAGGAGTGGAATATGTGAGAGGAACAACCCTGCAGACACCACGGTCAGTGAAGAAGGAGGGGGAGGAGGTGCGCCAGGCACCGGAGCAGAGATTCCCCTGCAGCCCATGGTGAAGACCACGGTGAGGCAGGCTGTGCCCCTGCAGCCCAGGGAGGTTACAGTGCAGCAGATGTCCACTGCAGCACATGGAGGACCTCACGCCGGAGCAGGTGGACGTGCCTGAAGGAGGCTGTGATCCCGTGGGAAGCCCGTGCTGGAGCAGGCTCCTGGCAGGACCTGTGGCCCTGTGGAGAGAGGACCCCATGCTGGAGCAGGTTTGCTGGCAGGACTTGTGACCCTGTGGGGGACCTGTGCTGGAGCTGACTGCTCCTGAAGGACTGCACCCCATGGAAGGGGCCCACGCTGGAGCAGTTTGTGAAGAACAGCAGCCTGTGGCAAGGACCCACATTGAAGAAGCTCACGGAGGACTGTCTCCTGTGGGTGGGACCCCACGCTGGAGCAGGGGAAGAGTGTGAGGAGGGAGGAGCGGCAGGGTCAACGCATAACGAATGACGGTAACCCCCGTTCCACATTCCCCCACACCACTCAGGGCAAGGAGGTAGAAAAGTGAGTGAAGCTGAGCCCGGGAAGAAGGGAAGGGTGGGGGAAAGGTGTTTGTTTAGATTTGTTCTAATTTCTCATTATCCTACTCTGATTTGATTGGCAGTAAAATTCATTTCCTCAAGTTGAGTCTGCTTTGCCCGCCATGGTAATCGGTGAGTGGTCTACCTGTCCTGAGCTCCACCCATGAGCTTTTCATTGTACTTTCTCCTCCCATCTTGTTGAGGAGGGGGAGTGATGGAGCAGCTTGGTGGGCCCTGGCAGCTAGCCCAGGTCAACCCTCTTGATTTATTATTTTAAACTAAGAATTTTAATTCCTCTACCCTATGAAAAAGTAATCTAAGCAATTATATCACCATGTTTGGTATCTCTGAAGTACTAAAGAATGAAGAATCAGAGACCCATTTAAGAGGGAAAGGCAAAAATCAAGATTTTTCACGTTTCCACTCTACTTAAGTCCTATAAGAATGATGCTAATAACTGCAATTTTGACAGCTGATAGATGCAATTTTAATTAGTTAGGCATTGTTTTTCATTAAGATGAGTGATGTACTGAAACCCTATTGAGTCATAAAACCATAATTTAACACAACTGCCAGTCTTTTTGAGGCAATTCACTTGATGTTCTATTAAATCAAAGGAAAGGTGTGACTACTGTATCTAGACTGCATCTGTATTTCTGGGTATAATAAATGTCAAGGAAGAATTAGTAATGCACAATAACAAGATTTGTACACAGAGCACATGCTGCTTTCTCACAAAACATTGATATGCAAGATTAAAAAAAAGACTTTTTGTTTTTTTAAGTCATCCACCTCCTTCCAGTAAAGAACAGCTTCTCGTCCTCCTGTAGCGCTTTCACAAACCCAAATATAAATAAGTGAAATAATCTGTCACCACAATAGGCCGATCAATCCTATGGTCTTACAAAGCTGAAAATATATAGAAGTTTCTCCTAAATAATCAGTTTCTATTTATCTTCCAGTTTTTCAGAAATCTTAGCAACTTTGTTCCTTAGTTCTACCTTCTCATTATCTTGGCAGCCTTAAAACACTTCTTTTGTCTAGTCCACAATCGTTAATTTGCAAAAACCTGATTGTTCACGCACATATTTGAAGACAGTTATGTTCATCCTATCCCTTCAGCCAAGCTATACATAGCTAACTTCTGGTCTTGCCTCATCAATCATTTCCTACAATCCCTTCATCATTTTTACAGTCTTTTCTGAATAGCTTTCTATTTATTAATTTTAAATTATCTAACTGCACGTGCCATTTGCCCCAATGTGTCACATGTTCTGAGCTCTACTTCTGAAGCTTCACAAAGGTTTTGGAAGGGTAAAATCATATGCTGCTTTGACCTTGGAAAATTATCCCAGAACCAGATTCTGTGAAAACAGTTTTAAAGGAAACTTGAAGGAAAAAAAAAATATACAGGAACAGTGAAAGCACAGTGGTTAAATTATTTTGAGGTTTACACAGTGGCATAAAGACATTCTAACCGAAGGAAGCCTGACATAGATTTCTTATAAATACTATTACATAGCATATAATTTGCACTGATTCCAGGCTATACAAATCTTGCTGTTTTCCAGCTAGGTACTAGATTCTTGTACTCTCATAAATCCCCCATGAACCTGCTATTACTTAAAATACAAGGAAGACCCATAATCCCAAGGATGATGGGTGGAAGATATTCTCTTTGGCTCAAGGACAAGACTCGGCTCATGAGGTGCGCTAGAACCTCTGCACGCCATATCTTCAGCTGATTTAAAAAAAACCAGATAGCTGACATCCATACTATCTAAAAAAGTGGCGTACACACACATATTCACATATATGTGAATTAAAACAATCCTCCACTGCCTGAGGCAGATGCAGGACGGGCTGTGTTCCCTGTGCACGCTGTGTTCATCTTAAATAAAGGCATCTTTTCACACTTTAAAACCCAGAAGTCACTATCTGGGCATCCTAAGCACAGGCATATAATTAAAGGGACATCACATGCTGCAATTTGTTCAGGAATTGGTAACAAAAGATAAGCGCTAACACGAAGTAGATAAAAATTCAAAAGCATCCATCTTCATTCAGTCACAGGAAATTTTTAAGACTTGGCTAGTGAATACTAAGAGCATAATCCAGGCTATTATTACCCATATGCTAAAATCTGTATTTGGTTGTATGTCAGTAAATTAATTTGTTGCAGTATCGCATATTAAAACATCTGATCAGCCATGTTGTTGATAAAATAATAATAAAATATTTGAATAATAATTCAAATATCTACTGACAGATGAGCAGCTTGTTTCCGAGGTGACCAAAGTGAATCAGATTCATTACCAAATTTCCCTTAGGTATAGCCAACATACTAGTACCTCGAAAAAACTAATTCTTCCTCTACTCACAGCCCCTCTGTCTCTCTCTCCCTCCCCCTCTCTGTCTTCTCTGATGGGAAAAACGTTCCTATTTTTGAGGACAAATCTAACCAGTTTATATTTTTGCAGTGTTGCAATTTATCAGCCTTACTTTAATCTGCCATTTTACCTAGCGTCCCTATAAATAAATACTTATAGTTGATGCCCTCAACCAACCCAGAAGACCCAAACATGTTGAAGGCATAAAGGAATTGGTTTGGCAACAGCTATTGATGCAAGCTGATGTGCGATATGAAGAAATATGTATTATGGCTTAAAACAATAGTGTCTCTGCCAGCTAGACCTCTGAATTAGCCCTAAACCACAGAAGACACATTTCTGAACTCAAAAGCACTTTTGGACAGATATAATTCCTGTAAGCAGTTTTGTCTGTGCAGGTAAAAAGAAGAGCAGGCAGCAAAGCAATCAAGCCTGCCACGGCAAGGCTACACGGATGGCTGCAAACCAAAGCTACAGCCTCCTCCAGAAAGGAGCAGCCTCTCCAGCCTGGCATCTTCCATCCAGTTGGACTAGGCTTTCCATTAACTACAGACGTCAGCGTGGCATTGTACCTGGACAGCTATCTTCTACAGTGTATTATACAGAAAAAGGAAAGTCCTGGTGTCCATAGTCTGGGTTTTGATGTCTTTTTTATACTGTTAAACATAAAATCACCTCATTGCGTTGTTAGAGCGAAAAAGTACACAATTCAAAGATTATTTGGTTCTCTGCTGCCAGCCTACTCTTTGCCCCAAACAGTAAAGACTTGCGGCAAAAAAACAAGGGAATGTAAGACAGTGTCATAACAAACCCACAAGAGTCAACGATCACGTTCCCTCAATAAATGAGAGCCATCAATTTGACTGCCATTGCTTCCCGGGGTGGTCACCACAGTGCAGCGACAGGATCATACGCCACTTCAATACATTACAGCCTTGCAAATTGCAACAAAAGGTTTTGTGCAGAAGACTTCTGTAACTGACACAGGAGAAGCCCTCCTAGATACAGATTTGGTGGCGCGCCTGGGCTACCGGCCCCGTGGTGACAGGCTGAGTCCGAACGCAGCGGGCTTCACCAGCGGAGGCTGGCTGTGATGTTCTGTTCAGCCTGGAAAGGGGAGGAACATGGCCATATCTGCCCTTTCTCCTTCCTCACCTCATCAGCCACACCCTTTCCCAGCGTTGAAGGGCACTGGGACCACGATAGGAGGAGACTGCAGACCACCGGCTTCCTTTGAAAACAAATCTCCAGGAACAGCCCAAGTCAACAGGGTGCCTCAGACAATTCAAGAGAAGGTTAGGCTAACTCCTTCCAAAATGGAGAGAAAAAATCGGCAACCTACAAGCGATCATATAGTCACTTCAGCAATCGTAAGTTTCCCTGATTTCTGACAAGAGCCTTGTCTATCATCGTGGCTTGTAAAATCAGTCTGTCATCACCCCTGTGTCTCAAACCTGGAGCTCAAAGAGCTACGTGACCTGCCATCTCAGAGTAAGTGACAGCCTCTGAAAGCACACCAACAAATGGGTTTTTTTACACCGAGAAACTATTTCACATGCAATGAACAGTCCGTTGGTAAAGCGTATTTGCCTCAGTGTGGAGGTGCCATTTTCCCCTTAAGCCTCTGCAAGAAAAAACCTGCTCATTTTACAGAGAGAGGGGGAGATCGAGTCTGGAAGATACAACATTGTCCAGTCCTTCACACTCACTCACTGCCATCACTGCCTTTTCTCAGTGGGCAAAGGCAGATTTGCCTTTGGAGGGGGAGTCTTCTCTTCACAGCTGGCAAGTTCTCAAATTTTTGAGATGATAGCCTCATGTGTTTAAAATGCAGATTTACTCTTGGATCTTAATCCAATTTTTTTTTTAAACAAATGCCATTATTCACATGTTACAGTGACACTTACTGCAAGGCAGTAGCAATCTCTTGCTTCATTTCTCCAACTGTATATTTCCATAGGGTTTTTTAGGGGTTGTAAGGTTCACAGTATACTGTAGCCTGTATTATTATAGCTGTGGGAAGTAAGTATGAAATGATCATTACACTGACCTTTTTCTCCTTACCAGCTAGTTATGCCAAAAGTACCCATTAAAAAAAAAGTGTACAGACTAAATACAGGCATAATGAAAAAGTCTAATATTTATTCCCTACCAACCTGATATCCCCGGTTTGTACTGTTAGGAACAGAGAGATTGCCAGTCATTTTCAGACTCCCAAATATTTTATCCTTCCAAAGACCGCAGACACAACCTGGCGTTTCTCCCTGAGCAATGGCAGCAGACAAATTTGGTACAAGAACAAGCAGGGGATAAATACGGACTGTCTGTACGGGGAATGCAGACTAGGCAGCTTTTCAGGAACACAGAGTTCACAGAACCTGAATTAATCTCTCACAAACAGAAGCCAGCAAAGAAGCCCAGTACTAGAAATTATTTATTGGGGTTTTGGGAGGTATTTAGCTGAGCTGGATGACTTATTTTTATTTTTAGTAAATGGGTCACATGTCGAAAAATACAGTTTCAACTTCCCAGAAATCATTCATGAATTTAGAATAAATTAAGAAAGCAGAGCTCAGTAACGCAAATAAACACCTTTTGGAGAATGTGGCACTTCTGAAATAACATCTTTCAGTCTTGCAACGGGAACAAGTGCCACACAGAGAAGAGGAGGTGGAGAGGTTTGAACAAGGGTCTATCCCACCAGGAGGCCATCCCAGCCACAGTGCAGAGAAGCACAAACAGAGGCAGTATCAAAAGGTCTTCCTGACTGGGGTGGTGAGTTCACTCTCTTGGGATTTGTTTGTTTTACAACGCTCCCCAGCTGCTTTCAATTCTTCATCCCATTTCCATACATTTCTTAACATCTTAATACTTCTCAGTTGCTCTATAAACAACTGAAACGTTTGCTACTGATTCTGCAGAAGAGCAATAACTTGAGCTATATTTTCTGAGACCTTTTTCAGAGATATTAATGCCTAGGCAAATCTAAGGAATCGCAACTGGTTTTGTACAAGTAAACAAAAGCAATCCAAATACTCAAAAAAATTTGTAATTTCCATTACTAGAAGAATTGGGAGCTTGTCCTTCTCATGACACCAAATTATAACCTTTAAAAAACACACATTATTCAGGTCACATTTTAGTTATTATTCCTCTCCCAAGAACAGATCTTTTTTTTTTTTTTTTTTTTTTTGAGGCCACAGGCTCACCCAGCATTCCAGTATTTCTTATCTTTCCATCCTGGGCATTACACTGCTTGCTACATTTGTAGTTTATACTAATTTTGACAGTGATTTCCCTTAAAGCCAATCTTTTAAGAATTTTGAATTGTTCCTTTCTTCCATTCAACCTGAGCCTGTCTGCAAAGGTAATCTTGTCCCTATATTCTCCTCTTTCTAGTCCAATTTATGGATATGAACATTGCTTAAAAATCGAAGACATTCTATAAATATAATGCCTGAAATCTGAATGCTTAATTTCCCCTGAACAGGCCAAATCTAGGACACCTTACCAATTTCTGTGAGCAGATATTTCTCTTGAACACTTACTTCCTTACGTATTTAATTTATAAATACGTTTTACGATCTAGAGTTTGCCACTAACCCAGAGTCTTCAAAATATGATTTAAGCAGAAAGGCTGGCAAATTCACATACAAAAAGCCTTTGCATATATGCCTATGAAGTTGTCAGATTTCACAGTCTCCATCAGGAAATTCTGGGTCAGAGTTTACATGGAAACCTTCCAAAAACCTGGGTAGAATGGATCTTTAATGAAACAATATGCTGAATCACCAGTATGCAATGCCTGCCCCATGTGAAAAAGAGCTGTTCTGGTTCTGGGAATGAGCTCTCCTAAGTCATTAATTCAAGAGGTTAATAAGAACCAATGGGTTTCTTTCCACTCAGCATACTTCTATTGCAGTAAATTACGCCTAATTTTCAAACTGTGATTTTAGTGGGGTTTGGCAGGATTTACACTAGGAAACATAAAGAACGATGCAGCAACAAGGGCAGACCTCATCACGGTCTGCAGCTCCCTCCCGAGGGGAGGAGGAGGGGCAGGCGCGGATCTCTCCTCTCTGGTGACCAACGCCAGGCCCCGAGGGAACGGCAGGGAGATGTGCCGGGGGAGGTTTGGGTTGGGCGTTAGGGAAAGGTTCTTCCCCCAGAGGGTGGTGGATCCCTGGAACAGGCTCCCCAGGGAGGCATCACGGCACCAGCCTGGCGATATTCAACAGCACTTGGACAAGGCCCTCAGAGACATGGTGTGAATTTGGGGCTCTCCTGTGCAGGGGCAGGAGTTGGACTTGACGATCCTTGTGGGTCCCTCCCAGCTCAGGGCATTCTATGATTCTGTGATTCTATTCTATAGCCATAGAGTTGTTTGACTAGCCCCGGCCTTCCACAGAAGTGAGAGAATTGTAGCAACAAGTGAAATAATGTGGTTGTGGATACGATAATCATACAGAAACACTGCAAATTATTTTCTGCTTATAATAGTGCATAAAATAAGTGTTCATACCATTTGTCCTCACTTCACTTGTTATCTTGTTCTTAGTTATGTGCTTCAGTACTAAAAACTATTGCCACTATCCAGATAATGTTTTCCTTTAAAACTACATATGGGTCAAACCGAGGTTTTTCTGAATGCCCAAATCTTAAAAATTCATAATCTCATTACTAAAAACTATTTCAAAGTGAATTAAGATACGACAGATTTTGATTAACTACAGTTATAGATCTGAAACTAAAATGAAGACGGTTCTAAATCAAATGAAGTACCTTATTAAAAGATATATCTTCAGATATTTATTGATCTCCAGAAATCAAGAGCAGAAAACAGAAAACTATATAACGTATATGAAGCTGGGAGTAGTCCTGTCGTCACATCCCATTGACCACGAGTAAATCAGAAGACGAGAATACATTGAAAACATCTTTTTTTTAGTGATTTTTTTGGTGGCAGTTTACAGTTTTTTAACCCGCAGCGTGAAGTCTTCAGGCTTGTTCTTTTAACCTCTAATCACAGCTAAGCCTCACTGGGACATCAGGGGTGATGAATTTAAAAGCAGCAATAATCCTACAGGAAAGCTAGTTAAAGGAAGGAGTCGGTCGAATTATTGTGCGCTGACTCGTCTTTTGACGAATTAATTGATACATAATAGGATACATAAGTCCCAAATCTTCTTTGTAGACTAGTTTTTAACAGGGCCAACTCTGAGGGCCTAAGAAAGTTAACAACTGATTTGACTGCATTAGGGTCAAGAATATATAGAAAAAACTTTAATAAAGAGGTTGAAACTATTTGGAATGAAAGTGAGAAAACACAGCAAGGATAAAAAGCACTTCAAAGAAGATATCAGGAGTAAGCAAAAAAACTTACAAGGGTGGGAAAAGAGAGATTGATCAACAAGGTAAGCCGTGTCTCCTAAGTTAGCCTTATGGTAAAAATAGTACCTAAGCTCAGTCTTTCAAAGGAAAACAGAGTGAACAGTGAAAGGCTCTTTTTCACCTAAACAGGAAAGAATGAGGAGAATAAAGAGGACAACTAGTTATGGGTTCTCTTATTCACATATAAATTCAATTAAAAGCTAACTCTGTGTAGCCCCAAACCTGGGCAAATGTCCCATTTTCTCGTAAGAATAATGACACACAGACAGGAGCATTTGCAGCGTACTGAAAGAACCAGAAGATGAAAATACAAATTCAGAGGTAAGCTTTTTACCGAAACCTATAAACTAATGGGAATTATATTTTTCTCACTATATCAGTTAGCTTCATAAACCTTTACTTGAAAACTTTGTGCATCCCAGATGACCATTGCTAAAGGAAAAATAACAGTGGAAAATACTAAACATAGGACCTGTATTCCAAGAAGTAAGTGATGAACACATATTCGTGTCATTTTTGACACTGAATACCGAAGACTTTGGAAGAGGCACTGTTCGAGGGCACGAAGGTACACCTGAAGTGGAATTAAAAAAAATAATAATGAAATGTATTCTCATTACTAGTAGATCACCTGAGAAAAATAATCTTTTCTTAGTAAGACAGCTGACTACCTAGGAGTAACCTAGTGCAATACATTTAATTTAAATTGAGAATCTGATAGCATCCTTTAAGAAATTATTACTTAATAGGCGACAATGAGGAATAATGTAAGAATACATCATAATAATATGAATAGAAAACTGTCTATGGGAGGCACGGCAAGAGTTTATACTGAAAAAAGCAGTTCTCAAGATGGAGAAATGTTACTAAGTATTTCTCAGGAATCTCTCTTGGGACTGATCCTGCTTAATATATTCATTAGAAACCTTAGTTCAAGGACTAGATTATGAAATGCAAAGATGACAGTTATCAGCATGGAAGAGGACAAGATCATCACATAGGAAGAGTGAGATGATCTTGTGAGCTAGAAAACCCTATGGGATGAAATTTAAAAGCAAGAAGTGCAACATCACGACAAGACAAACGAATGGCAAGGATTTCTGCGTTAAACCGGAGGTTCATTGATTGTAAGAAATGGAGGAGAAGCAAGCTGGTCGATAGAATGATTATGAGGTACCAATGTGTTGCAGCTGCAAAAAGGTCTAATGAATTTCTGGGATGTGTAAGACATTTGCAGTTGACTCAGAGAAGAATTAGTCAGGTCTCATACAAAATAGCGTGGAGATTCCTGAGCGCCTGTTTTCAAAACAATACCTGTAAATGTGTCTAGAAAAGTGTTTCTAAGGTGATTATGAGAACGGGAAAATAACCATGAAAAGAGCAAAGAAATCTTGGCCCCTTCAGCCTAGTTCAAAGACTGAGAATATATATATAATTTTTAAATTATTATTATATATATATATTTACTATGCTTAGCTTTTTCTCATGGCCAGCTCTAAATAGAAACAGAATGCGGAAGTATTAAATAGCCATGTGGAAGGTAGGTCTCACCCGTCAGGGCAGAGAGGATCTCAGACAGGACCCAGGAGTGCCCAACAACCCTGTCACTTGACTGCATGCAGAGTCAGGATCTGGCTTTTATCTTTGTGCCCAAGTGTCTACCTGCCAACTACTGTGAAACCAAGAAGCGCACACGAGCAGACTGTGGTCTGAAGCTGGCTCCGAGTAGGAGCAGGGCAGGAGAGAGCACCAACTAGTCAAACAATCATCATTCATATATAGATAAAAAAATAACAACAAGCATCTCACAGCAGCTGAAGAGTTACTAAGCCCAAAATGGGAACCCCTCACCTTTACGTGATTTTTAGTGAATCAACATTCCCGTAAGCAACAGCTCAGGTTATGTGATGCAACAAAACCCTTTCACATAGAAACATCTATCTCCTCTACGGCTAATATGACATTTGTCTTAGTAACCTGTTCACCCATCAAGTGTCACCTTTTTGGCTAATGGTTTAGATCGAAGGAAAGAACACACCTCATAATGTACACAACCAACTGTGTAATGCTGCTCAGCAGGGAAATATCCCTCCTGTAACACTGCAGTGATTACCTTATGCCTTGAAGCCTGAGAGCTGGTGATCTTTATCTTACCTTTCGTAACTACAAATGTTACTATTGGTCATAAAATTATCCAAGCGCTTCAAAAATTCAGCCACAATATTTGATTTGATGACCCTCCGCACTAGGAACTAGCACAAGCTCACTAGGCATTCATTGCCTGGCAAGTCATTTGTTTTAAATTACACTTTTATTTTCATATTGCGGAACAGGATTAGAATAACCTTTTGAATAAGTTTCACTATGGCCTTCATAAAAAATTGTGAGCAGCTAAATCAAACCTTGCTTAAGGGCTTAACTGTGACTTCAACTTATGCTGTATGTCATAATAAATCCAAGTCTTGGAGAAGATGCCAACACCTTCCCACCCAGAGCAGGTGGACTAGAAATGTGGAGAATGTACAGAGAGAGTCTCCCGCTTCCCCAGCTTGCCACACAGGAGCCAGCACAACCCTCGCAATTTGCTGCAGGTGTGTCGCTACTTCCCTGCTACTTGCGGAACCGCACGACACGGGAACAAGGTCTCCGGGAGAGAGAAGTCACCGGGCCACACCACCTTCTGGGATAATCCTTCGCTATTCCGTTTAAGCAGCTCTTCTTGTTCAGACAAGTGCCAAAAGGTACAGTTTAGCCTTAAGTCCTTTTGTTTTAATTCCATTACCTTGGATGCTTAGGTGTGAAGAATACCAGTCTCTTCCTTTTCAGAAGAAATCCCCACATCTTTTTCTTTGCTTATTAAGACACAACACTAACCAAGACTCTCCTCTGAAGAAAACACTTTTTAAAAAAAAAAAAAAAAAAAAGAAAACCAAACCACAATTCTTTCTCAGGTAGCTCAGAAGAGAAGAAAAGACTCAGTTATTAAACAGCAAGTCGCTCGCTCATCCTCCTACCCACCCTCCCCACACACACACAAGCATGCACGCACACGCATGCGCAGGCTCTTGTTCTGCTTTACATCCCCGAAATTAACAAGGGAAAAGGGACAGATTGCAAACCAAATTAAAGCAGGTACTCTCAACAAGTAAACCACATGTCTGAAAATTCTTCTTCCAGTAAGATTATGCAAGCGAAGCCAGCTTGGCTCGGTAACACTTGCATACCAGTTATCAAAACAGCTTCTAAAAGGGAGGAAGAATAGGGGAGAGGTGACAGGAGGTTTATATATTTATTGAATAAAACAAAAAAAAGTTAAGGTAATTCAGAAACTTATTTATTCAAAAGTAGTGACCTTAGAAAAAAAAAAAAAAAGGATGTGTTAACCCTCAAACCAAACCATTCACTGTAGAATACTCTATAAAATGAGCATTTATCAAAGCAATCAAAAATACACCGTATCTTTGCCAGTAGTAACACATTCAAGAGGTTTCTTGCTAGCAAACTGCCATGGCAACCACAATAGTACCTGGGGTACAATGTTCTCCTGAGAAACAAAATACCTTCCCCTTGAGAAATAACATAATTTTGCAGAGGTGCAACAGAAAAGTAATTTTTAAACAAGAGAAGTAACCTCGGTGACTGTTGAGTCACTGACCTCTAGAATCGGGCCCCCATCAACTGTTTCTTTACCCAACAACATCCACATGAAGGCCAGCTGTAGATTGTACAGCACAGCAGAATGCACGCTTTAAACATATACCAACCATTCTCCACTTCTATATCTAATTTCATTTAGAATGGCACAACTGCAGGACAACCCAATGCTTTTTTGGAAAGAAGTCGGTAATCCTAGACGTCATTTCAGATTCAAAAACAGAGTAAAAATGGGCCACAATAAATTGGTTAAAATCAGTTTCTAGCCGAGACACTGAGACTAACACTCCCTAAAACAAACCAACCAACCAACCCACAACAACAACAAAAAAAAACAACCACCACAGCCAGGAGGGAGCACGTGCCTCACTGCAAATGTAGCTTCAGTTGACAAATGTAAGCTGGTACCAACCCTTCTTTCTGCAATTCAGATATATTATACCCAGAAATAGCCTAACCCAACCTAATTATCAAGGGACAGAGGAAGGAAAAGAAAAAGGAAAACATCAGCTATAGATCTCTGTGCATGGAAGAATGTCTTTACACAATGGAAAAAAATGAAAATACTGGAAATAGAGTTTTTGATGTCAAACTGACCAAGAGGGCACGTGCCGTAGCTCAGCTCTCTTCTACAGCAGACTGCACGTAGTGATTAAGGCAACTTTTGTGAAAAAGCAATCAAAAATCATGTTATTCTGAAAACTAACTTTTTATAATGCATTCTTTTTGCGTGCATTCTATCTCAACTCTCATTTTTAGAAGACTTATATTATTATATTATTGCGTACCACCACCGGCACGGGAAGAGGGGAGAGGGTTGAAATGCATCATTCTAAGAAATCTTCCCTTCCCTTGCTTTTCTGCCTTTCCTTCTATTCTCCGTTCTCAAGGCTAAAGGAGAAAGAAATTACACAGATCATCTCAAGCAACAAAAGGGAAAATACTGAAGATAAATAATACTGCTGACAATGGCAGACACCAATTACTTTCTTTTTCTGATACCAGAGAAGCTTCCAGTGCTTTTAACTCGCAATTTATGAATGTCACTGACTGACATTCAACTTTTGTGTTTCTAGCAGACTCACTTATTGTCATGCGACTTAATAAAATGTTAGCTTTTTTTCTTCCCCCCATTCCCTCCCCTTACCTTAACTTTAAAACCTTGCCTGGCTGGAATCACTGTGCAGGCTGATGCCCTTAATAACAAAAGACAAACTGGAACCCAGGAGATTAAACATTATTGGAGACCCTCACCTTCCGATTTCACAGGAGATTTTTGTTTGTTTGTTTTGAAAAGGTGAAACAATAATTTCTTCTAACTACGCATTCAGAAATTACATTCACTTATAAAGGGTAAAATATTTCGTGGTCTTTTTTTCTTCCCTTGGTCTTCAACTTACTTTAAAACCACAATTTTACATACTATTAGACACTTGTTATTAGCAGGTACCATACATGAAAGATGATTAATATATACAATTAATGTGTTGACTGCTTCTCTTATCACTGTGTCAAAAACCTACAATTAAATAAAATTTTTCCTTTCAACCATATTTTAGTATGCAATTCTTGAATCAAGCATTCATCAATGCTTTGAACTTTTCATTTAATTTATAAATGGAAAAAGCTTAAGCCACACAAGATGGTGACACTGAACTGATGAAAAAAAGCCATCCACATTTAAATCAACTGCTTTTTCGGCATTCTGAACAAAGATTATTGTTTCACATGTAGCCCAGCTTCTGTTTAACTTGCAACTACGCTATCTGCCTCACGCATTATTAAAAGTGGGCAGCATCTACAATAAATAGCAGTTGTTTACATAGAAGACCTAAGATTCTTTCTATTAATATTTCAACAACGTAGCACAGGGAAGCTCCGAATACAAACCAAGTGCCACAAGGTCTTCCTCAGAGACTGACAGCCGCAACTGACAGTCCGGTCAGGCTTCAATATGCACAAGGGTCTTTAACCATCTTCACCAGTACCTGTAAATTAACCTACTTTAGTTCCTCTTAGACATAATGCTTTAAATCCAAAGCTGCTCACAGGTGTGAACTTGTTTAAGCTAAGAAGTGCCAATGCTGGTGACAAATAAGTTGTTTTTCAACAATGAATGAAAGAGCACAAGGGAAGCAAATTAAGATACAGTTTCCTCATAGTCTAAAGATGGCTCCCGTTTTCTCTCCACCGCTACAAAAGGAGGTTTTTATACTAAGAGCTAAGGCAACTAGTAGGAATTACAAACTATTTAGAGTTTCATGTACAGAAGAGTTTTCGAACGCTGGAAGTTCAGAAAGTCACGATCCCACAAAGCTGAACATTTTGAAGAGAATATCTTCATTCGACAAAAATATCTTCAAAATGTTTAACAGTCATAAAGTGCAAAGGTCCAGACTGGCAAAGCACTTCGCCACGTATTGAACTTTAAGCACCTGAGTAGTTCCAACAAACTCAGTGGGACTATTCACAAGATTAAAAGCTCAACGAAGGCTGACTTAGCTGGCTGAACTGGGACATCGGAGTCAGGTGCTGAAGCAGTGGTTCAGTTACATCGGCTGAGCACCCACCTTCACAACTCCCAACAGATGCAGGGATCCCCTGAAGCATTTACATAGTAATGAACACAGTCAATTAAAAAAAAAAAAAATACATATTGGGGTAAGAACGAACAGTATCTGGAAGCCCTAGCACAGGCATTACTTCATTCATGATGGGATGCAGGACGTTTCAAGCCCATTTGTCACTGAAGACCCCAGAGTTATTTCAAGACACTAGCAGATCAGCTAAGACTCTAAGGATTTCTGAAAGAATTTCGGAACAGTGCGTGAAGCCAGTATGTGTTTTACTAATCAAACTCAATATTACTAAGCACCATTTCCACAGGGTTCGTCCTGACTCTCATACTATTCAGTGCTTTCACCTGGATGATGAAATCAAGAGTATTGACAAAATTTGCCAACAACGCTAACCTGGCAGCAATTACAAGAATGTTGGCGGACATAAGAATTCAGAGCTGTCTTGACAAACTGCAGAAACAGTTATTTACAAATAGAATGCAATTCAAAAAGGGCAAGGTTATACACCTACACAGAAATTAAAAAAACACACTGATACTGGGCGGGAGCAGCAAATGAGGTTGTTTTTTTTCCCCTGCAAAACAGCTAAGAACAAAAAAATCCCACACCAAACACAAGGGTTAAAAAGGACTATTTCATACTTCTTTGCTGCAGTCTTTTATGCCTTTGAGGGTCATTACGATGTGTCCTCCTCACCAACAACCTAACACCACCAGCCCCTTCAATGAAGATTAGGTTAGCTTAGCATCTGCTTATTCCCTGGACTTTTTCCAGTAAATCCAAGTCTGACATTAGTGTCCAGATCCGGAGGAAATGCTCTAAGTGATGCGTTGCAGTGCTGAGGGGAGAAAAATGATTTATTGCATTTTGTACTTCTTTCATGCCAATTTTTGCAACAATATGATCTTGACTCGTTGGACCCTCAGATATAAAACTGATTCTCTAGATCCTCTTTTTTTTTTCTCTTTTGAACTATCCTATTAAATTAGATTTGAGACTGCAGCATATGCTAGGTATAAAAAAAGGTCTTCTAATGGTAAGAACACTGAAGCACTGGAATAGACTTCCTAGTGGAAGCTGTAGAGTTTCCATCTCTAAAAGCTTTTTTTTAAGACAAGGTTAGGCAAATACCTCTCAGGAATTGCTTTCGTTATGCTAGTCCATTGCTGAGCAAGCAAAATATACTATACTGACCTCTTAGACCAGTTTTCTATCTTTCAGCACTGGTTTTTCCTGTAAAAGCTTAACTAGAGATACAAAAATATAGGAAGGAAATGACAAGTGAGACTGATTAGTATTACTGTTCATTCTCACAGCTACACAGCTCTGCCAGTGCATCTGAGCGTTCTCAGCCTAAACTGGGGACGATCATACTCACAAACAGCTTTTGAGATTTTGTACAACTCATGAAAATTTAACCTGAGCATACTAAAGGATAAGCAAAAAGGGAAGTAGCAACATGGACCTGAAAAGACAGTGTATTTATACAACATAAAATCCTGACAGCCTTCCTTTCCACACAAAGTTCTGTCTTTAAATTCCCCTTGAAAAGCCCTGCAAATAGCCTTTTGAGCTAATAATTACAAGAAATTATGAGGAACTGTATCCAGTTTCTCTGGACCCGACTACAACAGCAAGAGATCTTTGATGTGTGGGTGGAACATCTACTGGCATTCTCACAAATCTCAGATCTCATTATGGAGGTGAGGCCACACAAACAGTGGAGTAGGTGCTAATTTGCGAGAACAGGTACAAAATCTTAGGCACTGGTGTGGGTTCTGCTTAGACACTGTTGTAATGTGTAAAACATGGTATAGACAGGAACTCTGTGCTGTGAAATTGTCCCCAATATTCTATTTCATATCATTTGCAAAAAAACTGGAAGGACTTCTAAAAGACCTTGGATCTCTGTAGGTGGTAAAGAATAGCACTTTTAAATCCAGCTCTTGAAACTTGGCATTAAGAAGAGAGTATTCTGTTCTCAAAGGGAATAAAAGAACTCAAACGACCAAGCTTATAAACACTCTGAGCCAAACAATTTTCAATTTTACTTTTGGAATTTTTTTCAAGTCAGGATATAAAGTTACTCAGCCTTTAATGAAGACAGTAAATGAAGCATGAGCCATAAAACAGCTGCATATCATAGAAGACTGATGACATTCAAATTCTTTCTAACACAACACCACATTCCAGTGTCTTCTATTTCAAAATGAAGCTTCTACTTTCTGTTGTTTGCCGCTTCTAATACCACCAATCAGAAAACTCATCTACCCGCAATCATACTGTCAAAGCAGGTAATTCAAATATCACCTTTTCAGACGAGAAACGCCAGGATACCCATAGATACACGTCTCTAGTTTTCTGGTCGCTGGCTGTGTTTTTCTTTTCCTGGGTGGGTCTTAAAATCTTACCTATGTACTTAATGTACATAATCGATCCAAATTTTACCCCAAATTCTACAAGAAATTACGCTGTAACTTTTAGAATGTCAGGGACTTACACTGTGTACCTCATTTAAGATTGTAAAGTTGGACTATTCTCAAGTTACCTTCACCTCTCGTGGAGAAAATTGCCTGTGCATCAGCTTACAATACAAACACAAACAAACCCCACCTCCTGAATTTATTTAGTTATATATACATTAATGAAATCTCTTTGCTGGATTAAGTGACCGGTTCAGCAGACAACATACCTCAGAAAAGGCTTGGCTCGCTTCAGCTTAGTTTTCCTGTATTTAAGGATACACTCATTCACTTTGCTAAACTGGCACCCGCATTTTGTTCTTTGTGCTGAGCTGGGCAAGAGGAGTGCTACGCTGTGCCCTCTTTAGATAATTACTTCAAGTGTTTAATCCTTAAGCTATTAATAAGGACAACTCTTCTAATATGCACATAGTCTTTCCAAATACTAAAATTATTTAGTCAATTAACAGAGGTAGACATAACAAATGATTGGGTCCAAACTACTACATTAGGGGTCATAACTCCCACATAAATATTAGTAGCTCCCTAAGGTGTACAGGCATCTGGTTCCTAAACCAAAATCTATAACCCTGAGGTATAACCCAGGGTCCGTATATGAAAGGAGGAACATTCACGGCATGGGATTCACATCAGTGAGCCTGCTGAGCAGGAAGCTGCCCATGGGAGTTGACAAAAAGAATAAAAAAAAAAAGACAAGGGTTTAGCTCAAATCCCACCTCTCCTCCAGCCTTAGAGGCCTCGCTCCTCGACAGCGAGACGCTTATCTCCACCTCACGTTTTCCCGAGAACATAGGCACAATGGCCAGAGTGTGTAGGCTCCTAATTCCTACTTAAGCACTTAAAACACCCACTAAAGTAACAAGAATTTAGGGATTTAAATTTAAGATTAAGAGCTAAAGTATCTTTAGGGATTGATCCTCCCTCTCTCTCAAAAGGCGACAACCTTTTTTTTCTTTTTTTTTTTTCTCTCCAATAAACAGGAAAGAAAGAAGCAGCTTCTTCCCTTTGTGCAACAACCCAACCATTAAACGCATTCAGACACATGGAGCGTCCAGGTCACTCCTTCGCTTTAGAGGATTCCCACTGTCATTTCCCTGGCCACCATCCCCACAATCAGAGCGAACTCATCTGCAGGTGAAGTTCGAACTGTTTTATGTTTGCTCATAAAAAGATTCATCGGGAGAGAGTGAAATTTCCCTTGTAAGGGCAATGGTCAAGGCACTTACCGAGGCAAGGGAGGACGACTGACAGCTGGTCTCTTACATGAGAATTGTATATCTTCTTTATGCTGCACTCATTTTCACACATGCTGTAACCAGCGTACTATTTGTACACATGAAACACTCAACTATTTTCTCCTCCTTATATAGAATAGTCTTATTTAACTATACCGCAGCATTTACTGGATACAAAAACGTTGGTCCTGACGTTGTCCAAAAAGCGGATTCACCGCCCGGTGTGCAATGAGTCAATAATCACACACTCAGGAGAGACATTGCTGATTTACTTCAGGGTTGCACAAGCCTGGGCCCTCGGTGGTTTTCCAGAAATCAAGTACACCAAAGCCGGCTACCTCATTACGTTTATACAGTAAATCCATACATATTCTACCTAATACATATTCATTCTAACCTACTAGGTTGAGTAATAGCATTAAGTCACTCCTCTTGGCTCCGCTTCAGGTTCTTCCGCCCATGCCTTCCTCTCTTTGAGGGTCTTGGTGGTCTTCACAGGTGAAGTACCTTAACCCTTTTTACCCACATACGGTCACATGTTATACAAGGACAATTTAAGGCTATTTTCTCTCGCCAACTTTCCATAATTTTCTTCTAAAAGGATCGCTTGTCCTTGATTAAATGGATAATGGCTGACGGCCAAGATATCCTGTCCCAAAGCTTAGGTTAAATATTAAAGGAGTCTAGATTCATGCTAATGAAACATATACAATTCCTATTCTTCCCAAGAGGGGGTGGTTCTCTTACACTAAGAGGGCTGTGAGCCCTTTCACAAACAAAGATTGCCTGGCTGAGCATCCTAGAAAAAAAAACTTTTGTAGAAGTTGTTTTAAAAATCCGGACCTATGTGTTTCAAAACACTAGAATAATGCCCTGATGACAAGAGAAACATCTAACACCACTGAGAATGACTTCATTCCAACTGCCATTTCAGGAAACTGTCAGCAGAGAAGCCCTGTAATGATTTTAATAATAGTTTCTTACTATATATTGTATTCCCACAAAAACCTCATTTGCTGACCTTAAAAGCAGTATCTCATGTGACTTTTAAGTTAAATCAAACTAACATTCAATGACCCAAGCTGTCTCCCGAGATGTGCAGATTACTGTCATTTGAAGTGTCATCATAAATCTTAGATAACTTGATTCAAGTCTGCCTCACTGACTCAAGAGAGTCGTGCTGGGGTTTTTTAATCATGCCAAATAGCTCATGGAGTGTTTGCTTAATTTTTTTTGTGAGAGAAAAAAAAACAACCCGTCTGAAGTGGCCAATTATACTCTTAAGTATAGTTTTCTTTTGTGAGAACGCATCATTTATTCTGGACGTACTGCACTTTTTCATCTGCTTTGCAAACAGCAGAGACGGAATTTTTGTTGTCTGTTGGTTGCGTGCACTGCTCCCGTCCCTATGGCAATCGGCAAGCGGCTGTATCATTACCGCTTTGTGAAGTCGGCTCCAGGTACCCCGGGAGACGCGTTCTTGGGATCCAGCACGTAGGGAACTGCGGCAACACAACAATGCTGGGCCCCGGCAATCAGCTGCCGCTTTTGTTGGACCACACTGAGCTCCGGTTCCACTGGAAGTGGAATTTAAGGAGCCCATGGAGAGACTAGGAAGCTTTTTCAGTAACTTTGAAAAATAAGACATTAGAAAAATGCTAATGCACAGACAATGGGAAAAATAACGATAAAAGGCTTGGGAGAGTATTTGTATTCCGCTTAAACCACTTGTAAATAGCTCTTCAACTCTCACACCATGCCCACCTAGAGGGAGTACGGCGAGCACAGTTAAGAGCAGAATGCTTAACTATTCGCTTCTAGTTCTAGGGCCAGTGACTAAAACTGCTGGAGAAGCTTTGGAGAAAATATGTGCTGATCACAGGATACAGCAAAATTCTCAGAAATCTCAATGAAAATCAAGACGCCCATCACAAAAAAAAAAATTATGCAGAGTCTACATAGCTAACCTGCCCAAACAAGCGGAAAAAAAGAAAAAAAAGTCATTCACATAGTAAGAACCTGGGTTTTGGTTCAAGTCTGAAGAGACATTTAAGGACAAAAAAAATGACTGGCAGCTTTTGAAAGGAAAGATACCATTGGCAGTAAACGAGAATTTAGTAAACAACACAATGAAAGCAGCTGGTGAGTAACTAGGCTTTGCTCAAATGTGACAAATGCTTACACATTAGTGCAACAAAATACTGGAAAGGAACAAACAAGAAAACCCAAACACGTCCTGTGTCCGTAAGTTCCGTGCAGTTCAAGTGTACTTAGTGCCTCCTCGACACAGTTTGGTTAGTGCATAGTTTTGATAGCATTCCCATTGTATGCTTTTCATGCAAAAATTAATTACTTCTATCTGTCAGGCATCATAAGCTCTATTATGCTAAAATGAGGTTTTGTTTTTTTGTTTCTCTGATGTTTTAATTATTGCGACATGATTACAACAGACGAAACAACAGCCTAAAGGTACAGATGTAGCTAACATCTAAAATACACTGATGTATAAATATGTATGAGCATTCATGCAGCTATGGACGATGCTTCTTTTCATAAATAAGGAACTCACATAATGAAAGCTTGGAACACTTTTTCTGGTACCTTCATATTTAGTTTATTAACATCCCGTAAAATTGCTCCTCATCACAACAAAGTGGCTTTAATGGTAATGAATAAACATCACTCACTCTCTTACAGGGGTAAAAATGGTGATGGAGGGAAACGCGTGAATCTTGGTGTGAGTACCGGTAGTCATTAAATGGAAGGGTGCAGCACAAGCTGTGAAGTACATAATGATTTCATCAAACACTAACATTTATCCTCAAGCTTACATCTCACTATTCACATGTCATTCAAGCCAACCTTGATGGTTAAATACTAAGAGAGTTGGCTTTT
Organism: Phalacrocorax aristotelis; assembly: GCF_949628215.1. Classification (NCBI taxonomy): domain Eukaryota; kingdom Metazoa; phylum Chordata; class Aves; order Suliformes; family Phalacrocoracidae; genus Phalacrocorax; species Phalacrocorax aristotelis. The sequence goes on from NC_134280.1 coordinate 66,265,295, forward strand.
AGGTGCGGAGGAACATGAGAACAGAACACTGCATTTAAGACAAAATTAACCTAAACTCCTTAGGCAATGTTCTGGTCAATACTGCATAGCTGCAGTGCAGGCATAATCCCCACCTCACTATTTATTGAGGACTCTGTTCTGAGGTTCTCTTGCACTACAGTGCTAGATACAGGAAAACGCTCTTAAAACTTTCAGTAAGTAGTACTTCATCCATGCACAGACTATCATGCCAGCACACAATTATGACAAGCCAATCATGAGCAAAACAGCTAACAGACTACCGAGCTGATGACCACAGCCCAAAACCACGAGAGAAATCAAGCAGCTCGGGGCTGCAGAGAAGTCCTCCCAGGTCTAACCAATGCTAATTCTTGTATCAGAAACGTCAGCAGAAGTACAACAAGGAACGGCTTTCAGCTCTAGCTTCTTCCCCAGTGGCCAACAGGGGAGAACCAACACACGGAAAGGATGTACTGTACAGCACACAGCAGCCCTACTCTCAGGACTTCTCTCAGTTTTACCATGTGAAGCTACCCGAGTCCGTGTGTGAGTCCAAGTTCACATGATTTAGATGCAATAAAAGATTTAATCATACCTTTTCTATACTTTCCTTGACTGATTTGCCTTTTTTTTTTATCATGTTTGTCTTCAGTTTCAAGAGCTATCACGTACTCTTCCCATTTTACCTGTAATGACTGATTTGGTGCCAAGAGGATTCCCAGCTAGAATCAAATCACAAGAGTCACCGTTGACAAATCATTACTTAAAAAAAAAAAACAAAACAAACAACAACAAAACAAGCCACAAAATAATAGCAAACAAAATAAAACAAACCCAAGCAAACCAAAAAAAACCCAAACACACAAAAAAAAACCGCAACACACAGTCACTTATTCTCTCACAAATCACCCAAGATTAGTTCTGCATTAACAGCATCGCCCCAACCGTATCATTCCCTTCAAAACCTCCTTGGAATAATCCTTCCCCACGGTGCCTGAAAGCCCTGACAAACGGCTCAGCTAAAGGTGTACTCCAGCCAGTTCCTCATTCCTGCGTTTTTCCAGCTGTCTGCAGTTTCCCGTTATCTCCTGACAGTGCTTGACATGGGGCAGTTTGCCACACTGCAGCTCTCCCTTGGACGGAAACGAGCCACCGCTACCTTCAAGCGACTGCCAGCCCTGTGGAGCAGGGCAGAGAGGAAACCCTCGCTGAGATCTGATGGTAAGCGGGGCATTGCAGACGACTGCACCTGGGGGCGAGGTCTGTAACAGAGGCTGACAGCTCCCGCTGAAGTGAGAGCTTACTGCAACTTCCTACTTTTCAGAGAGAGATGCCTCTGCCTTAATTTCATCACCACAACCAATGCACGTCCACAGAATTTTTTCGAGGTTTACAAAAATAAATTTTAAAGCGGAAACTATTCACTTTAAAAAGCAGGATTTTACTTGAGAGAGAAAAAAAAAAAAAAAGCAGGTCTAGGATCTCAGCTTCAAACCACATTCCCACATTTTTTCCCTCCCACCTAAAACACGGTCTCTTGTCTAACACTCAGGTTAGAAAGCCTCCCGGAAAAGGAATTACATTGTTATCATACCTCTGAATAACACCTACTACAGAGATAGCCTGTGTCCAAAAATATAAGCCCCAGACTCCGTACAAATAAAAGCAATTATAAGAATATAACTCCTCTATCTCTAGATCTTCCCATGCCATATGATATATACACAGACTTACTGATCTATCTAATCACGTGTAAGCAAAAAAAACCAAGACTGTAACGGCGTCTTATAGCTACCCTAGGACTGCAATGGCATCCCTAAAGGAAGGCTAACTATAAAACTAGCAAAAACCCAAACACTGGAGCTTTAGCGGCACACCATAAGCACATTGATTCAGCTTAAGTTAATGAGATATATATATACACACACACTTATACGCATATACAGGCTATTTCCTGACTATGTGCCTACCATAGCATCACATTACTCTTGCAGTTCAGCTAAGCATTACACAGCGGTTCAGTCCTGCTGTCGGTTAAACAACTGCAACAAGAATATGTTCTCAATTTTTTCAAAAAGCAAAGCACTTTTTTCTTGATATAGCCAAGCAATAATCTAATATACCCCCCTACATAAAACGACCTATGATAAGACATACAACTGACGTATGTTCCCCCAGGGTTTAAATGCACCCCTGATCAGGAATATCACAGAATAACATCTGATGCTGCTGCGGTTAAGACAGCCCCAACTCAGTCTATCCCCTGTAGCTCCAAACAGTTTAACGGATGATACAGTCTTTCTACCTACAGGCCAAAATACCTCCTGCTGCTATATGTGTATTTCCAGGAATAACAGTGTCAGTTTTTATGCTAGTTGTTGGATACTTGTTTTCGTGTCACAAGAAAAAAAATTCCCTATCACCCCTTCAACTTATGAAATACTCTTTTCCAAGACCAGGTCATAGATTTGAAAAAAAAAAAAAAAAAACCAAAAACTAGTTCAATTTAAAAGGGAATAGACAGCTCATGCCTCCGGTATCCTTAAATCGGAATGAGGGCATATAATGCCCACATCCCAGCTCTCCAGTCCCAGAAGGACGATCTCGGTGTCCTCTAAGTTTTTTCTTTTGAAGGATAGAGTGTTTTCAACTCTAAGAGAAACTCATGCAAGTTAAAATAAAGAAAATACTTTACAAGAGGGTTGCTTTTCCCTCAAGATTACTGATTTTCTTGCAGTTTCTAACTTGGGCACTTTCGGGCTGTCTCAGGTTTTCTCAGGATCGCCAGTTCTTGAGAATTCAATTTGCCTGCTGATTTCACAGGGGTCAGATTAAGGCTGTGAAGAAAACAAGGGAGAATTTCTCTGGTTTAGTAATAGCATTAAAGGAAGAGTTCTCAAGGCGGTGACTTTAGAATTAATTAAAATACAGGAGGAAACTACCAGGGAATTATTTATATTCAAAGGGGATTATGGCTAATGCTAAAATGTTTACAAAATAAATGGGAACCAGGCACAAAACAGATACAGCTCAGGGGAATTCATATCGATTCGATTCCCGTGTAGTCTGAGATACAGTTCTCTTTTGCATGTTCCTCATTAGTTCGCTTCAAGATTTATGTGAATTGCAAAACACATGTAACTGACCTCCAGTTATTTATTTTGTGTTAACTAAGAAAGAAAGAATTCTAGTCACCTCAAACAGAAATTCATTTGTTTCCAAGTGTTTAATGAGAGAGGATGGTTCAGTCCGCCTCCACATTCATCATCTCTTGCACATTAATAAATATCCAATAATGCCAATACTAACCAAGAAACAACTGACAGAATCTGTTTGCACTCAGACTGAGTTGCCACTTTCCCCGCGCACCCACAACACAAAACCAAGTACTCCTGGCAATCGAACCAGTGTATGGCAAAAGCCATACATCTTTATAACATCCCATCCAGTGTTTTGTAGCTTTTGATGTAGGATAGCACTGACGGTAAGAACAGCAAGGTGCTAATTACTAACAGGTATGTTGGTGCACTGCAGCTGTTGGGCTGTCAAGCATCAGCTGCCCCACCAGCCACAAAGGTGTGTCATGTTTGAGTCAAATTTGATATTACTGTCTGTGCAGAATAAAATCGTTAAATGAAAACCACACTTAGTGGCAGCGCCAGGCTCTGAACTGATTCTCATAGAAAAGAAAGCCTAGAAATTGCGCCTTACATTCTTTCACAAACTGAATGCGCTTCAGATTGCTGCTGACCTTTTCACAATAGCACTGATTCAGCTAGCTAGACTGAAAGCCAAAAAGCAAATAAAGTCACCTAAGGGGTAACAGGTTAAAGCAAGCTCCAGAACAGAGTAGAAGGCCTGACCTTCAAAGGTTAATGTCACTCGTGCCCAAGTAAACAGAGGAAACTCTTCATTACCAACACGGTGATTCTTAAATAGAAATTAAAATTCCAGTAAAAGAGTGCTTAACTAAAAAATAATTCACATGCATCAATTAGCGTCTTAAGAGTCTGAATCAGCCTAAACGTTGGTTACACAGATTCTAATATCTAGCAATTATCTTGATCTTCCCAGTACACTTGCCCCTTTTTTCCATTTTGTCCCTTAAGTTACCATACAAGTCCACAGAAGCACTGCAAAATTCTTCTTCCGTTTTGCCTAAGGAACTCACGATGGAAAACAATGCCCATATTCTAGTGGTAAGGAAGAGCTTCACAGAAAGAAAATCATCAGGATGGTTCCTACCTCTGGAAACAGGAATGCATTAGCAACAAGTTCAAGGCCGCCATGGGATCCCTACTGCCTAAATGTTGCACTGTGGTCTTCCTTCCTCTCCAGACCTTTTCAAACAGAAGCCAACTAACAACATAGTCATGATATCGCGAAGCACTGAATCAACTCTGCACAAACGTCTGCCTTACAGGTGGGAGACTAGAAAGCAAAGAAGCAACGACCCAAGTGATGCGCTCCTGAGGAAGCAGAAAAAGTGGGAATGGCAACAGCTACCTCTTGAACATCCCCCATGATGAATGATAGGCCCTATTTTACAGCCTCTCCCCTGGGCAGCAGAAGCAGCAGCTCCACTAAGCCCTGCATCCTAGGCTCCAACACATGGAAAGCAAAGAGTAAGCGTGCCGTGATGGAGGTCTGCTGCCCCGCGAAATTGCCTGCTTTGCCTATGCCTAGAGCCAGCCGGTAATTTTTCAGTGCAAACTCTTTGCAAATTAGATCATCTCTCTTTTTGCAAAGCACAGTGTGTCTCTGAGCTAACACTAACTCCCATCCGTGTCTGAAGATGCTACTGTGTATTCATGTAATTATCTCAGCACTAATAGCTACCTCTATGTACAGACGCATTCTCTGGTGAAAGCTTGAAGCGAAAATATGAGTAATAAAAATTAGGGAAACAAAATAATGAAAATGAAGATGAGAGGTAAACAATCCTAAGAAAGATAAGAGATAAAAAGGAGTTTGCATTTCACGTGAGTTTGTTTTGTTTGGGTTTACTATGCATTAGGCACAACAATAACATTTAAAGAAACCATATCAAGGGAAAAAGCAGAATTAGAACTGGGAATATTTAAAACTAACTTATATTTAATATAGCCAATTTCATCCTCATCATTTTCAAGCACTTCCTTACGCCTGTAAGCAAGAGAAAAATCCTATTCTGCTGTTGAAGCACAGCGATCCCTACAGGGATAACCAGTACGAGGGATATACAGCTTCAGCGAGGGAGTTCAGGACAAGATATAAACACAGCAACACCTTCAACAGAACCAATTAAAAAAAAATAGCTTAATAAAATGCAATTAATCATAAACTATCAATAGTGAGGAAGGAAAACTGAGATGTCTGATCCAGAAATGAATGGAGAAAATGAAAAGAAAGTGCTAAAAGAACAGACAGTGAAAAAATTTCTAGAACACCCAAAGGGTATTTTGGAATTTACCCTTTCGATATGAAGAACGGATACACTAACTGGGAAAATGATAAGATATCTTACTGGAGAAAAATTTGAATACTAAAAATATTGTAAGAGTCAGCAAATCAATAGGAAACTAGCATTGATGTAAGCGTTATCTTTGTAGATGCTGTACATACTTTTGTACTGATTTCAATTACTTGCATCAAAGCCTCTTTCTAATGTTATTTAACTCTCTTCCCCAGCCTCCAAAACGATTCAGGTACAAAGCAGCAGATCATTTACCAGGGGTAGACGTCTTATAAAAATGCACTTTGAGAGATTTTTCACAGGCAGCTACCTACTTAAATGAAGAACCTTACCGACAAAGAGGAATTATCTTCCTAAAAATTAAATATGTACATGAATATTTTATAGAATGCCCTTCCTCAGCTGTCAGTAACATTTAGTATACAAAAAGGAAAAAACAGAACTTATTTCTTACTATTTCAGCAGTTTCCTTACTTTTCTACACTCACTTCAGTCTACTTTCTGGTGGTGTTGTGCTGTCCCTTATCAATGACCTTCATCCAGTAAACGTCACAGTACCCCAGAAAAACAACAAAGGATTTTGTTAACACTGTTACCCCAGTTTCCAGACAGCAAAGCAAGACAGAGAAACCTGCACAGATGTATACAAGGAAGCGGGCAGATCCGACATCCGTGAAAGCCCAGGTGACGCTTCCTTTTCTTACTAGGACAGTGCAATTGGACAAAGCAGTCATATTCTTAATTTCTGTTCAAATATAGCTCCTTATGCAATATAATAAGTAGCATGTTGCTCTTTTTCTTTCATTAAATTTATAAATTTATTTCCATAAATGAATTGCACTGAAAAAACAAGGAATTTATTTATTATTTGTAAATAAAGCTTAATACAAATATATAAACCAAATATGACTCATTTTCAGTTACGAGCAGAAACAGATATATTAAAATTGCTATATGTCAGTGTAACCCTACTACATCTGGATAATGTCAAAAACTCAATGCCTCAATAAATTCAATAGAGATTACACTTGATACAGACACAGCCTGTGCAATGAGCATACAGCTCGGTTCCAAATTAATCTGAAAAAAAGCCATAAGGAGAAACGCTGGAAAAGGATGCAAAATGCGCCTGCTGAAATCCTAAAAAGAAAGTAGAGGGTTAACGCTACGGCAAAGCCCTAGGTTAGCAATAACATCTTTTCCAACAACTTCTTAACTTTTGTGCTTTGTTTTTCATACGCACATTAGCTTTGAATACCCAGAACCATATCGGTAAGTCACTTACTAAATCTTGTGGGGAAAAACGTGTCAGCATAAACTGACATTTGTCATGGATTGAGACACTTGTACTTTCAGAATCCACTTTGTTTTTCCATCTACTGGAAACAAAATATATTCACATAAGGAAAAAGGCAACAGATACTGTTTACTGGAACAGCCCCCAGTTATGCTATTACCAAGGGCAAAACACATTTTCTATTAAAAAAATAATAAAATATTTTTATGAGAAACCATTTTTCCATTTAGTTTTTTTCTTTTGACTGAAGGATATAAACTTAATATCATTCAGTAGTTTCCAAAAAGAATTAACAGTTGAGGGGAGAAGGGAGTGGTCATTCGGTTTTTTGACCTTTTTTTTTTTTGGTTTTCTTTTGCAACTAGCTTTAGGTAGAGCAAAGCCTTCAGTTTTAATCATACAACCAGTCAACACAAAACATCTGCTGCGTGTCCTTCTCCAGATGCAGCAAAGCTGCTGGGTTTGTGACCTATATTACAGACTCTGGGTACTGTACATTTCCTGACTCCCCCAAAGCCCTAGCCTTTCCCTTTCACCTTCTTTGTAGCAACACTCGTCTCTGTTACCTTCACCCAAGATGGGGTGCTGTGGCTTCACGGCCAGGCAAAGTGCCACTGTGCCCCGCAGCGTCCCTACCCGCTTGTGGCTCAGCATCTGTTGAAGACACACCAAAGCCTCAGGCTCACTTGTACAGAGCAGCTAAAAAGGCTTAAAAAAAAAAAAAAAAAAAAAAAGTCTTTCTTTGACACCCCCACAGCAATGAGAACAGTTCCTGAGGAGTGTAATGCCATTTTCCCCAAGATCCCTAACACCTATATACAAACCTGAACAAAATTATTTTTTATGTGTACTTCACTGTGTCCATTACCTCAAGACTCAACACTCTCTAGGCTGAGGACAGCGTCCTCTAAGTCCTTCACATGGGTCCTCTAGTGAATTATTTTTTTTCCTGTGTTCCCAAAATTGATGAGCAGCGGGGGGGGGGGTGTTCATTTCAGTTTGTAATAGATCAAGTTGCTATAGAACAAGTGCACATCCTTCCTTCTTCTGACCTGCCCATGACAACCTCATAGTTACATTTAGACAGCCTCAAAATTGGACCTCTTGTTCAACTAGCAGATCGCCAGCACTCACCTTGAAGCAGCTACATGACGTCATTTATAACATGCGTTTTCACAGGGTCACAGTCGAGTCCAATTCAACAGTTTATCTATGGACTGGCTGTAAGGACTTCCATTTGCACAAGGGACTGCATGCCCCCAAAGCCATTCTTTAAGAGGAACTGAGAGACAGCTTGAGCATTAAAACTGCACACCAAGTTTCTTCCAAGTAGCTGGAAAAAAGCTTATAAGTACCAGCAATTGAAAGAGTTTAGCTTTTTCTTATTTCAAGACTTTCAACAATGCAAAACAGTTGCCCCCTCTGCATTCCCAAACGCTGCAAAAGGTAACCACAGAGAGTCAACAGCATCTAATGTCCCTCCAGTGATCTCAATGCAAAACACAGTACAGGGTAAGAGATAACAGAATCACAAACACATTCAGGTTGGAAGTTACCTCCGGAGGCTTTCTGTTCCAACCCGCTTTTGAACTTCACAGGCCTTTCAGAAAGTTGCTATCCTGTCAGACCCTGGGTAACTAAAGGCTTTTGCGCTGCAATAGGAAAACACCATTTTGCATATATGTATATATACACACAAACACATATCATTTTTGAACAATTCTAGTTACGCTCAAGATTTTAAAGACGACAAAACCTCAACACCTCAACCTCTAAGTTTTAAGAGCTAAGCGCATTAATTTTTAACAACTTGTATAAAAGTACTAGTAAGTGGTTTCCATTGAACTCCAAGCAAAACTTCCTCATTACATACACACAAATATTTCTCAGAATTTTACAGTCCAGCTCAACCACAAACTTCTGATCATCACTACAAGAACAACGCAGATTCTTTCATTGCTTTGCTGCCAAATGTTTGATGCAAACCCTTACCTGTCCTAATCTGCCACAGCTCCATTAAAAACTTCCCAACTTTTTCCCTTCTTCATTGACGTCAGCAGAAATGTGACAGGAGCTACACTGTGTCATAATTTGAAGGACGACTTTAAGCCCTGTATTGTTCCTGATATAGCCAAATAGGTGAAGTGCAGCAAGGGCTCTTTCTGCTCACAAGGGTTAACACATACTTGTCATGTCACCATTTATTGCATGGATTTCTCCCTCTTTCAGCGCTGGAACGTGCAATGGAGACAATTTGCTATAAGGGTCATTATAGCATAAAGATAATGACACAGACCCAGCAGGAACACACAATTTTTTTTTTTTCTCCTACTGGTCAGCTTTTAAGTCAGACTCTGCTACAATTAGTAACCAACAGCGTGTCACCGGGCTTTTCCTTAACCCACCTTAAAATGAGGCAAAGCTCTATTTTTAAAAGCAGTTAGAAGTGAAAGCTGTGAAAGTGCAGTTCATGAGGCACTCGTGAACTCTAGGCCACCTCCTGGAGAGGCTGTCCTAAAGAGGGGCAATCCATTCCATCTGTGCTCCTACCCACCCCCCTACAAATTCTAAAACAGACGAACATGTGCCTGCCCCCAAATCTGGAATGCGGGCACACAAACAGATCTTGAAAGCTGAATGCAAATATAGATCGGAGAGACAGTGAACTAGACCAGTATCGTTTCATTCTGTATTAGAAATGATCGGCCTGTTCTTGCCAAGTAACGAAAAGGTAAAAAGCAACGCTTCATGTATGAGATTTAAAATTACATCCAATACAATGCAGAAGAACGCGACCCTACCACGTAAGAGCATTTGCTGAAGGGAAGACAGCACCCCCCAATCCCTCCCTTTGAACAAAAACCTCAGCAGCCTCAGAGCAGGATTTTCGTTGCTGCTCTGAAGGGATGAAGAGGTTTTTTTCCTTTATTAGCAATGATTGTAATCTATTCCACTGCAAGTTACTAACATAAGAACTGACAGTTGCAAGGCTGAATTTCTTTGGAGCCATAATTATTTATGACACTTTATTACAACTCCAAAACATATGGTTACCTTATTAGAAATTAAAATTTATTTTCATGTAAATCTCAGCATGGCATTACACTAAAAGAACCAAAGTTACTCCAGGGGATGGCCAATAATTTCACTTGCCAGGGTGCAGTAGCTGGAATATGAGTTTAAACTAATTCACTTGTAAATGTAAAAGTTTTGATAACACAAATAATACAACTAAAACCATAAAGGCATAAACATCATATTCCAACAAGCTCACGAATCTTCTTAGTACAAAAATTTTCACACTTGAAGACTTCCTGTCCACCAGCAAGCATGTCACCTCTGCCTTGAAATGTATGCATTTACTTCATAAGGCGGAGGGTCTATTTTGTTTTCAGTTCAGTCTCCTCCACCAGCAAATCATGGCACACGGAAACTACAGCCTCAGTTATTAAAGTCCATAAACCCACAACTGCAGCAGACTGACACCTGCCTGTCTTTTGATCATGTTGACCCTCAGACACATAGTGCAAATCTTGGGGTTGACCCACGCAGGGACAGGAGTTGGACTCGACCATCCTTCCAACTCAGGCATTCTGTGATTCTGTGGATTGGAGTTCATGCAACGGTTAAGATAATCCTTTAGAATAAAAAGCTTTTCTCTATGAAAACAGTAGGCAGAACAAATGTATTCTGTGCATTATATCACCAAAAGAAGGTAATTCCATTGATAAATAGGATTACATACATGAGTGGAAGTTTAAAACTGACATGGTCAGGTAACTGGTCTTTAAAAGTAGGTTAACAAGCGTCTCCCAAAGAAAGTGACCTTTTTTAAAAAGTTCAAACTGGTATGAAGTCACAGATTAAAAAATTCAGTCATGAAATTAAAAAACCATTCAACCTGCCATGAAGTCAGATGTCTTTTAAAAAAAAAAAGGGGGGCAGGGGGTGTCCTGTTTGGTTGGGTTTTTTAGCATGGGGGGAGTGGTTTGGGAATTATTTTTTTTTCTTGTTTTCTTGTGGTGGGGAGTTTTTAAGTCTCCATGTGAGGACTTGGTTCCAACTGAAATGCTCCCATTGAGGTAGTCTTTGTGGCAGAGATGATGATCTTGACTGTACCATTTTTAGATTCTTCTCCTGCCCTCCTCTTTCTTACAGTTTCAGCATAGAGAAAAATTCAGGTTTTTTCTATTTTCAATGAACATAGTCGGTTACCATCCACATTTGTCCCATTTTCTTCAGGTAATTTCCTGAAGTATCCAGTATGTACAGTTATGCATATACGCACACCTATGCAGCAGAGAACGTAAGTTTATTATAGTATACAGTGAATAATGACCGCAGGAAATACGGACATCTGTTGTACTCTCAAAAAACCTGCCTCAAAACACAGAAGGATTATCATTAAAAACTGACCCAGAAGTCAAGTCAATGGACACCATCCAAAACCACAGTCATACATCACTGCCACATAGAAGGTTTATATGATACCGCATAATGTTAATGTCACCTCCCAAGCCACAGTGCAGTGAAATTAGAACAGCTGCAGTAAAATCACTACAGAGGAGGAGGGGAAAATTCAGCAAAATTCAGCTTACTTTATACAGCACGAAAAACATCAGCTGTGGAAAATCAGTGGGTTGCCAGCAGACTTTTCCCCTGAAGGCCATATGCAGGACTGGTTTATTCTTTTTCATTTTAAAGCACTCATGAAGAGTTCTGCACACTAAACAGCTATTTACATCCATGATGCGATGAGTCAAAGGATTAAACATTAGAGGTAAGCTTTATAAAGCTCTCTCATCTTCAGAACCATAACAGAAGCCACATTGTATGATGAAAGATTTCCTTGTTCCTCTGTGTTTGGCAACAGAAGTAAATTTCTATTTTTGTTTTTCATTCAAGCATGCTGATAGCGAGGTCTTTGCATTTGGAACTAAACCATTAATCATGAAAGGCTAATTTTTACCGATTTGGGTGACAATACGAACACACACCTTCTTTCCTCTGCATTTTGCAGTTATTTTTTTTTCTACATGACTTGCAGAAAACATACATTTTTCCAACCAAGCCTACATTAACGTGAGTATCTTCAGAACAGATATTTTCAACATATCTACGTATATCTCTTTCTGTAGAGAATTTCCTGACTATATCTGACATCATCAAGTTTAAAGGAAAAGAAAGAGAAAGCAGTAAAGACCACTGTACATGTCCGGAACCATACTTACAAATTACAAGGAAATAAAATGTGGTTTTATTTTTAAAATAAGTAGCAGCAGAATCTGAGGTTCCAAGCTTTCTCTCTCTCATGTCAAGAGCTTGATAGCCTTACATACCTAAGTCAACCAACACTCATGCGCTGGGAAATTATTTTGTTCTACAAACGTAAGATAACTAAGACATAATATAAGACAATTTGCAGAGCTCTAAATCAAAATACATAAAACAGACCAAAAAAATTTAAAAAACCAAGTCAGTCACGAGTGGTCCTAGAGCATTCTATCCATATCAGGACGTAACATGGGAAGAGTTTTCACAAATATTAAGGCATTTGATTGATTAACTCTTTAACAGAGATAAAAGGTAGCAACACTAAGGTGACCTTGAGGGTCAGGTCACGTAAGGAAACTAACTATACTGCCTGAATTAATTTCACAGAAATATATTCTTCACAGATCTGGTCTCGTCACTATTAAGCCACGCAACTTCACCAGTGAAGAAGGAAAAAAAAAAAAAGCCAATAGAAGGCATTCTCAATACTACATTTGTCCTCAGAACTTTTGGCCTCCTCTTTAAGGGCGAAGCAGGCTCACCTGAGACATCCTGTCCTAACCACAGCCTAACAGGCTGCTTCTGCCAGGGATGATGTTTTGGTTTTTTAGATATTCTTGTAAAATAGCCTCATTTTGTTGCCTGTTCCTAAAATACCAACTCAGATTCACACAGCTTGTTTACACTCCTTACATCAACAGCTACATGACATCCTAGAGAGCACATGTCATCCTACTTAGGTATATAGGTATATAGGGAAAGCACACCCTACAATATAGTCTCACAATGACAATATTAGTCTTGCAGGTCCACTTTAGTCAATGGATCCTTTATTATATCATACCCATTATCACAGGAACATTCTCTGGTGACGCTGGTTAAGCACGTGCTGTGTAACATGACAAGACATCTTGTGGCATGCTACTGTATCACTTCTACTAAACGTTTCTTGGGGGCGTAAGTAGTTGTGCATGAAGGACAGAAGATTAATGCTAATTTTCTTGTTTCATGCACTCTTGTCAGTGAGAAGAGGCATGCATTTATCCTAACTGGGAGATTCAACCCACTTCAGATTTAAACACCCCCGACAATGAATCAGAGCTCAACAGCAATTAGGTAATAATCACTTTTGCACCAACATAACAACGTTGCAGGTAGACAAGAGCTGGTAATTAACATTTCAAGCTAAAAAGGTAACAAAGAAAGCAGAACTGAAACAGGACAGGAAAAAATTATTCCACTTTTGCTCTTCACTGTGAAATACAGAGCAGAAAATCACCAAGTTCTTTTCAGAAGAGATGGCTCTTTGCTTGTTAGCATCTAGAAAGTGAGGATAATCATGCTAGCAACAAGCCTGACTTTCAGCTGATTTGGCTTGATTTTTCTTACTTCATCCCAGAGCTTCAGACTCTCCACTTGCTGACACTTTCCTGTCTCTTAGTTTGCATTATGCAGACTGTCCTAAATACTAATTTGTGAAGTAGTCATAGACTACAGAGTTCTCTGGCTTTGAAGAAGTAGAGAGTATTTGCAGGTCTGCTGTACTCATCACATAATGCGTCTGGAAGGATCAGCATGGGAGAGACTCACATGAATTTCCCATTTTGGTCCTGGTTTTGCCACTGAATCGCTGCACCATCCGTAACTAACTCGTGCATGCAACTTCCAGCCCTCAACACAGGTCCTCACATGTCATGTGCTAGAAAGTCATAGCTGGAAGTGTGCACATGCTCCTACAACTTGAATGCTTCCATCCTAAAGACACTGGACTTACTAGCTACTTCTGTGATTCCCAGAATTTATCCATGCGTATGTGACAGAGACAAACGGACACTGGTTCAACACTTGGGCCTAAGTAGTTAAACCTCAGTCACCATGATTAATACAAATACCTCTATACACCTCTCTGCAAATGATGAATGCTCTAATTATGTCTCATATATGCAACACTAGTAGGCCAATGTAAAAAAAACACCAACTTCGTTGGTTTTAAGTGAAATACATTGCTTTTACAGACTACAGAGAATCTCCACTTGTCTCCTTCATTCATTACCAGCTTCATTTACGTGTTTGTTTTCAGAAGCTGTCTTCCCTAAACACATCTATGCTATTTCAAAAATGGAATACGTATATATAGTGAGTGGTTATCCTACATGTGTATTTTGACATGAGGAGCTAACTACTTGAAAATTAGTTACTGAGAATGAGTAGCAAAAGCCTCTTGGGTTGTTATTTATTTTACAAATTTGCTGATGCCAATACTCTGCCATAAGTCAGAATCTTTTTAATTTTTTTCTGCCATACTGCAAATATGAATATGGAATGTTAAAAAAAGAAAGACACAAATACATGTGAAAAGGCAAAGCAGACTCAAACGTAATTCTTCAGAGATCTTACAAGATCAAAATGATGCCATAAGGTCCAGCAGGACAAAACTGTGTGAGGAAGGGTGAGCAGAAATAAGAGTGAAAACTTGGGTAAGGTAAAATAATACCATACATCGGAATTCACATGCACAAATATTTCAAATACACTGGAAGGGATGAGAAATCTGTAAAGATCTAAGGTAATGATCTGGACCACTCTGAACTAGGGTGCCACTTACCAGCACATGTCACCAGCATGAAATAGTTTACCTCACCGTCTCAAAAGAAACAGCCATCTTTCATGTCTTTTAAGTTTAAAGGCTTAGGAATAATGAAGACTAATTCAGAACTACAGCTGAGAATGGTATCTTCCTTACTTCCACAAGTGTTTTCTATATGCTTACTACTTGTTGTTCAAGTGTTTTGCATACTTAATTCTTGCACAGTACACACAGAAACCCAAAACCACAAAAAAAAAATCCATCCCTATACAATACCAACATCCTGGCAAATCCTACCTCCAGACACATGCCTTTGACCACATTTATTTAAATCACAGCTTCACCATGCATTTGAGAACATTATACAGGCAACTGTGAAATGACTCTATTTAGCAGATTAAACACATAAATGAGAGAAATGAGGTCAGAAAGGCTTATAAAGAGATTTTGCAGAAACCTGTTCCAAGGAGTGAAAGGAAGCTCTTCATAGGGCTGAAAGGAGTCACCTCTTGGCTAATCAATTCTTCCCCTCATAGTTCCCCTTGCTAAAGCCTTTTCTACGTTACCTCCTAAGAACTGCCACTCTTCTAGCAAATTTGTTATTTTGTAACATGCAGAAAGCCTCTCATCTATCCCACTGTCTCAGGCAGCAAAAGCAGCCGTGTTTCTTCTATTGCCTCATGTTTCACTCACATGCACAGAAGTCAGGGATTTCATTTGCCTTTCTGAAACATAACACAACATAGACCAGTTATGTTTTAATTACACAGAATGATATAGGCTGGAAAGACCTTTAAGATCATCAAGTCCAACCATAAACGTAACACTGCCAGTTCACCACTAAACCATGTCCCTAAGCACCACATCCAAATATCTTTTAAATACCTCCAGGGATGGTGACTCCACCACCTCCCTGGGCAGCCGGTTCCAACGCCTGACAACCCTTTCGGCGAAGAAGCTTTTTCTAATGTCCAGCCTAAACTTCCCCTGGTGCAGCTTGAGGCTGTTTCCTCTCGTTCTATCGTTTGTTACTAGGGAGAAGAGACCAGCCCCCACCTCACCACAACCTCCTTTCAGGCAGTTGCAGAGAGCCATAAGGTCTCCCCTCAGCCTCCTCTTCTCCAGGCTAAACACCCCCAGCTCCCTCAACCTCTGCTCATAAGACTTGCTCTCCAGACCCTTCCCCAGCTCCGTTGCCCTTCTCTGGACACGCTCCAGCACCTCAAGGTCCTTCTTGTCCTGAGGGGCCCAAAACTGAACACAGGATTCAAGGTGGGGCCTCACCAGTGCCGAGCACAGGGGCCCCATCCCTGCCCGGCTCCTGCTGGCCACACTAGTGCCAAGCACAGGGACACGATCCCTGCCCTGCTGCTGCTGGCCACACCAGTGCTGATACAAGCCCGGGTGCTGTTGGCCTCCTTGGCCACCTGGGCACTGCTGGCTCATGCCCAGCCGGCTGTCAGCCAGCACCCCCAGGGCCTTTTCTGCAGGGCAGCTTTCTGGCCACTCCTCCCCAAGCCTGTAGCGTTGCCTGGGGTTGTTGTGACCAAAGTGCAGGACCCGGCACTTGGCCTTGTTAAACCTCATACAGTTGGTCTCGGCCCATCGATCCAGCCTGTCCAGATCCGTCTGCAGAGCCTTCCTACCCTCAAGCAGATTGACACTCCTGCCCAAGTTGGCGTCACCTGCAAACTTACTGAGGATGCACTCAATCCCCTCATCCAAATCACTGATGAAAATATTAAACAAGACTGGTCCCCACACTGAGCCCTGGGGAACACCATTTGTGACTGGCCACGAACTAGACTTAGCTCCGTTCACCACAACTCTCTGGGCTCAGCCATCCAGCCAGTTTTTTACCCAGCGAAGAGTACACCTGTCTAAATCATTAGTTTTTCCAGGAGAATGCCGTGGGGAATGGCATCAAAGGCTTTACTAAAGTCCAGGTTGACAAAATCCACAGCCTGTCCCTCATCCCCTAAGCGGGTCACCTTGTCATAGAAGGAGATCAGGTTAGTTACACAGGACCTGCCTTTGCTAAATCCACACTGCCTGGGCCTGATCACTTGGTTATCCTGTACGTGCTGCGTGATGGCACTCAGGATGACAATGCTCTAACCTTCCCCGGCCCTGAAGTCAGGCTGACTGGCCTGTAGTCCCCTGGATTCTCCTTCCTGCCCTTCTTGTAGATGGGTGTCACATTTCCTAATCTCCAGTCAAGTGGGACCTCCCCTGTTAGCCAGGACTGCTGACAAATGACGGAGAGCGGCTTGGTAAGCACTTCGGTACTCTCGCATGGATCCCATCCAGCCCCATAGATCTGTGTGCATCTGGGTGCTGTAGCAGGTCACTAACCACTTCCCCTTGGATTATGGGGGCTCCATTCTTTTTCCCGTGCCTGTCTTCCAGCTCAGGGAGCTGGGTACCCAGAGAACAACTGGTCTGACTATTAAAAGACTGAGGCAAAGAAGGCATTAAGTACCTCAGACTTTTCCTCATTCTTTGTCACTATGTTTCCTCCCACATCTAATAAACAATGGAGATTCTCCTTAGCTCTCCTTTTGCTAATAATGTATTTATAGAAGTATTTTTTATTGTCTTTTACAGCACACATCCAGTAGATTGAAGTCCCTCACAAGGACAAGGGCTAGTGATTATGAAGCTTCTCCCAGCTGCTTGCAGAATAGTTCATCTGCCTGCCTCTTCATCCTGGCTGAGAGGTCTGTAACAGACTCCCACCATGGTATCTGCCGTGTTGGCCTTCCCCGATTCCTACCCATGAACACTCAACCCTATTGTCACCATCATTAAGCTGTAGCCAATTCAAACACTCCCTAACATACAGAGCTACCCCATCACCTCTCCTGCCTTGCCTATACCTTCCGAAGAGTTTATAGCCATCCATTGCAGGGCTCCAGTTGTGCGAGTTATCCCACCACGCTTCCATGATGGCAACTGTATCATAGTTTTCCTGCTGTGCAATGGCTTCCAACTCCTCCTGTTGTATGCCCATGCTGCGTGCATCGGTGTAGAGGCACTTCAGCTGGGCTGCTGTCCGTGTCACCTTCACAGAGCAACACCCCTTAAGTCCTTTGAGGTGTTTCACCAGTGTGCCCCTCTTGGCTTCTATTACCGCAGTGGCCCCAGCTCATCTCAGTACAACTTCAACTGTGCTCCAATTCCCATTAATTTCTTCAAAAGCTCTTTCTTTCCCCACATCTACCACTAATGCTCTGCCGACACCTCAAAAATTATTTGAGTCAGGATGGTTAAAATTTTTTTCCATAGAGGGAAAAAAGGACAGTCTGCTACTAGGTAAACCAAAACACTAAGCACTGATTTTATTTAAAACAGCAAAGCAGAACATATAATGGATTCTGTATCATAGCTGATGAAGAGCCTTGTTACTGTCTTCTGATTTCTGAGTAGTCCTTTCACTACCTCTAGAAGCAGCTCTTCTCACAGTTTTTTGTACAAAAAAGTTTCTCTATATACAGTATATCTGCTGCCTACCTTTAAAAAGAAATGTGTAAAATGTTTTCCCAGTCTCTGAAAGTGCTTATATAGGACCATTTAAACTTCTGTTTATAGAGAACTGAGTAAATACCATACGATTTATAGTTGCAATTTGCTGAACAATTTTATAAACTGCTATTTAAAGCAGTCCTGCTCACTTACATTCGCTAAAAAGTCTTTTTTACGAAAGTGGGATCATTTAAGTCCAGTCCATGCATGTCTGTCTTATTCTTTCATCCTGTCTTCCAATTCCTACATTATATTTTAACAGCTTGTCAAAAACGCCACCTCCCTTCCATCACCAGTACTATTGGAAAAAGAATCAAGGGGAATATTTTTTACGAAGTAGTTCAAAAAATTCCCATGATGGCCAAAAGATTAAATATTGCAGGCTGACATACAAGGGCACTAAAAAAATAAAACCCACAATGCAAAGGCGGAAAGGAATGTAGTATATGTTGATTCATCAATTTCGTTTTTAATACGTACATCATAGCTACAAATACCAGCAAGCTCTAGAAAATACCAAGAATCAAAAAGTAGAATGCTGCCCCATTGCATTTGTTTCTGTGATGGAACAATACATCCACAGAAGTACCTCAGCTACGCTCTTCTAAGAAACAGGTCTCTTCTGTATTCTAGCAAAGCCATTTCAGTAAAGTGCCCGGCCCGCAGAAGCACATCAGGAAGGACTGCACATCATCATTTCTATATTCAAGCCGCAGCACACCTTCACACTTACCTTCCTCACAAAGGTCAGGAGAATTACTACTTCCTAAATTGACGCATCATATAAAGGCTATGTTCTCTAAAAAATGTTTTTAGAAAGTAGGTGCTATTTTCTGAAAAATGGTATTTTAAAAATTTTAATGACAGCCTGACCACGGTGTGCCAAGGCACAACTGCAACAATGAAAGATGCCCACAGATAGGTAATCTGAATGGTCCGGCACCACTTGTAAACTTCCATCCATGTTTACGAACACAGGAAGGGCCCGTGTGATAGTCACCGTCATGAAAGTGAACTTTGCAATAAAACCCATTTACCGATCATTTATTTAACACTATGTTTCTGAGTAGGTTGTTAAGGGGACAGGTCTGCATATTTTGTTTACCTTCACAATACGCGGAGTCCCCTTGGACAGAGAGATAACCATTCTTGCATTCACAAGTAGCTTTTGTGTTCCCGTTTTTGCACTCTGAATTTTCACCACATCTGTGTCCCTCTGCACAGAAGTTATGGCCTGAAATACAAGGAACATGCAACCAGGTATTAAAACACATTTATTTCAGATAGTCAGGTTTAATATTTGCATTGACTGTACTACTCAGAAAAACTTCGGCATGTTACATTCCAGAAATTCTCTCTATAAACCTGTCTGATGCACACAGGCTTTTTGGATTCCTCCATCAATTGATTCACAATAAAACCATTTTGTTTAAAAATGTATTTGTATGACTAGTTTTAGTCAGGAGGAAAGACAACATCAAAGGAGGAAGCCATGACAATACATTAGTCTTCTACTGAACCCACGTAGGATAGAAAGCCACCTTATCTCCGACTGCCAAGTGTAATATAAAAAAAAAAAAAAAACAACCCTTCACAGTTCTCTTATTATGCATAATCAAGCAGGCTTTTGAAGAGCAAAAATGAGACATTGCATCAGAACACCAAACTATACTGGTCATCAAAATAACCTCATGCCCTGCCTTGTAATTCTGTCATCAAATACCAGATTGTTTCTAGAGTTTACAAGTAATCCACGCATCATGTTTTGTAGGGGCGGATTTTTATTAATCTCTCCTTTTCCTTGACACAAATTCCGAGTAGCTTCTTTGTGAAGTTTCCTTTATTGCACACAAAGTCATTTCTACAAACATGATGAACTTCCCCACTTTCTTCTATAAAGGCACAACTGGCTCAAGTTCTTTCTTCCTGCTTTTTAATATTTCTCAAAGATGTGTCAAAATCTCTCCCTGCTGATCTCTAAAGTGAAACTAATTGCTACTTTATCTCTTTAAAGGCACTCCACTGGAAGTCCTGTAAAAGATAACTAAATACCTTACAGATTTTTACAACATTATTTTTTGCCCCCCATTGGTGTATTTTTGATAGATTTTTCTCTACTAATGTCCAAGAGTCAATTTCTAGTTGCCTGAGATATATAAACAATCATTTTGGTAACTCTCATTTTTTCTGGATTTTCTGTCCAGGAAGGAGGGAAACCAGAAACCCAGACATACCATCAGCTACTCATACTCCAACTTCCACTTACATGAATACAAGAAGGGCTTCTGGTAATTCCACCTGGTGATAAAGGAGCAAACAAAGTCCTAGTTCACTGACCCTAAACATTCCTCACAATCCCTAAAGACAGCTAAGAAAAAGACCACCTGGACTTCTAAGATCTAAAGGCCAGATTCAGATCTTCGTTCATATCCCTTGCTTTGATATTCTTTAAGGAACTTCGGAAGACTTTAGTTCCTACTAAATACAGTTTTCATCTACAGTAAGCAAATTTTCATAGGGCTACCCTGAAGCTGTTGTTCATTGAGGAGTTGTTGGTTCGGGTTTTTTGTTGGTTTTTTTTTTTTTTTTTTTTGTAGGTTTTTTTGTTTGTTTGTTTTGTGGTTTTCTTAATTTGGTTTTCAACATGCACTTCAGTCATCTCCTAATTTAGAACTCAGGTTTCGCCATTTTAGTGCACAGCAACTTTATGAGTCTGATCATCTAACGTTGGGTTGTGAGGTCATTTTTAAGAAAAAGTAACACTTGTTATCACGGGGGACACTTTCTCAGTGTCAACGTCCAACTCTACACTTAAGCTTCAGATTAATTTTAACAACCACGGTATCTCCCTTGCGTTCAGTTAGCTCGTTCTTTCATTGTAATCCAACTTGCAAAAAAGAACCAACTCCATTAATGAAAACTATGGATATCCCGTCTAGTCTTTATTCGTTTCACGGTCTGGTAAAAACCATGCAAGTATGCCAGGATCCAGCCCTGTCAAGCCTGGGTACATTTTATACTGGTAAACAAGCGTGGAGTTACACTGCCTTTAGCCATTTATGCAATCACAGTATTTGACTTCTCATTTTGCCTTTATAATTTTAAATGAAACTAAACACTGGAACCCATCTCCCCAAACTTTTCCAGTCAGCATCTAATTTATACTCCCCAAGCAGGATTACTATTCTGTTGGCATTCTAGATAACATCCAAGACAACAAGTTTTACAACATTTTCTTTATCACTGTTTCCCCTAAGACTATGACATCAAAGTCTACTTCCTGTTCCTTCAGAACAATAGTTCTCCTTTGAATTCATATTAGTTCTATATTTGATTATTATTCGTAGATACTAGTACTCAGAACCCATGCAACGTATCAGCGTGTTAAGCTAGGCACTATAAAAATACCACATTTTCATTTAGTGTAGATTTTTATGACTGTCTTAGGATATTTTAGTTTTTATTTATTTATATATCCCCCTCATACAAACCTGTAAAAATTATTTCATCTTTCTCAGCATGGTTTCATTACGATAGTCCTTATACAACTTTCTGCACCAAAAACAAAACCAAAACACAAACCCTTTGATTCTGGGCTCTCTCTGTCCCAGCTCGTCAACATTCTACCCTGTGATCAGTTCATGGCAAGTTTAACACAATTCGCCAAAGGGATGGCTTCTCAGGGTTAACTTTCACCACAAGTCCTGAGTCCCAGATCAACCGCTCTTCTCTAACAGCACTTTCTCCCCAAGCACAAGCTGCTGATTAGTTTTCAATATCACATCATAGCCCTAAGAATTCTTCACTGTTTATCTGCCACCTCTGAAACTCATCAGTAGATATGACGGCTACCCCAACCAGCCATTTTGTGCCACCAGAGCTGTCACCTTCTGTTAAAAATTATCTGGAAAAACTGGCATTGCTTTTGTTCCCTTATTATCAACTCAAATATCAACCGCCTCCATTTAGAATCAGACTCTTTCTTATGTTTTCAACCTTGAAGGCTGTTAAAAGAGCATAGAAGAAAAGTAACGCTCCAGTTCTGTAACTGGGGTAAATTAGAGGCTCTAAAGAACTTTTCATTGTTCTCCTCTCATTAGGAATACCCAATGATAGAACACCTACTACATCTCTAGGTTAGCTCAGCATTTATTATTATGATAAAAGACCTGTGAAACAGTTTCTTACCTTTTAAACATGCTGACTAAAAGTGACTCAACTTGAATTTCCCATAGCATTTCAGAGAACTTGTTCAATACCTCCGTAAGCAGAACGTGGAAGCTATTCCTGCTAAGAGCATGCATGGTGCTACAACCCTGTATATTACCAGGCTTTTACAAAACATATGTAGCTTAAGGTTCATCAACAGATACCCGATGGTATAGAAGAGTAAGGGTTCAATTGTGCCTCTGTAGGCAAATCACTGATTGCATCACAGACTTTCCCCAGTGCTTTCTTTTGCAGCGAAGATGCACATTTAGCACTTCAAAAGAGCCAAGAAACGCACGAAGGAAGAGCATTTCTTAGACCCTGGTGTGTATTTCTCCCCAGCTGGGGTTTTGGAAGCAAGAAAAGAATAAAATGCTACCTATTTTATCTTAGTTCATATTTGGCCTGAGTGCTTTTCCTGCTCTTCTGGCAAATAAAGGCCATCTTATATTTGGATTGCAACATGAATAAATAAGCTAGCTGTGTTCTTCTCACCTTTAAGAATCCCAATTTAATGTCTAATTTAGCTGAATATTTTAATTCTTTCTTATTCAGCAAAACACTCAAGAACGTATGCAGGGCCACTGACTGTGATGACCATGCTTATATTCCTGATTACACAGGGAAGGACCTAAGCACTGACTTAAACATCAAACAATTAATGGCCAACTATTCATGGGAGCAATTACTTATCCCCAAGCAAGCAGAATGGAAAAGAATGCGAGCATCCGATTATTATTAATCCTCCGGTGTGAAAGGGATTATGGGGTTCCTTTAAAATACCTACACAGATAGCAAAACCACTGCAGCAGGATCTCTGAATCTCAGCTATGGGTGGCAGCTAGCAGAGGGCATGCATTCCAATTGCCCAGGTGAAAATAACTGAATTACTGAGACTTCAGAATATTCAGCAGACTCTTATCTGAGACAGACAGCTCCTCTCTAAATATAAGAAATTGCTTAAAATAGAAATATCACATCCGAGCAAGCAGGCAATTGGAGAGGATTTGACAGAAGCACACAAAATCTTAAACAGTCCTGATAATCTAAACTAATTTCAGGCCAACACAGATGACAAGGCAAGTGAGCATGAGTTAAAATTACAGATAAACACATTCAGAACAGATGTCAGAAACCATTTTCCCCACACATATACATACACACACAGTCATAAATGTGCACAACAGCCCTTCAAAGTCATTCAAGACATTCAAGATACAATTAGATACTACCAACAGGGGAATTAAATATTGAAGAAGGTGTTCAGGATTTTGATGGGCCTGATGACCTCTGTTCCATCTCTAAATGTTTCTGATAACGTTACTCTCTTCCTTCATCAAGGTTGCCGAAACGTTCGCTCCAATTTCTCTTAAGAACATATTTATATCTCTCTACTTCTTCTGACTGTAGAATGCCCGTTAATAAATGTTCTATGATAATTATGAAAAAGATTCTATTTCACACTAGCAGACATAAAACTATCACTTCCACAGCATAGGGAACCTCTAAGCCCTAGCCAGCTGTGTGGCCCCAAATCAGATCATCTAATATTAAATATTTATTCCATTTTGGGATACATGAACAGTGCTCTTATTTCCAAGCTTCTCAAAATCTTCAGGTTCCAGTGCCCAGAATCCCAGAATCTGCTTTTCCGGAGCAGCATGCTAAGCTGTTTTGTGTTGTCATCCAGTTTTTTACGCACCTAACATATTTGTGAATGTGGCTTAATTGTTGGCTGAACTCATTCAAGACTACAGCTGGGATCAATATAGCTTATATCCATCTCTCTCCCCACTTTTTATATGGGCAACGCTAACGCACCTTCCATTTTTCTGAGGGTTGCCACGTAACGCCTTCTGCACTTCTTACAATATCCCTAGCTGCTCACTTCAAAAAAAACCTGTAAAACCCCTGTTCTCTCGCTGTTCAAGAAGCTACCCTTCAGCAATCTACATTTTACTGCTTCACATTTCAGAGGCTTCTAAGAAGAACGCTGACGATGCTTCCATTAATAGCATTAGCAATGTTCAAAAGGTCCAAGGTAACTCCAACCCCAAATCTTTACTATTGTACTGATTTAACCCCACAGTTACTGCATAATGTGTAAAGTAAATCAGGGGGACAAGTCACAGGAACAGTCATAAAACTTGCACTAGCAATTATGCCCTTTCATGATCTGAATCAGTTTTTAATGAGTCATGAGCAATGAAGCCCTTGGAACAGCAGTTTTTACGCCTTCAGAGACTGGTCCCAGAACTCAGCAGTCTGACATAAAACAGTAACTTTATAAATTCTTTCTAGCTGCTATATCAATGCAGACCTTACTACATACTGCTTATTTATGTCCTATAGAATAATGGTACTGCACAGCCTAACAAGCTTATAAAGAGGTTTTTTTTTCAGATATAAAGCTCTTGTAAAATCTAAGTAACATTATAACTATGTTTAGAAATCAACTAATTCGTATTTATCAACCTCCCTTAAACCTTAGTAAAACCAAAACCTTGAAATAACTCATACCTCACAGCTACGAATGAGAAGCATTTGATTTCTAAAAGAGCAAAACGGTCTCACAGCTAGACAGGGAGAGATGAGAAACATGCTAACTGAACACCCTTCTCACCCTCTAACTGCAAGAATCAAAACCTCCCTAAAACAAAGCACAGCAATACAAGTAAGGGTGGCAGAAGCACCATTTTTCGATTTAAACGCTGCTTCCCACCATAAAATGCACCCTTCGGCTCACCAGTAGGATTCTCCGCTTCCTGCTACCCGGCATCAGCAGTCAATCTAATTTCATCAGCCAAACCATACTACAGCATAGCAAATAAAAATTACTTTCTCCAGAAACCAAAGAGCTCTCGCTACCTCATTATTTCCTCACATACCCTCTCTTAAGGAGAGCATGACTGAAGCTGCTAGGGCTGTTAAGGCTATTCTTACAGCCTAAAATTGTGAGCATAACAACATAAAAATTCTCTCATGAAACTTTATTTGAATCACTCATTCAAAAGAGGAAAAATCACCTCTTTCAAAATTATACAATGTCTTTGGCAAGGAGAAAAACAGCTAAAGGGAACAATAAAACACTTTTATGACACTATTTTTTGTATTAGGTTTGTCCCTGGGCTATAAAAAAAAAATGTAGCAGGCATGCTATAAAAAATAGAAAAAATGACTGATTCCTAAAAAAGTAGTAAAAAATCTGTTTTATTGCACTATGATTCTCCGTAAAATTTCAAAATTAACTAAAATTTCTGCAAGCCTAAAAGAGACCTTAATAATACTACATTGTCCTGTTGAAAAGTATGAAGTAGCCACATAGTTTAAGCAGACATTTGCATTAAAGCGCAGAGATGAAGGGCAAACCTAGGCGTACTCTATATCATATTCAAGGATAGATCCTATGTACAGATCTGATGAGGCCCATTTTTGCATTCAGGTACTTCAAGATCACAAAAATCAGCCGTCATTGTAGAGCAGAGTTCTTCCACACTACACCTGCCTTGCTGTACACCTTGTCATTTTACCAAAATATAGAAATTGGCTTTTAGCAAGATATTAGCTTTTGCTACACTCTAAACTCACATAGTGAACCTGAGGAAGAAAAGGTATTATTTGCTGTCTTTGCTTTTCTAACTGTATTTACAAAAAATAATTACTATCTAGGAAGCCCACCAGCTGTGCACATCACCGTATTCAACTCCATCCTTTGCTGACTCACAATTTCCATCACCTTAAACCCTTAAACACTACAGATGTGGGTTTTTTTTCTTTGCATACCCTATTTTTAGTTGCTTATCTATTATTGTAGTAGATATTGCAGAGATCCCGAAGAGGGTACAGTCTCATACAACAGCACCGTGAAGTCTCCATATTTCTCTGTGGTTTTTTCCTTCTGTTGATCCCCTGCATTTATCCTTTCATTAAATGGAAATTCCCTTGCTGCAGCCAGAAAAGCACAAGCTGCACAGCTCCTACCCTTGCTCAATTCAGCAAAGGTATTCTACAACTCTACAGGACGCAAAATTCAGTGGAACTTTTCTGTTTCCACAACTAGATGCTAAAGAAAGCACAAACTGATACAAAACCAGAAGCTACCAGTCACTAGTATGCACTGATAAACTTTACATAGAATTATTGGTCTCATTTAGCATTACTAGTAAATGCTTACTAATCATCCTGTTGATTAACTGAAGGCCTAGCTAAGGGCTTATGCAAAGAATTATCTGTATCATCATACATATCATGGGAAATTTGCATTGGATGTGCAAACGATCCGTGTGGGCTTCCAATAAACACTCTGATGACTCAGGACTACATTTACTACAACATTTCTTCCTCACTACTTTTGCTTGGACAATAAAAGCTGAATATAGACTCTGAAAAAGGTCGTTACTGCAAAACAGAGAAGTAGTCTGTCCTTCCCCTGCAAAGGACGTGTTGGCACAGGACAGGACCAGAAACTGTGGCCTGCTTGCCATATCAGAGGGGACCTGTTTGCATGATAAAACCCATGCCAAATATGGAATTAATAAATATTCACTTTTAACACCAGCACTCTACGTAAGAAAATTATACACTACCACTTTGGGTTGCGTGCAACTGGAGCAAAAGTGTCAAGCCGCATGTATGTTACTTCAAGGTAGAAAAAGCAATTTAGGAGTGCTAGCTTCAATTTATACCCTTGTAAAGTTGGCAATATTAATCATATCTAAGTCTTATTTTGAAAAGAATTTTTAAAAGCCGAGATGAAATAGAAACGAGGTGGTAGTTTTAGCATTCAGCTAAAGCAGAAATGAAGGGGAAGTTTTATGTATTGATTTGAAAACACCATGTATCAGAATTCATAGGAAGTGAAGGTACAATCCCTTCCTTTGCTTCTAGAGACCGTCAGATAACATAACATTCATGCTATTTTATAAATAATAAAACCAGTTTTGGGATAAATACGTAAAAAGAGTACCTATCATTAACAATAACATAGAACTGAATAATTACAGAACTTATCTTTCATCAACTTGGAAGCTTTCAGATTTCTAATGCTTTTAAGTAATGAAGATCATTTTTTCAGTACTGCATTACATCAAACTGGGCCATCTGTTAAGAACTACCGTTAAGACTTCAAGCCCTCTGAGGGACAGAGGAGCAACGTTTACTGCTTGCTTAAATAGTTCCAGATGTTTCTAGGAACTGTTTAAGAAAATCAGCGTGTATATTCTCAGACCATGATCCAGCAAGCAGTCTCAAACGTGCTGGCCCCTTCAACCACGTGCGTACGCTTGCAAATTCAAGGCCCTAGTAAATATTTAACTATGCATATTTATTAACTAATATGTACTGGCTAAAGGAGAGATTCTGAGACAGTTCACTGACACCTACAGTGACACTGGAGGAACTGACATACAGGCAAGACAAGCTGTCCAGCAGGCTCCGATAACCATCTAAGCCTGGAAATGTCTAACGCTCATCTGGCACACCTCTTGCTTGGAACTCCTGAGGTGCATGACTACAGGCTGACAGGCAAGTCCTGCTCTCCTTAAGCTTAGCTGAGACTCAGCACCAAGGGAGAAGCACGGAACAGAGGTACAATAGAGACGTACACAGGGAATGATTATTCTAACACCTTTCACCCAACAGTTCACTGCTTACAACACACTTTAAGAAGAAAGCTTGTTTGAGTTCTCTAGCCTTGTGATACCCAATATTTTCCTCATTTAAGGGGATTTTCTCAGCTAACGTTTCAGCTGTGGCTTGCTCAGTCTGGTCCAGCATGCCACCAGGATTCACCAGGGCTGAAAGGGAACAAGCAAGAGGAACCTGCATCTCAACACCCCACTGCAAGGAGGACAAACAGGGTCCTGGCTCTATGGTTATTTTTTTGTTTTTATTCTTTAACTGTCCAGCTTAATTCATAAATGAGTCCTGAGAGGGCTCAGACTTAAATCAACCTCCAAACAACTGGAGTCTTAACATTATTATTGTTGTTTTTAAATTGAGAGCTTAAAAGCCCATTTCCAAAACCCTGTAATGTTCAGTGCAGTTACAAGTTTAAGCAACATCAAATATCTCTTATTCAAACATAATTTTCCTAACGGGAATTCTTAAGAGACACCGGGCCCCTTCTTCCCCAGCTCTTCCTTTTCTCCCACCCCCTCTCTAATTCAGAGCAATTACAGCTTTGTATTTGGTAAGGCTCCTGTGCAAATGAATATCAAAGACCGGTTTTACGTGGCGGCTAATTACAGACTCAGGCTTATAGAGGCACCTAGTATATCATTAAAAAGGAATTTCTCCTTCCAGCTTATCCCCCCCCCCCCCCACCGTTGAACCAGCAACTTCTATTCCTTCCAAGCATGCACAGTCTCTGGCTTACCTCTACAAACACTGCAACATTGGTTCTCTGGAAGAACGTGATCTTTTTCTGAGCAGTTCAATGGCGGACAAGTCTCTGTTACTTTTACTAAAACTCCATTCTGAAAATAAATAACATTGTAAAAAACGACATTGATGAAAACATGTGCAATGGCAAGGATCACATAATTTTCAATCTATAACTCTGGTCATCTCTAGTAACAACACTGGTAAACTAGCAGGCAGCAAGTTAAATTCATTCTTTATACCATAAGATCGAAACTAAAGTAGCCTACTTGAACATTTCTATGCCCAGAGGGAAGGGAAAAGGAGGGAAAGGAAAATAAAATAAAAATGCACTTAAGCTCAAAAATCTATAGGAGCTTTTCTAAATATGATGTCTTAAGTACAGTTGTTTTTCTTCCAACTATTTAAAGGTATTAAAGAATTTCACTCCAGGTTTTTGTTAAAGACAGTCTTCCTGCTTTATGCAAGTCCATGATTTTCCCCTCTTATTTCATATTCTACTGAAGTCACTAATAAGTTATTCAACTCAAACACACACAGCAGATAGAAGACCAACATTTTCAAGTGTCATGCGTTGTTCTGCTCTGTCCAGTTCTAAATGTCTGTTCTTTAGAATAACGGATAATCTAATTTCCAAAAATTAGGTCCTTCAAAGGTATGGCAAAGCAGAAATCCCATCTTGAGGTATCCAGATAGAAATTGCTGTATAAAATGTAAATCAAGATCACGACATTTCTATGATCTTGATTTCTGCTAGATTTTGAGTAAGACTGTACATAGGAAGTCTAGCTGCTGGCAGAAAGTTTCTAAAGTAATAGAGACAGAGCCTTTCCGGAGAGATTTTACACCAAATTTTACTCCATCTTATTCCCACCCAGGAAATCAGCTTCTCTATATCTCCAGACCAAACAGCTGCCCTGCTTTTCAGTTACTCTTTTCTTAACATCTTGTCCCAAAATAGGCTCCTCTTTTCCCTTATCCCTCCCTCCAGCCTTCCCCATACCATGACTTACTTCTTCAGCATCTCTTCTGCAGCTATGGCATCACTGCAAACTCGCAAGTGGAGCAGAGATTAACAACCAGGATTTTTGCTCAGTAGGAGCTACGATAACTATCCCACAAGACCGTCCACACCCATTTTCCAAAGGGCTGTGAAACTCCACTAAGAAAGCAGGCAGCCTGCGATATTGCCAATACACCTTTTTAATACGAACCTAGTCTCCACTCCTCCCAAAACATTTTTCATCATGCCTCAGATGGTTGAGCGAAAAGATGGAATGAGAATTTCTGCTTTCTTCAATGAAATAAATCATATTTTCTATCTATCATGATTGCAGAGAGAAGTTTAAAAACATGATCCAAACACATCTAGGGCTAAAAAAGCAGAGGAAAAATAATCAAAAAAAAAAAAAAGACAAAATGTGTTATTAAAGCCCCCATTCTCATAATGCGAGGGATCAGATAACGTGACTTGGAACAGAGAATATTGACAATACCTATGCGTCTACCCAGTATGAAGGAACACCCCTATACAGAGACACCCTTGCTAGCCAGAAGCTTGCTTTCGTATCTACAAGACTCTGTGCCACACCATGCCAAAAAACTAGCTCAGGTGCCAGAACCAGTACGGGTAAAACTCTTTCTGGTAATTAGCCTCACCAGTCACGCCACGCTGATTCAGCTAAGTCGCTTCAGGCTCCAGAATTAGCTCTCACAGCATCAAGCTGCCCTACAGTGTTATGAGCGCAGAAGTGTCACGAAAAATAAAATTTAAAAAAAAAAAAACACCAAAAAACCCACAGAACCAGACCAGCTCCCTGCCGTATCACGTACAGCATGCATCATTGAAGCAAGTGTCCACACAAGAACAGTGAAGTTAATGGAGGTGTTAGGCCTCCTCCTGATCCCACTTCCATAAGCGAAAGGGAGGAATCCCCCATGGCTGCCTGTGCAACCGCAGCAAAGGTGATGAAAGAACCAGACACACTGAGCTGTCATTTACTATCACGTTATCAAACTACCAGCTGGAAAAGCGCTGGCTATAACTCACCGCCTATTCAGGCTCAGACAAGACAACTGCCGCAGAAAGGGTACAGTATGTCAACATATGGACAAAAAGCATTGACTGACAATAAACCTGCTCAAAAAGATGTCAAGAAATCAAGAAACCGTATGAAAGTCAAATCAGTGATCAGGAGGAGTCAAAAGGCTAAAGACAAATTCAATCCAAGCTCACACCTTCTTTAGTGAATCATAAGGAGATAAAACAGCCACAAATTGAGAATTTCAGTAATTTAATGACAGTAAAATTTTATTTCTCTGAGTTTCCCATTCTCGGCAGAATTGTCATCTTGGGACAACAAATCAAACATATTTGTAATTAAGTTCTAAAAGAATTAAAATGTTTCCATGTTCAGTATTCTTTGGATTAAAATCAATTTATTATAAAATAGCAGAGATCCAATTATGAGAATTCTCATCATTAGATTTCATATTTTATCCACCGAGATAAGTAAGAATAGTTCACACTGCAGAATTATTGCTTCAGGCAGCCTTAGAAAAATTGCTAACTTTTTATACTCAGTTCACACATGTAGTCATAGAATCCGGACAGAAATAGATGTCAAAAAGACATTCTTCTGGAATAAATAGGTCAAGCTCCAGCTGTGACATACAATTCACAAAGAATGAGATCTGGAGTCAAACATTTACAAGAAGATAATTAAATTTCTTGTAATTAGCAAGGTAAGTACAGAAAAAAGAATTGGCTATAAGCCTAATCAGTGACATGCCTTGAAAATCTGAACCACAAACAGCTCTTCTCAAATGATCCGCTTTGGAAAACAATAGCAAGATTTCAGATAAGGTTATTTTGGGGTTTTGTTGTTGCTTGGGGGGGGGGGTCCCTCATTTTAGCTGTTATTGATCAGCCTTTCAGGACAAAGTTCTAAACAGCATCCTTAGCTGCCCCTCTAGGAACTGCATTGTTCATTACCTTTACAAAAAACTTGTTAGTCAAGCTTCCTGAAAGTCAGTGGAGCCCTGCCCATCTTTCTCGCATTTGTATGGCACTCTCTGACTGCCCGCTCCCAGCGTTAATACAGACAGATTCATTCGTGTGCCCTTTGCTGTCAAACACATCGTCCGGTTCTGAACAGGCGTCATGTCGTTCACAGGCATTAACCCAGAAATTAGCTGACCAGCAGCAAACTGCTGATCCAACAAAAGTTACAGAATTCTTTCCACTGACTTGTAATGTGCCATGTCACCATACTGGTGAAAACCACAAACCAAAATAACCACTTACTGAATGCAAAAAGATGCAGGTTTCTAAAGCACTAACATGCTTGCATTGTTAGAGGAACCTCAACAGGTTGGAGAAATAGACCAACAGGAGCCTCAGGGAGTTTACCAGGAGAAGTGCTAAGTCCTGCACCAGGGGAGGAACAACCCCGTGCGCCAGCGCACGCTGGGGTCACCCTGCTAGAAAGCAGCTTGGCAGAGAAGGACCTGAGGCTCCTGGCAGACACCAAGTTGAGCAGGAGCCAGCAACGTACCCTTCCTGCAAAAAAAGGCTAATGCTAACTTGGGCTGCATTGGGCAAAGTATTGCCAGCAGGTCAAGGGAAGTGATCCTTCCCCTCTGTTCAGTACCGGTGAGGCTGCACCTGGAGTGCTGGGTCCAGTTCTGGCCTCGCCAGTACAAGGGAGACATGAAACAACTGAAGGGAGACATGAAACAACCGAAGGGAGACCAGCCAC
Source organism: Phalacrocorax aristotelis (assembly GCF_949628215.1). Classification (NCBI taxonomy): domain Eukaryota; kingdom Metazoa; phylum Chordata; class Aves; order Suliformes; family Phalacrocoracidae; genus Phalacrocorax; species Phalacrocorax aristotelis. Next base: position 66,297,784 of record NC_134280.1, read on the forward strand.
GGGCTACAAGGATAAGTAAGGGACTGGAGCATCTATCACAGGAAGAAAGGCTGAAAGAGCTGGGACTGTTTAGCCTGAAGAAGAGAAGGCACAAGGCAAGTATCTTACCAATGCATATAAAAACCCAGAGGAAGGGTACAAAGAGGACGGAGCCAGGCTCCTTTCAGTGGTGCCCAGTGACAGGAGCAGAGGCAATAAGCACAAACTGAAACACAGGAGGTCCCCTCTGAACATCAGGAAACACTTTTTTCACTGTGAGGGTGACCAAGCACTGGCACAGGTTGTCCAGGGAGGCTGTGGAGTCTCCCTCCCTGGAGGTACTCAAAAGTCACCTGGATACGGTCCTGGGCTACTGGCCCTAGGTGGCCCTGCTCAGGCAGGGGAGTTGGACAAGATGACCTCCAGAGGTGCCTTCCAACCTAAACTATTCTCTGATTCTGAGAAACACTTGTACACTAATTTTGTCATTGTATATTAGTCTAAAGAGGATTTGCAGGCAGGATTCCAGCTGGGAGTGGCTGTCCATCAGTAACATCTGTGCTTATGGTTAAGAGGATGTGCATCATAAATACATTTTTAGTCTGGATTAGTTTTCAGAAATTAAAAAAAACCTGCTCACAGACTGATAAAGAAAATCTGATCTATCTGGATCCATCAGTAGTATTATTAGTTAGATGAAAAAAAAAATATAGACGTTAAAAGCCCCTTAAGCTTGGATCAGTACTTATGCAAAGAATGAAATAACTGCCTTCAAACAAAAGTTGAAATGTGGAACTCTATCTTTTGACATTACGCCACCTACAACTACACCCTCCTTTATGGACACAACTACCTCAAGATTTTTAAGTCACCTTTATCAACACTAACAAATTGACAGCTAATATGTACCCTCTACTGTATTCCTTCATGGACCAACAGCTTTTAAAACTTGATGTCTGTTTGTCAAGTCTAGAAAATTACACTAAACTAAATATTCTATAGTCTTTCCCCTAGCAAAAAGCCCTTCCTTTGTTCATACAACACCTTGCCCACCAGTAGGCCTGCACGGGATAGAAAACAATTAGTACAACCACAGTTTAACTCATTGCCATTCATTCATCCTTCATCTAGTAAGCACTCCTGACTGAGGCAATAAATAAGTAGGTGTTTTTCCTTACAGCTTTTCGGAGGTCATGCTGAAGGCATATCGAACGAACTTCCCATCTGGAGACACATTACCTCATAGAAGCAGAGGTAAGCACCCACTTAAAAACTCCCCCAAGTCAGAATGACAAGCTTTGCCAGTGAGGTTTAATGTCTTCTTGAAACACAGCTGTGGAAATACCTCCCCGCCTCACCCACACAGACTCATTTTTTGCCATGGTATTACATTCATATACACTGTTTCAAATATTTACCGATACTCTCCATTAAGATGTAAATAATACGAACTACAATATTACTGCAATTAGCATTGCCATACCAAATTCCTTTAACAATAAGTAAAATGCAAAAGCTCTGTTCATCATTGTTTTATTCGTTTCTAATATGACAGATATTTGATGGTCAGTATTTGCTTTTAATCTTCATGAATGTATTATCATACTCATAACGATGAATATAACTCTCATTTATAGCACAGAGAAGTTCCACTGGCATAATTCAGATCACTCTCTCCGGTTTCACTTTAATGTAAAAATCCTCCTGTTCTCATCTTATTTCATACAGGCACTTTCGCTCCCAAGTAAACATTCTATGTCACGTTATAAATAACAGGTACCTTAGTCCATCTTCAAGGCAACGACCTTGCCCACGTATTTGTAGATACAATGTTGAGCACCCCTATACAGCTAAACACTAACAGCAGCAAAGTAATTCTGCCTAACGAGCTACCTTCACAATATCTGCAACCAGTTATTGTCCATTTCCATTAGTGAAAATAAAATTGCTACTCTGTACACTCAACCGCAAGCCCAACAATAACCAGATCATTGTAATCTTTTCCAAACGTTTTTCATAATTGTTCTAGCTTACTGATCTGTCAATAATATTTGTACGCCTCCCCTTTATCACCCTTCCCCCTCTACAAATTCAGCAAGATGTAGAAGCAAAAATACTTGAAAATTACATGCGAATGTGTTTAAAATAGCTGTGCCTTTCTGAAGCGATAAATCATATTTAAAACACACACATACTCACAACAAATACATGTCTCAGCAGAGCAACAGGCCTCCTATAATCACCCACAACTCTCTTCTAAGGCTAGTCTTGACAACAACTGGTTTCTGCCACACTTACACACCATGTAGCACTCTTATTTCACTAACACTCCCTGAGTATTCCTAACACAGCCTCCATTTACCTGTGTTCTTAAATACTGACTGTAGCCAGGTGTTACGAACTTGCCAAGACAGACCCCAGTCCAGTGCAATACTTAGTAGTTCACCTCAATTATTAGCAGGGCTGTATATCGTTTCAATAATACTAGGGTAAATCTAGAGTAACTCAAGCAATATAAGCCAGGTTGCTTCAAATTTTAGCAATTTGGCTGAAATGAGTAACTGGCTCCAGATGTCACGGCCTTTTTCTAGAGCTCATGGAAGAAAGAAAAGATAAAACACTCCGCCAAGTCATTTTGCCCATGTTTTTATCATCCTGCAAGGGTCATACTCCTGCCTTGTTTTCCTGTTTGTGGCTTTCAGCGACTTCAGGGTCACCTTTTCAAAACAACTTATGTCACATTTGCATGACAGAAGTCTAAAGACATGTGTTACCTTGTCATTGTCACTTTTGAACACCACAGATACACTTAAAATCAGGAAAAGTTTATACAACTGAAACTTACTCGACATTCCCTGCAGCTCTGGGTTAATACTCGTTGACCTTCTGCTAGCACTTTGCCTCCATAGATACACTTTGCTGTAGTTTGAGAAGAAAAGGAGGAAGAGTAAAAATAAAGAAATAAAATAAAATCAGTATTTAAATAGTAAACAAATGCAAAGTGTTACACAAGAATAATACCAGTATTCACAGACGCTGAAAAAATACGGATACATTAAGAATATGATGCATTTTGCTTTCATCAGAAGTCAGTATTACACATAACTATCAATACCGTAGCTAGAAACAAATTCCATTTAACAGCAAGTAGCATCTTTACCTAAAATAAAGAGGAGTAATAAGAGCATCAGACAATACATACTGGACTAAACTCATTAGTATTAGACAGAAATATTTTCATTACTGACATTCTGTAGATTAGTTACAGTATTTGTGTAACTAGAGGGCTTCACGACTCACTTCAAGAACTGCAGACACTTATTAGTGTACTGTTCATCAAGAGAATAATATAAGCACAAATTTCAATTAAGCCTTCAGATTTTTTGTGGGCACAAAGGTGAACTCTTCAACTTGCTAGAGCACTGCAAAAATGGATTAGATGCAGTGAACGACTCTACTGAATCAACAAACTGTAAAAATCTATTTCAGAAAAATGGTCTTAAAACACGAAATAAGCAGATTTCCCAGGAAACTGAAAGCTCCCGCTTAAAAAATTCCTGTCTGAAGTTTTGACCCTTCTGCTAAAGATAAGCAGCTCCACAACCGAACCAACAGACTAGAACGCATGAGCACTCCTCATTCGTTTCAAGGCAGAGACAACTAGCTTAGGACTGCCGCCACCGTGAAGAAGGTAACCTCCAGCAAGGCCGCAGCAGCACGCAGCTGTGTCAGGTACTGCCATAACCGCCACAGTCCTCTTGGAACTAGCCGTCTAAGTTTCAGTTCCAGAGGAGGACAATAAATCCATTAATTGAAGAGAACAGTTGGATTATGACGATCTTACACAAATCAAGTACGAATCATAAAGGCACTCTACATTACTAAAAAGATTAATGTTAAACACTGGTAAACTAACTTTTGGATGTGGTGTTTCAGCTCCCTCCGCACTGGACCAATGACAGTCTGACCTACAACACTGAGCGGAGAGCTGAAAGGTACGAATCCTACGCTGCAATTTGAACAAAGCCTTAAAAGTTCTCTGAGTCAAGGCACATGCACAGTGAAAGCATTCAAAGTACTTGGTTCTCAAAAAAAGAGAAGTCATAGGCTGTCTAGTAACTGTTTTACCTCCATTTCTCTCCTGCATACCAAGGTAAGGGAACCAAGCGCATACAGGTGCACGTGTGTATCCCTTACGGGCGATACCAAGAGGAGTATTCCACAGCAGCAACTGTCATGGCCAATTAGGTTCCCAAATTGTAAACATAAAGGACTGCTAGATCAATCTTCATGAACTTTCAGACATAGATTTTCTTCTAAAGACTTCTTGTTTAAACTTACAGTCTTGAAAATGCTCACTACTTCAAAGAAACACACACACAAAAAAAAAACCAAACAAAAAACAAAAAACCCCTAGTGCACGAGATTTTCGGAACAACTCAGTTTCCATCATCAACAATGCATTTGAAAAACAGGTTTCTTCCTTTTGGTATCCTAGTTTTCTTGAGTTTTCTAAAGCTGCCCTAGTTTTTATGCCTGAGTTGCCGTGTGATCTATCTCACTTACGAAGAAAACTTCACAACAGGAGGCTCTGTTTACATCAGGAATCCCAGTAACTATTTTTGGGAGAAGATGAATTAGAGACATTTCCTTTTTCTTTCCGTCTATTCTCCCTGACGTGACTGCTTTTAACAAAAGAATAGACACACCAGAAAGCAAGTTAATGCACAACTCAAAAAAAATTATGAGATTTTAAACAAAATCATGTCTTTTGTCAAATATGAGTTGGAAGACTAACACAAGATGGCAGGGATCAAAATAGAACCGCCTCATTTTTAAAACCTTTAACACATCAGACATTAGTGCTACTTTGTTCGTTAACCCTCAGCTAAGACAGGAAACTATTCAATAATCCAGCCATTCAATAATCCCTAGAGACACCAAATTACAACTGATGATTCTATCAGAACTAAACAGGGTAAGAACAGGGAAATTAACACCTGTGGTGCTGCCCTTCGGAAAGCCTCGGCAATTACTACCATCTACCCAAAAGTGACTGACTGTGGCCCTAGCACATCATTCTGTCAACGAGCTGGCATTTACAATCAATTTCAATCAACTTCCATACATCTCTTCCCATTGACTGACATGCTGAGTTCTTGTCAGAATAACGAGTCAAGTTTGTGCCAATCACTGACAAAAGGCAAGTCTGATTGTTCATCTTGCCGTTACAAATAACAGGAACACAGTTTACTCATGGGGATCTATGTGGAATCTACAATTTTGTGCCTTGCGATTCCTTTGTGTCAGATTTTGACCGTTGTGCGTACACACATGTCATCAGAGGTGTGCCAAGGGAAGCACCCAGTTTCATGAAAGAACTTTCTAGACTCTCAGCATTATAGACAAAAATATTTTGAGACAAAAAATAGCAGCCTGCATAGCCACTTTACCACCCAAGTACTCCGTTCACAAACATCTTTTAGCAAGCAGAATACTCATAGGCACATAGCTGAGAGAAATGAGATGACATGAGTAAACAGTACGAAGTGCAAGATCACAGCTAAAGGACATTTGTCCGTGGGACTAATGAATTCAGTGACTGAAGAAAGGTGACAGAATGCTAAAAAAAAAAGTGTTATTTTCTTAATAAATCTTAAAATAATTCAATATCCCTGTCTTATGAATTATTGAAAAACTCACGCGTGAAGTTTACTAGTCTCCAAGAAGCAGGGGCGGGGGATAATTTGTGCTTCTTAAGCTAAGACTGGCATCAGTATTCAGCTAAAATTTCCATATATAAATTATCTTTGTCCCTTTTGCTACCATTAAGGCAACCAATATTGAATATTCTTTCCAGGAATGTTACGTATAGCTTTCATTTCCAGAAAAAGCAACTGAAAGCTGATAACAACACTGATCGTCAAATTTACTTTTTTTCTCTCTTCTTTTAAATTTATTATGAAATTAATTAAAGCAAACTCTCAGTCCACACAGTGATAATAATTCAAGGTCTGAAATTCCATCACCTTTATTTTAAAAAACAATCTTCCAACCCAAAATAAAAGATAGGCAAAAAGGTAACAGCTCAGTAGTTTACTCTTTGCTACAGGAAGTTCAGACCATAGGTTTGATGCCCCTCAAGATCAACAGAAGGTCCAAGCTGAAGCCAGGCTTCCCAGCCCCTAGCAAGTAGACAAACAATTTTACACTGACAATTAGCAAAAAGAGAATCTTAGAAATTTGCAGTTGCTTGTTCATTTCTCAGCAATTATTTATTTTCCTTTTAAATCAAGTTTGCCACCGTGACTCACGTCACCGGAATTAACGGGACCTATGAAAGTCATTATAAAATGCTCCGGCTTTCGGGAAAAGGTTAACTCTGCTTAAACAGAGGGTGAAACTAAAACATCCGTGTGATGTACCTACCCTTGCATATTTTGCAGCACTGGCTTTCCACATGCACTGGGAGAGCATCAGGAGGACAATCCAGCGGGGGACAGGACATCCTTCGGCACTCCACAGCTCCGCTCTAAGCAAAGGTTTTTAAGACAAAATTCAACGACTGTTGTAATTAGCATTTTATACAAAACACAGAAGACAGAAAACTATTTAGGTAATTGAAAATAGCATTGCGGATTACAGACCCATCCTTCGGTAACATGTTTAATCCTACCCAAACCTGAATCAAAACGCATCTGAAGGTGATCCATGCCATTTTGTTATATACTACTGGTTTTACCCCGCTCTCCCCGAGCAAAGCGCATCAAGTGGAAAACCTAAGCCCATCTTTACAAGAACATAAGCATCGCTTTCTGTAAGCCGTGCCAATCATCTTTGAAATTTGTAACAATCAGTTTTCTATTTTCTTGAGTAAACTAAGACTCTCTTCAGATATTTATCAAATAATTTTGAGACAAGATTTACATACTAATTCTCTTCTGTTCCTTGATTTTTCAGTGATAAGCACTGAAAACAGAATCTGCATGTTGTTACCATGCAAGATGCAACTAAGCATCTATGAATACTATTAAGATAATGCTTCCTTTTTGAAAATCTACTACAGTGAAAACTATTCCATACCAAACATAGACAATGCCACACTTTCACCCCAAAACCGTGAAGTCCTCACAGATATAAGTAGAGCAAATAAGAGAGCGTTGTCAAGGGAAAGCAGGTTTTATTTCTGAAGCTTGCACATAAGCAATGTCAAATTTTTCTGTATTTTACCATTTCCCTCCCTATTGTTCATACTGCCCCAAGATGCATACTAAAAACTTAATTCTCAGAGTTAACATTAATGTATCCAAGGACCATTTTCACATTTTAATTAGGTCCTACTCCTTAACTCTTTAGAAATTCTTACTTTGCAAGTACAGTTCCTGCAGTGGTCATCTTCAACCCATGAATCTTTGTCTCTATAGACCAATCCATTTACTTGACAAGTCTTCTCACAATGACAGTCTTCCAGTTGACTCAGTCTTGTTTCTGCATAATTTAACTATAAATGAAAGTAACTTGATGAGATTTCTGCAATTCAAACACATGATTTTAAAAAAGCAAATATGAGAAAGCAGTATACTTATTTTTAGCCAGACCAAGTTTGACTACAACCTTCAAAAGACTGAACCAGATGTCAGCAGGTATAAACCAATGCTACTCCTCAGACTTTGATGGAGCTATCCATGCCAACTGCCAACAGTTCATGACTTACGCAACTGTCTCTTGTACTGTAACAAACCCCGCTAAGATCCCTTCAGAAATGTCTGGGTACTACCAAAAAAGAAATTATTAATTGCTCATCAACCTGATTTCAAGTCAAAAAGCATGAAGGCTGGCAGGCTGACTTTTCCTAATCATCTCCATTTCCTCATTGTTAAGCATCAGCCAGACTAATACTTTCTGACTTCTAGAAAGGTCCTAACCTTAAAATAGCGAGTGAGATTCAGATGGGAAAGAAAGCATTTTCATTCAGTGCAGCACAAAATATTCCCAGACCGTGATTAATGGAGGAGCCACGCTCTGGAGTAAACCCTGGACTCGCGGCTAGCTCTTAACACTCCTTGCTGTTCCCATTACCTCCTCAATTCCAACTGCTGAAAGGCGTATCAAGAAGCTAAAACTGATGCAGCTTTTCCAATTATTACATCTGCATGCTAGCAATTGCCATGTTTACTGATGAGATACTACGCAGCAATAAATGGGAACAGCGCTCATTCATGTAGCGCCAGAAAAGGGAAAGGTTCTTTGAACCACCCTCTCCTAAGCCATATCACAGACCTCCCCGTATTACAAGGTCCCATCTTACCCTCCAGAGAGGAACAACCCCCGTTTATGGACAGCTTGTACTTAGTGCCATCATCTCTAATCCCTAGGAGCACTCAAAATTACTCTCCTATTTACTAATACTAATAAGTAAGTAAGTAAATAAATAAGTACAGACTTAGTATTTAGAAGTAAATATGCACATTCTTCAGGCCTCAGCCTACCATTGCTCTAAAAACTACCCTGGTGCCAGCTGGATGAGTTTCTCAAGGTCTTGATTTTTTTTACCTTCACATTTGTCTTATGCATATAAGCCACCACACTGAAGTCACCATAAATAGCGAGGCTACCTAAATCTGGCACATCACAAGATGAATGCATACTCTATTCTGCTATAAATATGCTACTATCCTATGATATAGGCTGCTACATTTTAATAGTAGCAAGTTTTATTAAAAAAAAAAGAAAAAAAGAATGCACAGTGCGCTACAGTATTTTTTACATAATGGCATATACCTGAATTTCATAGATTTCCATCCTGTAAAATTCCATCCACTTTAAACGAAAGTATTCTAATACAACCTTTTTCATTCCTGCCACTATAAGAGCAACATATTTAGGGGAAAAAAAGAAAAAGGAAAATGAATACTAGGCAAATTTCTGTGATTTTTTTTTTTTCCTCTGCAGTCCTCATGAGAGAAAGCCCTGAATAAAAGCTCTTTATTTCTTAAGTTGTCATTCTGAGATAATAGGGGATTGATACTCATTTCCCCCAGACTCAGCATGATCTGGTGACTTCAGAACTGCTTCTCGCGTTTTAAAGGCAAAACTATCCTCTTACTGAGCTCCTTTTTTTCGGCAGAAACTTTTTCCAGGCTATTATCTTTAGTCATTATATTTACACTATATAAAATATATTCAGTTTTGTTAAAAAGGCGTTTGATTTGTCTTATACTTCTACTCTTTTTACATATCCTGTTTGGTTGTTTTAATGAACATTCCCATATAAATGGGCTACACAAATTTTCAAGAGAAAGGACTTTGGAAATACCCTGATTTGATAGTGGTACTTGATATTGTCCTTTGTCCTAGAAAATATTCCCTAGAAAAAGAAGACGACTTTAAGAGGATCAATACTTTCAATTTATTAACTTCTATCATTTGCATTATCTTGATAAGTTTTAATTACTCAAATATCATTTACCTCCTGTTCTAAAAAAATATCTTAAAACCTAGCAGATCATTCAAGTAGATCACCAGAAGGAAGGCGCGCAATGACAAGCCCTCCAATACACAGAGGTCAATGAATGTATCGGAGCCTACAGAATCGGTTCAGAAGCAACATTTAACTGTCACCTGCTATACTAGAGTGAGCAGAAACATTCTGTTTGTCCCTAGATTTCAAGCCTTAATTGAAAAATTTCTCTTGAGCTCAATAAAACGCTGAATTCCTTAAAATTAGCTGAAATATCCTTCCAAATATTGCCAAATGCACGCAACTAGATCTTTGAACATTTAAAACATCAGTAGAAAATCCTCAAGCTTCAACCTTTTTTTAGGTTACGAATAGAAATAAATTATTGAGGGAGAAGAAACCTACCCCATACCAACCATTTTCCATATACTAAGCAAATTCTAAATTATTAACATTCTGGAATATTTGGCTAGCTATTATTCACAAAACTTATTTAACACTTCCCTTGCTTCTCTTCTGCCCATACCAATAACTGAAAGATGGCAGACTTCTGCAAAAAATTTCTTCTTTTGGCAAAATTAATAACAAGAATGTATTTTTAAAAACATGGGAAATTTTATTAACCATAAAAGCATTCATGGCCATATAAATCCATGATGTAAACAAACCAGATTAACTCGTCCATCAGCGAACTCAAGTGCTTGGTTCTTCTGTTCTAATCAAACTCAGGCTTTAACCTTTCTGACCTCAACCAAGGAAAGAGTCAGTAGGAAGTTTTGTGCTGGAAGGCTTCATGTAATAAGTACATCTGAATACAAAGCACACCCTAGTGGGGGCCCATAATTTACCAAAAAGAAATTATATTCCATTCAAAGTAGTGCAGGAGATGCCCAGACTGATTTGAGTAGAGTGTTGAAGTGGCGTGAATTCATTTAGCCATTGCGTTTAAAGAGGAAGTAACAGCGCCCCAGCATGGCAGTTCGGAATGCTGAAATACAACACAACCTTTGTCTCCTGCAGCAGATTAACATTTTAGCCAGTTTTCTAACACTCTGACCTATGGTGTCTCTCTATTTAATGACACCAGATTAAATCAATTAAACATACATACTGGCAAGATCCAGAATTAGTTCAAATGATGACAAAAATGAAGCAGGCTTTAAAAGCTAGCATTTATTCATCTTGAAAAGCTATGTCCTCCCAAGACATAGGTAGGAAGAAGACATAATGGCAGCTGGCTTGTTACAGGTCGCGACCAAATGCTCCTGTACGTAGCACTCCATGACAATCTGCTATTGACAATGCTCTGCTGGGCCCTTTATATAGCCCCCACGTCCCATCCTGAGCCAGCGCTAGCCTCGTGGGACCCAGAGGTAAAGACCAAGCAAGAGGGTGCTCTCTCCTCCTGCCTACGTACTGCACACTTTGCACTGCCACCAAAATTTTTGGAGCCTGAAGCCACTGGTCTGATGTTTTCTTCCCAGACAAGCCTTGGTCTGAGTGTTCATAGTTTTACGTTACGTAAACTGCATGTACTCATTCACTGAGAACAACATTCACTGGTCTATTCAATGCTGTAATACAGCTGTAACCAAACAGAGACTGAGGGAGAAACTGCAATCCTAAATATAGCGATTCCCAAAAGCAACAACTGGACATCAAACTACGGGGCCCACTTTTCCAAAGCATCATGTGCGTGCTCCGCATCTCTTGGTGCGGGATCAGGTTCTTGGGGTTCATTTCTCACGTACAATAGCAAGCCGTTCTCCGACCACCTGCCCTGCTAAACCAGATCTCTGCAGGCAGCTGCACACCCCTCTAAGCCTTGCCATACATCATCCCCATATGATATTACTTGTATCTACATTAGTACCATTTGTGGCTATTGTGGCTCGGACTGAAAAGGCAGATACAAACGCTAATGCTTCCCTCAAGTCCCTCCTTTTCTAACTTGCATTTGCCTACCAAATTAGCTTCCTTTCCTGCTGCATGCATTTTTCCTGGACAACAATATTTCTGTAAGAACTGCAGTGAAACAGTCAGTGCACTGCTATTGCAGAAGAGGAACTCACAGTGAAGGATTATCCCAGCACCACTTTATGGAAGCACAGAGTCTCTGCAGTACAAATACTGTGTTATTTTCTTCCCCTCATAAAGTACTAGCAAGCAAAAATGTAATTAACAGCGGAGAAAGCAAGTTACTCGGTACAGTGCATAATTGGAACTTGCTCATACCACCAGCAGGACTCAAAATAATTGCTTCTCTTTCACAGTACAGGCAGCAAACTGAACTAAATGCTTCACATTTCACATTCAGAGTCAGCCGGCGCCAAGTATATCAGCTGAGTAAGTGGATTGTCAGTATAATGCGCGCACTCTCTAAAAACTAAGTTTCCCTTTTCCTGATAGGAAGGAGAAGAACTCTTAAAGGCAGCGCAGTAAAAAGTATAATGCTTTTACACTAGCAGCACTGCTACACAAATCCTGGTTTTGAAATTCCTCTTCGGTAACCACACTGAGATTGAAGGCATCTACAGGTTGGTTGTAGGTGCACTGAAATCTCTAAGTAATTAACATATAAGTGCTGTTTCAGATGAGACAATTAATTGCCCTTTACCACAGACCAGATGGTTCACCAACATTAACCTCAAAAAAGTGTTCACAGGTTGCCCTTTAACACACCTCATGGGTTCAATCACCTCTAAAACACAGCTTCCTACCCCAAAACTTCACCACAGCCTTAGCTGAAGGGCCTTGGCTAACACAGAGGCTGACTGTGTATTGTGGAAGCAGAGCCTAAAGAAAATCTCCAAAATCCTAAACAAAAAAAAACCCACCCGCTATAGCTTCCCATTCATCCTATTCACAATCCAAACCACAGGCAAAAAAAAAAATAAAGGGGGAAAAAGAAACCCCACAAGCAAGCAAGCACACACCACCAGCACCTGGAGCTGGGTTAATTTTTACACTGGTGAAACCCATTAATCAAAGGTGATATCAAGATCAGCACAGCCAGCAGCTTCACAGGCATTTCCCTTTTGGGGCCTCATTTCAATTCCCAGGAAGGAGACTACACCGGTCCTGAAGACTTCACAGGAGTTCCCACAGGCAAACATGCTCCGTCTGACAGCATCACATGGTGAGGAAATTGTTGAGGGATTTCACTCCTTTGTTTCTGCTTTTATCCCTCAGTATGAAATGGGAAATCGTGCTAAGGCTTCTTACAAAAAAAATCAGGCCCTGGGCATTTTGTCACTACCTTACAAATAATAAGGCAGACAATAGAAACTGCATAAGGCTTAAGTGACATCCGTGAAGCTACATCCCTAAGTCCGCTGCAGATAGGGCTACTGGAAGGAGGAGGAAAAAAAAATGGCTCTACCACAAAAACGTAGAATAATTGCAAAAGGAATAAATACTTTCATGTTGGTCTTAGCTCAGAAAGAAATGGGCAATTGACAAAGAAGCTTAGGTACCTACTTTTGCAGTCATTTTTGCCAGGAGTTCTTGCAAATCCATAATTCCTTGCACCAGACTTAAGAAATCACTGCAGGTCGGGCATGCTCAATAAAGGAAGAGGAGAAAGACACAATAACCCATAAATAACCAACAGTATATCCGACTTGATCTATCTGAACATAAAATGCAATCTGTTTACACAGAATTTTTGCCTCCTGGAAGTCAGCACATGCAAAAATGACAAGCCTGAAAATACTATTTTTAAAACAAAGAAGTAATTTGTAGTTAAAAAAAAATCTAAAATAGACATAATAAAGAATTTGATACTTACTGCGATTCAGATTAGGACACTGCGTTATATATCCATTAGGTATAAAGATGACTTTCACATCTTGAATAACACCCTTTGTAAAAGAAGAAAAAAACTGGTAATATAGATTACAAGCATCCCTTTATATCTGTCCAAGCTGTTTCACAAGTCATTTCCTGAGTGGGTACAAAAAATTGACCAGCTCACTCCTCTTGCAAGGAAAATAACTGAAGGTAGAGAAAACATGACAACTCCTCCTATCTTCCTGTGTATTTGGATATTCATTTTCATAAAACAGAAATAATACCTCTTTGTCTTTTGCAATCACCAAACATAAGCCGCTTACATGTCTTAAAATGGGATGAGACTGCTGAAAACGCAGAGAAATAATATCCATTACGCAAGCCTGTGACATACTTTGCCAAAGAAAAAACCAAAAAGAAAGCACAGCAATGCTCTGTGGTGCTTTTGCCAAATAAGACCGTGAAAACAAACATTACAAAAAAGTAAGTATATAGTGCAAGAGGTAAGTAAGAGCCTACGCTTCAGTTGTTTAGTGTAGTTTAACCTGCTAGCTTTCTATCCCGACAGGCAGTCCATGTAATTGTGCCATCAGTTAGAATTAAATCCTCTCTCTAAGCCAGACAGATGGAAAGATCCCCCATGCAGGACTGGCAGAAATCAGGACTCCAAGGTCAGAGCCAGCTAGTGCACGTTGTCTGAGGCCTGAAAAGACTCAACCGGGCAGGACAGGAGAGAGGAAGGAGCAAAAGGTCCAGTGCCGGCTGCATCCTCCCTTGCCCCTGACTAGCAAGGATATCCCTGACAGAGGCAGCAGGCACGAAGGGTCGCCCAGTACCCCTGCGCAGCTGGCTCCTGAAGAACCCTAAACCCTTCAAATAGCCTAGAAAATGCTGAAGCTCATGTCTGCTCTCGCTTAAGCTCAGTACAAAGCTCTCGCTCCATCTTTGACTGTGTAACATACAACCTCCACAAGACCCTCTAGCTTTAATGACATCACGGTCACTGAGGGGGAAGAGCAAGTGAAAACACGGGACTTCTTGTGCTGCTGTTTGCACTTCCCCAGCTGTTAATCAAACATAGTGACATGGCTGTATCTCCTCCCAGATACAGAAGAATTTTTTTAATTTGAAAGGAAATTCATCATCATGGCAGTTATTATCTAATTAAATTATGGATTTGTAAGATTACGTTTTAATTTTCAGTTAAATTTTAATTAAAGGGTGAATTTTGCAGACCAAGACATCATCACTTGCTCAAAACATTGAACTCCATCTGAAAATAAAAGATAGGCCTCAGATAGCCCTTGAAGCCTGGCAAATACAGTAAGTGACATTTAACATCTACATGTTCATTCGCTAAACCAGCAGAGTTAATCAGCAAGCACCATTTCCAACTTACTGTTTCAGGATCAAATATTAACTGAAAATACTAATAGACATAATCAGATCACACTGTCTTTCCTGCAGAAGTATATACATTTATTAACCTTTTCATCTATGAGAATAATGAAACCATCATAGTAATGAGAAGTAATACTGTCACTGGAAAAGGAACATCCCAAAAGCCATTTCATATACTTTCTGCTGGCAGTCATCAGTGAGGAATTAGAAGGCGAGGCATAAAAATATATTTCAATGCTTAAGCCTCTCCAGTGAAAAGCTTAACCAAGAGTAAATGAGATTACCAGGTTTCACCAGACCATACTGCACAGCTAACAAGACATCATCCAGAGAGAAGTGATGTTTTCCTCAGCCTTTTTTTAAGAAGTGCATATCGAACTTAAATACGCTCGTTGCATCAGAGCCCCACCGCTCAACTGCCTTTTGGCTAGATTTGCATTTCAGTGCAACCTGAAGAGGAAATACAACTGTTTTCTGTGTCTTAATTTCTGGCTACACGAAGGCATGTTACCATGGGAAAATATATGAACTTCAGTTCACTAGTAGAGATGCCTTCTAAGTCTATAAACCCTCTGAAACAGAATTAATACAATCAGATATAGAAATGAACCTTCAAAGAGCAGAAATTTTGCTGATGTATTTTTTTAATAGAAAGACTTCGTTATAGGCAAACACTTATTGCCACCATAATTATTGTAACACATATGAACAAACTTGGACTATTCCTGCTTCAGGATTAAGTCTAGTTTGCCAAGAGCTTTCTACGGCCACAGCCAGAAGGAGAATTAGGCACGCACATCTCCCCAGGGGAAGCCAAGGGCTCCGGCTCTCTTTGGCACAGCGTGGAGTTCTTCAGTCCACATTCTGTGAAGGGACATCAGCATTTGGCCTTGGCAGGGAGATGTCAGCAGTCAAAATTGTCGCAGTTTTGCCTTTCCCAAGCAGACATCACCTTTATGCTATCATTAAAACATTCAGCTAATTACAGCCAAAGCTTCAGTTCAGTATCAGGACTCAATAGCTTGAAGAGCCTTCATCTGTGCAGGCAGATTACCAGCTACAAGATTAAATTCAGGCCTGCAGCACTAAATATCAAGCCCATCCCATGAGAATGTAATACAAAAGCCCTGTTTATTGCACTTCTCATGTCTCTGTTAAATAGAGGACTCCTCCCACATTCTGTGAAAAGGCTCAGATATTCCATGAGCACTCCACTTCTGCATTTTCATTTCCTCCACTGCCATTCACCCTCTTTAAAGCCTACTTCTCCTAGAGAGACAATGCGTGCCGCACAGCTGCGCAACTTGCATCAGCCAGGGCTGGCGAAAGGCTCCGCACGGAGGCACCGGCAGATGCGCCTGAAACCCCGCGCCCACGCCACTAGACCTGCACGAGATCAGCACTGTGCTCCCCTGCCCAGGGCAGGCATGCCCATGCCAGGCGCTTGAACAGCTGCCCCGGCACTGTATGTACCTCATCTTAGTCTGTACTAACGACTACAGAGGCCCAAGTACGCATATGATACTGTGCAGTAAAAATACCAACACGCTTCTGGAGCGCCTACCATACAATCCCCGGACACAGCAGCAGGATCAATAGAGCCTGCTATAGCAGATATGAAAATTGCTGCCTTTTGAGATGAATCACCTAGTCAGCAATGCATTAATAAGCTCATTTCTGCAGCAGCTCTGTGGAGGGAGCCTTAAGGGGAAGGGTTCTCCCCAGTGATAAAATGAACGTTGCGGATAATTCTGGTCCTGACAGCAATCAGATCCATCCCAGAGTGAGGGTTCCCTGGACGTCTGGTATCGCTCTCCTCCTCCTCTCAGCTGCATTTATTTTGGTTTCCTAATCTGATTATAATAGTATTTTCTAGCCCTAAAACAAATCTTGCTTTTGGGGCACATAAAGAAACCTGAAGGGTCAGCATGTATTCTTTGAAGAAAGTAATTCCTGAGATTCCCTTCAAAGCAAACAGATAAAGCTATCTTAAGTCCGCGCCGCATTTGCTCCCACCGCTGCCGTGCTAAAACCATTCCCTCTTGCCTGAGCTCCAAATGCTTGGTCGTAGCAGGTAAATTACAACCAGTAAGAGATAGTAGTTGTAAGGGGCAAGGCTTCAACTCCCTCGATTATGCCATGGAGCACTTCACTCCCCAGCAAGGCCACAGACACAGCAGGGCTAATCGTGGAATAATCACTGTAAGTAAGGATGTGGAACAAAAGCATAAATAAAAATGGCAGCAACTGGCCACAGTGACTTATATCCCCTCCTTCCTCTTCTGATATACTGAAGAATTACGATCCAGAACAGGCATGAGAATATAGCCCAAAACACGCTTTAATGCGATTCAGTTATGAAGAGGCACAACAATTAACTCTCAAAGTTTCTGGAACGGCGTCCAGTGCTTTTTGTTACATACATTATCATGGCTCCAACACAGATATGAAAACGTTAGTTCTTTTTTAAGGCTCTTATTACCCTGGCAGATTTCTGTTTACATTAAGGAAAATAGATCCAATTTTTTATATGCTAAAACAGAGAAACAAATTGCTCTGAAAAAGAAAGGGAGGTCCTGCTGAGCATGTAAATATACGGGAAGAAACGTGTACTCTTTACAAGCTGGCAAAATCCAAAGTTTTTGCAATGAGTAACATTTAAAAAAAGTAAGATTTCTGAAACTCTCAAGCAGGATTAAGAAAATACAACCAATTATATTTCTGCCCTGAAGAAAGTTAGTAAAATATTCAAGCATGCATAAAGCAAAGTAAGGCACTTGTCGGCTTGCATTATGATCAATAAAACCTGTCAACTCATTAGCGTATCATTAGCTACCCTGCTGTTTCCAAAGTGTTAACACATAGAAATATTAATTTACAAACATATAATATCCCAGAGTTCCGAGGCTCTGACTGCCTGCATAAAATAAGAATTTAAGATTGGTGAATCCAATATAACTTCTTTTTTTTCCTATGTAGCTATAAACATATGTTTACCATCTGTGGAATTATGGGAAGCAGCTGAGTTAAAAAAACAACAGCTGTAGAATAAAATAATACTATCAATTTCACTTCACGGTGACAGCTCAGCTGCTGG
Organism: Phalacrocorax aristotelis; assembly: GCF_949628215.1. Lineage (NCBI taxonomy): Eukaryota > Metazoa > Chordata > Aves > Suliformes > Phalacrocoracidae > Phalacrocorax > Phalacrocorax aristotelis. The sequence continues at coordinate 66,315,513 of NC_134280.1, forward strand.
AGGATGAAATGTACTCTAGGTTCAAAGCAACTCTCAGACCATCACTTAAGTTAAAAGTTTGCTCTCAACTCTGTTTCACAATTAAAACTGTTAGTTGCTATATTTAAATAACTGCAGCGTCAAATTATTGGCCTAGCCAGTCGAAATCTGGGGACTTCGAGGAGAGGCCCTCAGAAAAACAGCAACTTGTAAAAATGTCTTATGAACTGACAGCTTCAAAGGGAAACCGAGTGGGTGGTAAATCACCGCGGCAACAAATCCATACCAATATCAAGGCTAGGCTGATTAGCCTATCGCTGCACTAGACACTCTCTTCACTGATCAACACTTGCACCGTTGCTTGTTACCCAAAACTGGAAGAAATACCAGAAACTTTTCTGTAGCTTGCTTACAAAGTAAAAGAATTAATATTCAGGTGGAAGGGGTGGTTTTCATTTGCTGGTGCATTTTGTTTGTTGGTTGGTTCAGCAATTCAGCCTCGACCAGAAAAATCATACAGCCTCACCAGGGGCCACAAAAAAAAAAAAAAGCGCTGAACTAAAGCATACAGGAGAGGTTTTTCAAGTTGTAAAGTCACTTCTCTGTCCTTTGCAATTTTGGAAATATATTGCCGTTAATTGAATCTGGAATATATTGCCATTACTTAAATCCTATTTTTCCCCCGAAAACCTCCTCGTGCCTATACTGGCCTACTCAATGATGATGACTTGAGGAGCCTCATAAATGGGAAGAGACAGGCTTTCCAGCTAGAAGGTAGGAGCAGCCCGAGTCCCGCCAGCTAGCCAGCCTTTCTGCCTGGGCTGTTTGGAAGCAGCGGAAGCTCCAAAGAATGAAGCAAACTCGGTGACTCACTGTTCACTCTCTGTCGAGAAACACAGCGACACGTTTAGCTGAGAAAAACAGAAAGAACGGAAACTACTCCTGTATGTACTGCATACAATAGCTGTGATCTGCCCAAGCTGGAGCGCTCACAGGCCCGAAGATCATCTCTGCTCAAGAAATCAGTGCTGACAGGGGCAAACAAGGAGGAGTCACCCAAGGCAAGCAGCAGAAGGGTAAGGGTATTCTGCATGCAAAATCAAGGAGGAAATGGACTCCAAGAGGAATCAAGACCACCACTGCCTGGCCAGGAGACCACAGCAAAGCTGTGCTTCGTGAAGGTTTAAAGACAAAACCCAAGAACAGACTCTGACACTGCCTGCACAGTCTCGTTCTGTCCCAAGGAGTGGCAAGGCAGAGCGCAGCAGGTAGGTGAAATCTAATGCAAGAAAAACCAAACAAAACCCCCAAACACTGCATTAAGTGACTATGACACTCTACCCTGCAGGAAAAGACCCGTTGCTCTAAGCGTTGGACCTTCCTCAAACCCCAAGTCCACAGTTTCTACTGAAATTCATACAAATCAGATTTCAGGAGTGTAAGACAACTAATCAGAAATACCTTGTTGACTATTTATTAATTTCTTTCCTAGTGTGCCATTTCACATCTGCTTACCTTAAAGAAACCATGTTTCCTGTTTCTCTGTCCAAGCCATAAATTGCTTTCAGGTGTCAAATTCGTTTCCGGGGGATCAATGACGCGTTCATAAATCCTGTAGAGGGAATACATTGCCATTACTTGAATCCTCTTTTTCACCTGAAAAGTTCCTCGTAAAAATCAGGTAACAATAGAAGATGGAAAGTACAAAAGAAAAAAAAAAATTCATTAAACACAATATTTACCATTGATTGTTTTGAAGGTATATCACAAGTTCAAAAGCAAAGAAAATGAACAAACAGAAAAAAACTATTAAAATCACGAACACGCAAAGACTGCATAAAATTGAGACTCCCCCACGCAACTGTGCAGCACTAGGCTGACGAAACACAATGCCAGAACCCACCATAGTAGGGAAAACAATAAAATGGGCCCATCCTAGCCTAGGGGCCTCCTTCAAACTCAACTACCCATTCTGGAGAAAAAGCGCAGTCTCGAACAAGATCCAACCAGAGAAAAAACCCTTTAGGATTTTCAGACTGTTTGGAAGTTTGAATAGACTTCACAAAGAAACTTTAATCCACCTCTAGGCCCAAGGCCTTTTTGCCTCTACGTTTGTGTTATTCATCCCTGCACCCAAAGAGTTTCATCCACTTCATCCCTGATCGCTGCTGTTGCTAAATTCCCTGGGCCTGGGTGCTCACGTGTGCTGCCATTACTGCACATCCAGCTTGCCCATGTCACTGGCACCAGTCTGGTACAGAATGGGACCCCTTGGGATATGTTTGGTACCCAGCGCTACAGGGACATTTTCTTGGTTATTCTTCAAGGAGCTAGAAATAAAAATGACAACAAGTAACACGAGGTCCATAAACAAGCTTTATGTACTGCATAAACTTGTACATGAATGCAGTGATCTACTTACCAAAGTTCTACAATTAGTTAATGAAGAATTGCTGTAGCACAGCGTTTTTTAAATTCACAAAAATCTGGAGTTTTAAAAAGGTTTCACCTGGGGTTTTTATTTGTTTGTTTTTAGGAAAACTGTAATGAAGTTTCCATAGCGCCTTTTTCAGGAGCTCAGAGCGCTGGAACAATTGTACCATCTTTTTAGAATATGAAAAATTCAAGACCAAAGTTACTGACCCTGGATTCTCATATTGCCATGTGACATCGGTGGGAGCCACGAACTTACTGCTTCATAACAAAAGAGCATGCTTAATACGGATTATTGAGAAGATGATGAAATATATTTCTACTACTATGCAGCTCACAGGGAGTACATATTGCTGTGTAACCACACCAGCGCAACAGCCAAAAGAAAAGACACTGAATGTGCCAAGACCTGTAGCTTAACAGGGTGAAGTTATCTGTATGTTTAAAAGGGGTGAAATTCTTCTTCTTTCTTTAAAGCTATGGCTTTAAAACGACCATGGAAAATGAACACTAAAGAAAAATACAAGTCAATCAACACGAGTCGTTGCAGAGTTCTCTTCCCATTTACACTCCAAGCGTTTCTAGCACGGGCTTGCTGAGTGCAGTCATTGATTTTCGTGTTGTAAGCTGCCACGTGTATTGGGTTTGTGTGGCAAGGTTTTGGTAGCAGGGGGACTACCAGGGTGGCTTCTGTGCAAAGCTGCCAGAAGCTTCCCTTATGTCCGACAGCCAATGCCAGCCGGCTCCAAGGCAGACCTGCCGCTGGCCAAGGCTGAGCCCATCAGCGACGGTGGTAGTGCTTCTGGGCTGACATATTCAAGAAGGAGGTGGAAAAACTACACAACTGCAGCCGGAAGAGAGGAGTGAGAATATGTTAGAAGAACAGCCCTGCAGACACCACGGTCAGTGAAGAAGGAGGGGGAGGAGGTGCTCCAGGCACCGGAGCAGAGATTCCCCTGCAGCCTGTGGTGAAGACCAAGGTGAGGCAGGCTGTGCCCCTGCAGCCCAGGGAGGTTAACGGGGGAGCAGATATCCACCTGCAGCCCGTGGACGACCCCATGCCAGAGCAGGTGGGTGCCCAAAGGGGTCTGTGACCCCATGGGAAGCCTGCGCTGGAGCAGGCTGCTGGCAGGACCTGTGGAGAGAGGAGTCCACACTGGAGCAGGCTGCTGGCAGGACCTGTGGAGAGAGGAGTCCACACTGGAGCAGGTTTGCTGGCAGGACTTGTGACCCACACTGGAGCAGTTTGTGAAGGACTACAGCCCATGAGAAGGACTCACATTAGAGAAGTCCATGGAGGACTGCCTCCCGTGGGAGGGACCCCACACTGGAGCAGGGGAAGAGCGTGAGGAGTCCTCACCCTGAGGAGGAAGGAGCGGCAGAGACAATGTGTGATGAACTGCCCACAACCCCCGTTCCCCGGCCCCCTGTGCCACGTGGTGGGGAGGAAGAAGTAGAGAAAATTGGGAGTGAAGTTGAGCTCAGGAAGAAGGGAGGGGTGGGGGGAAGGTGTTTTAAGATTTGCTTTTATTTCTCATTACCCTCCTCTCATTTGATTGGTAATAAATTAAACTAATTTCCCCAAATCAAGTCTGTTTTGCCTGTGACAGTAATTGGTGAGTGATCTCTCCTTGCCCTTATCTAGACTTACGTTATATTTTCCTCTCCCCTGTCCAGCTGAGGAGGGGGAGTGACAGAGCGGCTTCGGTGGGCACCTGGCACCCAGCCAGGGTCAAACCAACCATAGCACCTTATTGGAAAATTCATACACTTGCAGAGGCCTAGAATAAACATGCAGTATTAAAAAACTTCAAGAAAGCGCTATGAAGTTTTTTATGTCGAAGTACAGAGAGACACACATTGTCAAAACCGAATGGAAGCAATCTAAAAAACCAGAGGCAAACTTACTTCACTCTCCTTAAAAAGAAAACAACAACAAAAATCTCAAACTTCAGAACAAAATAACTACATGAAAATTCCAGCTTAAGAATGTGAGTACAGGAGTCGGAAGACTTCTTCTAATACTCATTATTTTATTGCTCAAATTTATTATCATTATCAGCCCTAACTCATCACATCTCATCAACATGATACATTCAAAGCTCTAGGAAATTTCTGCCTCTACTAGTTAATTACTTCTCACTATCTATAAAATTACAATGCTGAGCTGTTTTACCTGTTCAAACAGCAAAGCATGATGATATTCTTTTAATCCATGTTTTGAGACTTACAGGAATTTTGCATGCACCATCTCTATCAATATTTTAAGGTGTAAGTACACCCCTTCTGCCATACCTCATGCAAAATTGAAGATTACTCAAATGCAAAACTGCTGGAAAATGCTGAACAAGGAACAAAGAATTGACATGCTCCTGGAGAAAACCAATCACTGAATTACACTATTCAGAACAGGCATTTCTCTCCGGATATATAACACATCTATATTCATTACTTAGGCTAATAATGTCCTCACGCGAAAATTTCTTATCTCAATATTCCATAAAGAACTCCATTTCTGCTAACAGATAAAATCCCAATGCTGACCAGGTTCAACAATACTACTTTCTGAAGAACATTACATTTTTATTCACCTGGCCTAGGTAAAGTTTATAAAGGACCTCTACAATATCCATCCGCAATTACATATAAAAAAACCCCAAAACCTGACATTACTATATGACGGTTCCACAACAGCAAGTAAGGAAGACAAATCAGAGACAGGCTAAAGTGGTTTATCTTGTCTTTTCTGACAATTTAACACAGACTTTCAACCTACGTGGGAAAGGCTACAATGACCCTCCTTACCGAGTCTCTTCACAGAAAGTGCCAGTCATAAGGCGTAAGCTCAGGATTTCCCGTATTCCTCTGCTGTTCTACTCTAATTCCAATTCTGAAGCAGGTATTTGCCTTAAATTAAGGGATTAATTAAAGGTTGGTTTGTGCCTTATTCCCTATATGTCTAAGGGACTGGTTGGCTTTCTTCTCTGTGGATCTCTCCATGGGGTAACAGGCTCCGGATTCAAGAGAAAGCATGAGATGTGGATCAGTCCTTGCTCAACTTCCTATGTGACAAGATGCTTTGGTTGAGACTATTTGGTTTCCAAACAATGTGAGCATACTCAATTACTGTACACTGTTAAACATCAGCAAAAAAGCCCCAGCAAGCATAGACACACAGCTTATCGCTACCCTTATAATCTCCCCCATACTTTTGGGAAACAAAAAGGTCAAAAAGCACATCTGAATTCCTAACAGTCAAAAAAAGAAATAGAAAAAACATAGTTCACCAGATACCACTTCTCTAATTAAGAAGAATTATAATTGGGGAATTAAGAAAAGGAATAAAAAAAATAATAAAAAAAAAAAAACACCAAAAGAAACCCGAGTCCTGCAACTCCTGACAAAAAGGAAGCGTTATGTAAAGCTATCCAAGGGACTTCTCCAGCAAGACTGGAAGCTGCTACACAAAGGTAAAACAGCTACCCGAAGAAAAATGGAACTAGATGGAAGAAGCTTTTGAGTCAATATGAGCAAATATGATAGCATTACTAACTCTCCACCAGTGGATTTAATAAAGAAGAACACAAACGTTTTCAAAGATCAGCGAACAGGGTTTCAGCAGCTACACGTGTTGGCAGCTGACAGCCAGCAGAGGTGACCGACGGGCAGCTGGAGTAAAGCCGGGAACGGGACACGTCTCCTGGCTGCCAGGCCCGTGTTTTAAGTCACAGAAACATTTTAAGCGATGCAGCATTCCTAGAGCAGGTTTCTGAGAAGGAGAGAGGCTTCATGGGTGTTGAAGACACCCTGTCCGAACAAAATGATTAAGGTGGCACCTGCATAAGTAGTTGGGGATAAAGTTTCACCCCAGACATTAGGACCACCGCATGTGTACGCCACCTACAAATCTATCAAATATTACTGATTATTCAGGTGTTTTTTTCAGGGGTTTTCTACACTGAGACAACCCCCTAGAGCACGAACATTTTGTAGCATATCTCAAAGTGTAGTGAGAAAAGTTACTACTTAAAGGTGAAATTCTCTTATAACTATTGCTTGTGGAGTGGGAAAAACCCTTGCTCTGCTCCCCTTCCTATATCGGTTCTCTTTTGGAAGAAAAGAGGCGTTTTTCAGGTTGAAAAACTATTGGTGCTGAATAGACACAACAGGATCCTTCTTTTTTTACAGCTACCTTAAATTTCCACATAATTCTCATTCCCTTGCCTGATTTTCTGGGCTGAGGCGTGTCACCTTCTATGGCTTTATCCACGTTTGACCAATACGAAGTACTTGGTATATGAATAGCTAAATTATATCTGCTATACTTCCAGTTTATGAAGTGCTGGTCTAGAGCTCCTTGGAGATCAGTTTCCAAGACATTTGGCTTCAATACCCACACAGAGAAATGCGCAATACACTTCAGAAGAACAGGAATGCTTAGAAAGAGGACTCCAGGGACCTGTGGTCTCTAAAATTACTGCAGACTGAATAGCCCCTCCAGCATGAGGAGACCCAGGTCTCTAGGTTAATGCAAGCTCTACTCCATACTTCAGACTTTCAGAATTATGATTGCTGCATTCTCTTTCCAAGAAAAATCCTGATTTGCCCCTACTTTATGCTGACATATTTTTACGGAGCTAAACCATAAACCTGGAATAACACAACTGGGGTCCAATCCTCCTTCCTTGAAACGTTCATGCTCAGAATACCCTCACTAACCTCTAATCCAATTAGCCAAACGTAGTAAGAAAACCACCTTTTAATTCACAAAGACCCACAGTAGCCTTGTGTTTTGCATCTCTCTACCCTATCTGCACACTTTGGTTTGTTAAGTATTCTTATGCAATCCTCAGACCTTTTTCAAGGACACATTCCAAGCAGGTGTCTGTGACATAATGAATGCAATATAGAGAAAACAGAAAATCTATAAAATAATCAGTGGGTTCCTGAAAAGAAGTGTGTATCAAATATTTGCATGCAAATACACATAACACACACCTTTATTGGCATAGAGGAAGGCCCTCTCTAGAAATCAAGCTCTGTTGGACAAGGAGACAGTTCCTTTCCACACACTCAATCTAAAATTATTTTTACCATCGTTATAACGTTCTGGTCAAATAGGGAAATATTGTGATTTTACATGTGTGCAAGCTGAAACACAGAAAGACAAAAGAATCACAAAGACTGAGACGGGGAGGAGCTGGATCTTAGCCATTACACTGGGCACGACTGAGGCGTAACTGCCTCATGCACTGGGCCACATTCCCTCTGGAAAAAACGCGACACGGAATTGTCTCTTGCAGTGAAGAAGATTTCTTACATGCAATTTCAACAAGCAAAAGTTAACACCTGGAGAATATCTCCACTTCTGTGGGAATGCAGCTTTACTTCATACATCCAATATCTGCCATGCCAGAAGTATTTTGGAAATAGCTGAAATATTTAGTAGAACATGAAAATAAACTTTGTGTCTGTTTGCGTCAGAATACATCAGCCAACACGAACTGATCAGGAGACGCAACTGCCTAAAATTCTGTACAATAAAATACAACTCCAACAGTTACTACAAGTAGCACAGCAAATCATCACACCTCCAGATTCTTTCAGGTCTAAAATATGAGAAGGTTACAAAAACAGGAACACACCCTCTCAAATTTGTAGGCTAGATATAAACCAGAGACATTTGTTTCATTAGCAGTACGATTAGGAAACAAGTAGCTGCAGTCTAAATATTCCTGTGGCTGAAGCACAGCAGGAACTTCATTTCTTAGTCCCTGGTCTCTATTAATCCAAGAACAGGCTTTTTTGCTCCCGATATGGCTGCCACACTTACTCTCTTGAAGCGATAAACTTCCATATAGCAACCAGGTGTTGAACTCATCACACCCGATTTTAGATGTCTCAAAGGTTTATACCTACAGTGGAGCATGTCCTCTAGCCCCACTTAACGAAGAGCACAAGTGTTTCTAGGGTGTGATTCATCTTACAGTAAATGAATCACTCTCTGAAGGCCCCGCCAATGACTGCACGGGAGCTCTTGCTGACATCCGGGTGAATCATCAAAACAGATTTTTGCAATTCAAAACCTGATCCTCAAAACTGACATTCTCTTGCAACCATTCGTTACCCTGTGTACATCCATCTGGATCCTCAGATCCTGTAAATAAACCAAAGGGTATGGAGAAGTCATAGAAAATAGCGCGCTGTTCACGGCAGCGTCTTCGAAATAACAGTCTCAACTTTTGTAACAGAAAGTCAGAAAAGAGAGGGAGGTTCCCTCGTGTTTTGAATCAGCCTTTCTCAATGTATTCTGCAGAGGTGTTGACCACCTTGACTACTGTTACCATCTCCAGCTGAGGCTGCCAAAACGCCATACATCTGGAATCACAAATGTCAGGCCTCCTAACACGGCCCGTTGCATAAAAATAGCCAGCCGCTTCAAGAAGTTTGTCCAACACGTTTTCTGAATCCCAACTGCAGATTGTTGGGATGATTATACTGATGATTATACCAGTCTCTAGCTTTAAGATACGATATTGGCATTTGTCTTTACATTTATTCTTCTGAAGGGGTTAAGAACTGATTTGGAAGAGAAGTACTAGGATACCTTTACATATTTCTCCTTCAACCCGTTATTTACATGCTTCCCAATGAAAATGTGTCAATACCAACGTGACTGGATTTTCTTGATAGTGTTTGCAGATAGGATGCATTTTTTGACAAGCATTCAGTTCTGGAAAAACTTTAACTGAATTATTCATTCAGTTTCCAGTGTTCTGTTTTAGAAAAATAATTTTCCTGAGGGAAATTTTGATTTTTAGTGCTCTCTCCTCTGTCACAGTACAGGAGTTCACAATCACTTAACAGAGGAAAGCAATTTAGATTAAAATCTCAGGAAGGGAAGCCTTTTTTATTAAATTTTGAATATACAATAGTAAATGCCAACTATTTAATCAAAACTTATTGTTCTAGCTCAGGGAAGGAAAAAAATAGGTGGTGTCCAGTAAGAGTACATGTTAGGTAAAAGACTCAAGGGTGCATGCCCAGTTTTTAAGTTCTCTTCAAACTCTGTCACCCAAATGGTTTCATTGATTTTCCTGTATAATCACAGATAAAGTGAATGTACTCTACTTTTCAGTTTAATTATTTCAACTACAAATCTAAATTTAAAAATAAAAATGTTCCTAAATAAAACTCTATGAGCAGCCTCATTTTTTCATTGAAGAGAAATGCAAATTAACTTTCAAGACCCTCTAACAAACAGGAGGAAATTTAACAAATGCAAGTGAAGATGGTTAGAAGAGCACATTTCTTTGTAAGGTTTGGGGGGGTTATTCTCCATACGTAAACTGAATAAGGGTAAATTCACAGAGATATTATCTTCCTGTGTGGGGCTTTACAAAACACATTAGGCTTTTCGGTTTCCTACAAACTTATCAATGAATTTTAACAGTATTTCTTGGGCATTAAACTAAAATCAATCATTTTTATTACTTCAGAGTAGAGAACTGGACTCACTAAATGATATTGCATTGGCCCCTTGAAGGGCAGAAATCAGCCTTTCTCAGTATACTGCATCTGTATGGCATCTTTCACCTGGACATCCTGAGGTGAATTCCAACACCTTTACAAACAAGGTCCGTATTATTAACTATACTTTGCAAATGACAAAATAGATACAATTAATTCCTGACGATAACAGTCTTAAGAGCGTCTAAGCCGTAGGCCAACAGCTGGAGTGTTTATCCATCTTCATACAACAAACATAGCACTCCTGAAAGTGCAAGAAACCCAGAAAATAGTTTGGGTCAGACTCTATGCAGAAATAGAAATTTGTCCATTTGCTTAGTATTTTCAAGAGTTGGGGGGGGGAGGCGGGAACCACTATGACAAACTATGAGGTGAACCGAGTCTTACATGTGATGTATCCAAAGCACTTTGCACTTTACTGCACATGCACTACCCATAATTTTTTGGACAGAAATACAGGATTTTCAGTATCAAGCCAACTAGTTTTATACCCAAATGGTTATTGCACATTTCAACTTTGGCAACTGCACTGCTTTTGGTTAGGGTAGAGTTCATTTTCTTCACAGCAGCTGGTACGGTGCTATATTTTGGGTCTGTGACCAAAACGGTGTTGATAACACATCCATGTTTTAGCTAATGCTGAGCAGTGCTTGCACAGCATCCAGGCCTTTCCTGTTTCTCAGGCTGCCCTGCCAGCGAGGAGGCGGGGGGTACGCAAGAAGGTCGGAGGGGACATGGCCAGGACAGCTGACCCCCACTGACCTAAGGGATACCCCATGCCATTCGGTATTGTGCTCAGCAATACCAGCTGGGGGAAAGGAGAAAGCTGGGGGCGGGGGCAATGGGACAGTTACGGCATTTGTCTTCCCAAGTAAACATTATGTGAGACAAAGCCCTGTTTTTCCTGGGAACAGCTAAACACCTGCTGGCTGATATGAGGTAGTAAATGAATTCCTCGTTTTGCTTTTCTCGTGCACACCGCTTTTGCTTTACCTATTAAACTGCCTTTATCTCAATTCATTTCCCTCCCCGCCCCAACCACCACTTTCATCTTTCCCATTCTCTTCCTTACCCCGCTGTGGGGGCAGCAGCTGTGCTGTGCCTATAGCTGCCTACCAGCATTAACCACAACAGCAACCTTTTCCTTTTATTAGTGTTCCCGAAAGTTCATTTTGACCTAGTAAATCTGAGGTAAACAGCATGTGGTTCATGGTCCCGGCATTGCCCATAAAACTTGCAAGTAAACTAGAGGTTGCAGAAGCACAAGAGGAACTTATTTGTCGCTGGTTCCGGTGAAGATGCCAGTTTTTACTGTATTCAGCCTGTTTGGCTACAGCAGTGCTTAAGGTGGTGTCTGGGTCAAAAAAAAATGCCTCACCCTACGTGCTGAGGGAAATGTCATCTACATACACAGACTTTTCTTAGAAAAATCAATGCCCACAATTCTTATAAATTAATATGAATTTAGGTACATATCTTTAAACATCTTCATATTGAGATGAGACCCACATGGTTCAAATACCAGTTTTCAAATAAATATCTGATTCACCAAAGGTATTTTGGCATCTTTTTACCATTTGTGAGCAACTCTCTCTATCCAAGTACCACAGCATAAAACACGTAGCAGTAGGTTTGGGGATTTTTTTATGATGCACACAAGTATCCACTACAGACAAGGAGACAAATCCACTTTTAAATTAAGACAACACTAAAACTCATGGGGTCACTAAAAGATACCCTTTAACCTCAGCAAGCTTTGAATCAGGTTCTAAACCAGAACACTGAAAAAGCAAACTGTTAACGAGAAAGCTAGAAGCACAGCACACTCATTTGTTACCATACCAAACATCATACCAAAAGCCCATCTCAGACGAACCAAATGTTCAGAGTACATCCCAGATGCCCAATATCAGTAAATCAAGACTGAGCAGTTAAAAACAAATTCTAGAAATAAGGAGAAATTAATTCAATGGGTTCTTCCAAGATACAAAAAGAAGAAAAGCTCTTCTCCCACAAATTAAACAATAAGCCCTTAGAGTGAGATGATTATGAGATTTTAAAAACTATATTAAAGTATCTGTGAAACAAGAAGTAGGCGATTAAGCCTATCTTACATGAGAAAGCAAGAGGGTAAAAACGTGCATCATAATAACGGCACAAAGCAGCACCGGTACTTCTGGTCTTGCAGCAAAATTAACCCCAAAATAAAACTCTGCCAGAACAAAGAGGTAGAACCATGGTGACATGGCTTATGTCACCTCCGTTTTGTCATGGGGGGAGGGGAACATCTAAGATTACTTTCGGTCTTTGTCACGAGACTTGTCGAGTGAGAACTGGTAGTGCTGAAACTTTGCGTCTGTTACTTCTTGCTGCATTACACAGGGACGTGCCGGTCCCTGGCCCAAGATCTGTAGCACACGGGTCTTCGCAGCTAGCGATGACAGCAGAACCTGAAGCACAGTAAGGTTACAGCTTAGAAATAGCGCCTCTTCACAAAATAGATGCAGCCTTCCTCTTGTCTGTCGCACGGTACTCTCAACCCCAAAGTCGCTTTGCCTGGTACAGTAAGACAAGTGCAACCACAAGAAGAAGCAGGCTTTTGACTCCAAATCCTTTCTGCACTGCTTCAGAAAATAAATTTAAAAGGAAGCCAGTCAAAAACAACCTTTCTACTAAACAGCTTCTTGCCCCCCTCTCCAAAAAAACAATCTGCTGAGAAGTTAATCGCCTTACAGTGTATCTTGTCATAGGTTCATCTCATCAAGGGGTTCATGTCATCACTAAATCATTTGCGTATATTCATAAAATAATCTCATCCATATTCCAGAGCCGATTTCCTTTCGTGACTGAAGGTACCTGCAGCCTGAGGACCACAGGCTTTCCTTGTTAACACCCTGCCTTTGCTGCCACACTCCCGCCAGAGCCCTCTCATTAGCCTTGTCTCAGCACCATGCAACGGCGCTCAGCCTGCCCCGGAGCTGCCACTCCTCCCCATTAGCCGCTGTCCCCGTAACCCCACAGTGGGCCGCTTCATTCCGTCTTCCTCAGTTCTTCCTGCAGGTTCACCAGATAACCCACATCTCCATTTTCCCATGGTATTTTCCAGCTGCCCATTTTAGCCTCAGTGGTTTGAAAGAGAACATTGCACTCGCTCCATAATAACTAATTGGCCATGACTGAGGAGGTGTATGAAACATACAGTAAACATAGAACAAGCCATTATATTGATTCTAAAATTAAGTTTTGATGGGAACTGCCAGGCAGACAGAAAAGCACTCTCCAGGGACAGCACTCAGGTTTGGAGCTCGTTTCTCATAACATCTGACACGCTCGGCAGGTGGAAGGATGGCTCAGCTGAAGTCAATGAGAGTTTTCACTGCAGACTTAAACAGGGCCAGGATTTCACCCCAGGGATTCTGCACAGCACATCTTTCAGTTGAGTTTAAGGTAAGTGGCTGGCATGACACAAAGGTTCAGCTATGGCTGAGGAAGTCCTTCTGGTTGCATTAGTTGACACAGTGCTAGTTATTTGCTTTCACTTTTGACATGCTGAAGGGAATGCCGCTAAAATTGCAGCTCAATTAAGTAATGCAGCTTCTGCCGATTCCTTCATTACTGACTGGTCTCAGATATGAAAACAGCTTACAGGACTGGAAATGGCACATTAACTTACTCCTCTGCTGAGGACCAAACTAGCACTTTCACCTTACTGCTCCTTTGATGTATTATTACATTGGTAATGCAGATCACGACAATGGTTCTTCATGGCACTGAAATATTTAAACTAGAAGCAGTGGCCAATATCTGATGTTTTATTCAAAAAAAAGATAAAAGAAAAAAAAACACACACAAACACAACCAACACAACCACCAGCTCGCTACACACTTCTGTGTAGAAATGGAGTACTTCCTCAACTCCCAGCAACACCTTACTGTCTGAAACATGAGACTGAACTGCCTTTGCTGTTCTCCCAACCAGCACATTTGCAAAGCAGCTCCCACCCCACAGCACAGAACCAGAAACTCAGTTGTGTCCACACTCAGTACTGAGCCCACTTGACCCCCTTAAACACTGCAGGACCATCTGGACACAACCGAGGCCCGGACAGAGCTCTCCCACACACAGGTAAGGCTGCAAATATGCCAAGTGGTTCTACATGCCATGCGAAGGGAGAGGGGACACCATGGTGCTGCAGCAAAATCCATGCCACCACTGAACACCCCAGAGCCACGACAGCCACACACAGCATTTCCAGGCCTTGACACCTTCCACCTCCGAGCACCCCACATGCCCGCAGCTCCCCCTATCCAAAGAACAACCGTGACTACTCCTGCACCCATCTGTCACTACAGCGTTATCAGTTTACTCTGTCACCAAGTGGTGCAACGATGGGGACTGTCGGGTTTTGGGTAGCAATATCTGCAGTCAAGCAGTCTCCACCTCCCTGCAGTCAACTTGAGGGTTTTGACAAGATCAGACTTCCATAAAGAATTACCTTTGGGGAATTATTGCTGTTCTAAATTGTCAAAGACAGACTCCCCAAGAACTAAACCACTTCAGAAAACTCCTCGAGCTGGTTTCACCAACGCCAGCGGTCTCAGCCCCGTTTGCTGTGTCGCCCTCTCACGCCCCACAGCACTCGGGAGGTTTCAGATCGTTTGGAAAGACTCTGTACTATTTGCGGTGCGGAGACTCAGATCTCATGTCAGCTTGTAAATAGTTCAGAGGGGCTCTCGTCTGCTCTTCAGCAAAGGTCCAATGCTTTTATAGAAACTATTTAACTAAAATTACACGACCATTTTTCAGTTCAGCTCCAGTAATACCCTATGTGACTTCCAGTTCTCAGCTCCAGAGTTTAGCTAACCACTTCAAACGGAAGAGTTCATTTATGTTTTGGATCTCGGTTAATCTGCCTGGCTGGAGCAAGATAATTGTTTTTATAATCTGAAAGGAAAAAACCCAAAACATTTGCTCTATCTGGTTGATTCTCAAATTACCATGATCGCCTCCCTGTCCATATGACCTCCATCAGCACTCTGATAAATGAAAAGAAAATAGAACCAAGTAACAGGAGATTTCCCCTGAAAAAAATCCATAGAAAGAAATATCCAGATACATTTCAAACTATGCAGGCTAAATTTTCAGAGACTGCTCTTTTAAGTAAATCACCCCAATTTAAGGGTTTATTGCTCTGACATTAAAAAAAAAAAAAAACCCTAAATGTATATTGGACCAATGCAAAAAATATTTGAGAATGGGATAATACACCTATTCATGCACTTTAGGAAATGACAAAACCATCTGAGGCTTGTCGGTCTTGATTTAAGATTATTTCCTCTACCATTATCCATCCTCTCTCTCTGAGACACCCAGAGCATACAAATAAAATGAATGCAAGATGCCAATGGTAAAGCATAACACATTATTCCTGCCCTGTTGAAGTCATCAACCTGTCTATCAACACTGTCAATTCACCAGAAAGCACCGCAAGTCACCAGTTCTAAATTAGAAAAGAAGAAAAAAACACCGTTAAGTCTATATTCACAAGTAGTTGGGCTTTGCAGCTACCAAACTCTGGCTCCACAGGTCCCTAAAGCTCAGGAGTGCGCCACAAGCTCCCATCAAAGACCTATAACAAAGCCTCCAGAGGCTGAATTCAGCTCGTCAGTAACTGCCATCAGCAGAACCTGGATCAGCTCCTGAAAGAAACCAGAGCAGATGCTGCTCCGCTCTGAGCCGGAGCTATGTGAGGCCTCTGCCGCAGCACAGGGCCCCACGTACTGGTACAGACTCGAGGTGGTTGCTGCCTTCTAGGGGTGGTCAAAGGACCTAAGAGAGCCAGGCAGAGGTACAGATTGCTGTCATTTGTTTTCTATAGTACTTTTTCAGCACTACCATAAATACACCTGGCCTTGTCCCAATTCTATCAATGCAGTATGCAAAAAAAGTTCAGCTGATACATCTAGGATGAAAAAAAATACATTTTCATCCTAATTAGGGGCTGGGTTAAGACACATCATCCTTCAGTCTTCCGTCCCACCTATATACCATTCTGCTGATGCATTAACCATTCAATAAAAACTCCTGACTATTAAAAAAACCTTCTTTTAAAAAAATTAATCTTTTCTCAAATAATGCTGAATGCATCCTGGAGATTTCCTTGCAGCCTAACTACAATAACTGTAATGATACAGGCCTGACAGCAGCTGACTTGATGTGCCAGCTGGAGATCTCTCTTACGCTCAAAAGTTTATAGCCTTTCCGTCAAACAAAAGGGACTATCGGTAGGTGAAAAATTAACTTCCCATCCACAATACCACAGATCTGAAGTTGGGTCCACCTGTACTGCACAATTATAGCGCTCTACCCAAGTCACCATTTCTCTGGCAGCTTCTGCTACAGCTTAAACAATGAAGAAGCAATCTGGGTCACAGAATCATATCCAAATGTTGAGAGTAAGTTACCTAGCTGCATAACACTGCCACCATGCCATCTTCTCTCTCTCGAGAAAGTGTTTTACAGTAAGTAAAGCAGAGAATCCCTCTTTTAAATACATCCCTGAACCTTCTTCAAATTTATTACATTTTAATTGAAGTCATAGGACTTCGTTTAGGTAAGTTGAAAACCTCAGGTTGGCAGCCAGAATACCTTATTTATAAGAACTCAGAGGTCTTGGATTCCCATATTTGGATTATGTTGCTTTAATTTATTTATTTTTCCAATTAAAAAGTTCTCACTGCTCATGCATTTTTTATTCCCTAATGCTCTGTTCTATCAGGAGAAACATAAAAGAAGCAGACAACATGTTTTTTCAGTTGGAGACTACTTCCTAGCCTGCTCCAGTTTTATAATCTATTCTCTTACGCTTTTACCAACCCCCTCCATCAAACAGCTGAGAATATCCATCAAAACCACAGGCTGTATTCATAGTAAGAGGCACTCCAGCACATATTTTCACTGAAAAGCATTAATTTTTGCAGCAAAGTGCCTTTCTCCCTTTTACGTCTGCAGACAGAGTTGGAGTAAAGGAATACTGATACTGTCTGAGCAGGTGAGTACCTTTGTAGCAATGTGGTTAACGAGAAACAAAACAATAAAAATATCAACCTAAACCAAGCAGCCTTCAAGCTTACCTCCCCAGATTAATTAGACACACTGAGAGCAATTTGGAATTTATAGCTCTTAAATAAGTTGTCAGTAAATACATTTTGATACAGTACCTACCACCTCTTAAATTGTAGGCTCCGTGCTACTCCCTCGCTCTTAACACTATTAAACGTAACATTTTTCTGTGTAGTTACTGCTGTAGGGGGCAAGCACTGCGGCGGACAGTCAGGTACCACGGGCAGCGCTCCAGACTCTGCAGTTCAAACTAATTCCCGGAAAAGTGAAGACAAACGCCAGCTCTTGTAGGACTACGACAGTCTCCTGCGCTTGTAGGTGTGAACAGCGGGATCCTTCACCTCTGCTCCCCTAAGAGGTCAGATTTAGGAAGGTGCACGGCAGAGTTTATTTCATTATATATTAACCTGTTTTAGTTTCATTATATATTAACCTATTTTAGTGCCATAGGTTATTTAAGGACCCTGTGACAATGACACAGTTGCTCTACCTCAACTGAAATGCTCACCAGAAGGCCCCTTTCCCCTAGAGTGGGAGAACACAGATCCTACACAAACCCAACGTTTTGAAACAAGATTTTTTCACCACTAGTGGACTCAGCATCGGAGATGCAAGGCAATTAACAGTAGCGTACTTAATGTCCATGTTACATCCAGCACAGGTTTTACTTGTGCATCAGTTGTACCTTCATAATTAATACAGTCCTTTCATTTCTCTAAGCTTTCTGAACCTTACTGGAAGGTTAAAAGCATGTTACCAAGCACCCCCGCTGCTTATTACGCCAGTTGTCCGAGATGTATCCCTGGCTAGAGGGTACTGCCTCGGCCCAGCACAAAGGTTCTCCAAGCCAGTAAGAAGAGTCCAGCGGCATTCAACAGGTTTTTAGTCTGGACTCGAAGTTATCTTCCTGTGTCAGGAGCTCCCAGCTGTAGCATCAAACTCAGCTACAATTCTTACTCCTTCTTACTCCTTGTGCTTTAGGGAGCACCAAAAGGAGCAAGTAGGATGCTGCAGGAGCTGATTTCAAAAGGACATGTACTTCAGCAAATATACCTCCTTTGATACGTATGCCTCCCCCACCATATTACATCTCATTAGAACAGAGGCAATTACACTGTTTTAAAGATGACTCTTAAAAGCACTAAAGGCTTTTACCAGTTCTCAAGTACTTTTCCCTAACTTACCCAGGTCTGAAAAACAAAGTCGACTTTGAATTGAATCCAAAAGACAATCAAGTGCCAAATGTCAAAGCAATTTTACAAATCAGAGTAATGCGGGTGGATAATGCTGGGAAAAGTAAAAGTAGATTCGACTTTCTGTTTACAAATTACAACTTTCATCTCCAGTACTTCCTGATCTACTCAGGTTTTGGGAGGCCAGAGGCTAGCTTTGGGTATCAATACAAACCCTGCTGCAAAACCAGGTTGTGGCTGGATATTTTTCCCTAGCGCAAACATTTCCAATGCACTCTCAGATATCGGTTAACTTAAATAACACTGCATTCACAAATCGCTCACTCAGCATAGCCTTCCAAATATATAACATACTGCCATAGCCCTAAACAAAAAGAAATAATGCATTTATACACGTCCATGCGTAACTGTAAGGAAGCAACGTTGCAACCCTGTTAAAGAAATCCAGTAGGAATCCAAGGGATTAATTTTGTTGGTCTTTGTTTCCCTTTTTGGCTTTGTTTTTTTTTTTCTTTCCTTTACACTGGAAAGAAAAGTGAAAAGCACAGAACTTCTTTAACTAGATAGGTACATTTCAAGCTAAAGCCTTGTTCTGATGACACCGAACCTCTGCAGCAAGTGGGACAGGTGAATCTACCGACTGCGGTCATATTCTCTTTCCCTGTGATTCAACTAAGTCTGCAGAAGTATTAGAACCCTGCTGAGAGGCAGCGACACCACACCAGCCTAAAATGGAGACATTTACGTGTAGAGTCTACAGCTCTCCAGACTGGACTCTGCATACTTTCAGCCGCAGCTTTCCTAGCACTAACATGAGGGAGGCTTAGGATCGTCCACAGTGCCCAGAAGTACCCCTCACCGGCTGGCTCTTCATTTTCACATCTTTTGACGCTTATTGTACCGTCATCTGTAAATGCTAGCACAGAGATGAACGAGATGTTGGCTCCTCTTCTGAGCACAAAGAGGGGGCACAGAGATAATATAGGAAACTGTAATACCATAATATGCTACAGCTGAGTCAGGAACTTAAAGACTTGCCTGGTTTTTTTTTTTCCTCCACCTTTTAAACTTCTTCTATGATCTGCTCTCAGGCCATGCTTTCTAAACTATTCCCCTTACTTTTCCCCAGGAGTTGTCATAAACTACCACAAATTCTCAGCCAAGTAGAGGCATTTAGGTATGGATTTATGCTGAGAGCAGCCTTGAGATGTGCCACCTTAAGGGCAACTCTTAGATGGATCAGCCCTATTTAGGGCTACCTGACAGAGACAGCGATACACATTTATCACCTCCTATGACAGCACAGCTCATTCTGAATTTGTATTTATCTGTTGCTGCCTGTTGCTGTAAAGAAAATCAGGTCACAACCATGACTCTGTGCAGCTCTCTTCTCCCTGGACAGACTGCACCAGGCAGGCTTTTTGTGTTGTCTTCCTCTCACATTGTATGCAAGAAGGCAGCCAGTGAAACAATCTGCTAAAAAGGGTCTTCCTAAAATACATTTGCTGTTCGTAAAAAAAAAAAAAAAAAAAACAAAAACAAACCACCTTGGAGATAACGAAGACTTGTCCCAAAACCCAGTATGCAAATAAACAAACAAAAATTATACTGTTGTAAGCGAAGAAATAATAACAGAAACATATAATGGTAAGGTAAATAAATCAGATGACTGAAATGAAGACGGTCTCTACAAATTACAGATTTTATGCCTCAATGAAATTAAAATTACTCTAAGCATTAATTGCTTCGAGGGTCCAAATGAAAGGATTCAATAAGCAACCTTCCTTCAAATTAGATTTTTACTGTCAGTAGTTAATGCAGTTGCAGAAAATGGTTGTAACTTTCTTCTCAAAACAGTATCTCATAACAACTTTGGTCAAAATTAAAACTTTTTCAAATGTTCCTATACCGCACACTTCCATAAAAACCACATAACTTTATTCTGCCTGCCTGAACAAAATGAACACTTTAGAAAGAAATATCTGCTACCATCACCCCATCCATTTAAGTGTCACAATCCCAAAATGCATATGCTCATCTTCTCACTGAAGGCAGAAGATATTTTTACATTCATTTCAGATCATTTTCCTCATTCCTAAAAACTTGAAATTGCGACCTTCAAAATAGTCTTCTAAGTTTCATCATCGACCGCTAAGTTAGCAAAAGCCAAAGTCTTCAATACATTGTGAGATCAAGCCCAAGAGAAGAGAGATTCCAGGGAAGAGACATCCTAGATTTCCTGCTTTTTATTCCTTGAAATCCTGACAATCTGCCATCTTGCTGTCTTCAAGACTTCTAAAGGAAAGAAGTGCAATGACAGACAGAATACCCTTCAGAAAACAAAAAGCACCAGCTCTAGACATGCAAAAAGAAGCTTCCGGGTTTCTCCCAAGTGGGGCAGCGGGGTGGGGGGAATCGGTAAAAACTGCATTTCCTGATTATGTAAAATAAAATTAAAATACCTCTGACATGTCTATCTCTTCTCCAAGTTTTCAGGTATGCCGAGTGAAGCAGCTCACAACAGAACAGACTGCACGCCAATCTATCACACTTAAATGCAATCACAGTCAAACATAACATCCGCTACTGCCTAAACTAGAGATGCATTTAATACTCCCCAGTCAGCAATCAACCTTTTCCACATTTCTTCATAATCACAATGAATCGTTTCATTTTAATGCTTTATTTTCTTATCCGATGGCAGTTTAAATTAGATATTTTTTTAAAATGTCCTTTTCCAATTTTATTTCTGTGTGTAAGCAGAGAGCATTTTTTAAAGAAATATAAATTACTGAACATATTTTCTTACCTGTTGCAGTCCACATGGAGCAGAAGGTGGGATGCACTAAGAGACACAGCAATCTTGTGCCACTGTCCATCTGCCAGACGGTACGGGAACACCTCTGTTCTTGACTTCCCGTTAAACCTGTAGTGATATCTAATCTCATCCCGTAGGCCACTGCTCTCCAGTTCAAAATAGCTGTATTTAAAACATTAAAAAAAAAAATCCATTCAATTTTTTTTGTTTATTTCTTGCTTCTGTTACTTTCTTCTACATTCACAGACTTCTCTAAGCAAACACCACACGGAAGGTTACAATCTGAAGAGGTTACTCAGCATGAATTAGCTACTAGTTTATTTTTTAGAAGAGAAAGCGACAAGACTACTCATTCAGTGCATTACAAAATTAGCAATACCATTTATGCGCAAACGGCTCACGTTCAAAACAGCATTTGATAGTCTTGGGCACTGGAGGTCCTCATTTTACCCACAGAACAGGTTGAACCACAAGAAAATGATCCTGACTCTTCTTGCCAAAACGTTTTGTATGAAGGTAGGATTTGTAGGAGACGCAAAAGTAAAGAATTGCACATATTACCAACGAACAAACAAAAGCCATTAAGGTAAGGGAGCACCAGGTGATCATTAAATTTGTATTTACTATTTCCAAATCCACTTTTTAAAAACTTGTTTGCTTTTAGGACTCCCCCATATGCAATTGTGCTTAATTCCTTTTCTTTTATTGTTACAGCTGTAATTGTTCAGCTTTACAAGGGAACCAAGCCTCCCAGCTAGATTAGGTGTCTCAACACCTGGCATGCACAATCAAAACCGTCAGACAGTTGTCACCAGAGAACGGTCATAGGAGAGCTAACAAAGTACGGCTACCAGCTGGCTTCGTGCCGGCGGGAAGAGCCAATCCTCCTTCTAGGGTGAATGAAGCCCTGACAGTGTGGATAGTGAAGCCTTCTCTTGGACCTCAGATCACACAGAGTATTTACAGCATATCAAATCAAGGTGCTCTTTTTCCTGCTGAAAAGAAGGATACAGAAAGAAGGAGATGCAGACCTCCTTTTAGAGTAGACATAACTCTACAACTAAGTGCAGATGCTAGGTTGTCCAGCTAGTCCCTACCTGCATCTACCTCCACGGCATTATGTTTTGCCCTGCTGGACAACACCAATTTTACATGGCAGATGAAAGATGCTAGTTTGGGGTAAAAAATAAAATAAATATATAATTACAGTAATGAAATCCACTTCCAAAAAAATTAATGTAACAAAAAAAAGGATCCAGGTGCCGATTTTCCTTTTGGCACAAGCCTTTCACACCGCTCGGCTGTACACAGACCGTAATAGCCAGTGTGCACAAGGGTTACATGAGGTGTGAGCACTTCATCAAGAACAGCTCTTACCAGTGAAGTGGAGGCTTTTTAAAACATACCTGAAAAACAGAGTTCTTCGGGAGGAACGTACTTATGAGATAAAACACTCACTGGGAACACGTGCGAAAGGTCACAACAGACTGGGAAGGGGAACACCTAGACGTTCCAACCAATAGATGTTGACCAAAAGAGAAACTGAAGCCCTCCTCCACCGTGCCAATGCCTTGCCATTACATTTTTCATGCAACATATAAGCATTACAAGGTCGCCGGAATCAAAGTCTCCAGTGGCGAACATAACAGTCGCAAGCAGACAACGGCAAAACCACAGCTGAATGAAAACGCAGCAGGCATATGTACAGATAACATAGACGCAGTACGGAGTGGAAAAAATAAGGAAGGCTGGTGATGTGAAGGAACTGGCCCGCTTCATGCACATAAAGGCACAAGGAGGGCAGAGAAACAGGAATTTTCTAAACAAGAGAGCATAATGTTGATTAGCGACTACCGCCACCACCGCCCCGACTGATGTACCTAAATTACATTCATAAAAAGTCTGGAGAAGACTTTTTGTTTTTACTAGTATTTTGATGCTCAGTAAGAGCGCAGTCAATATACAGAAGATACAGAATGCTGCTGGCGTTTTCAAGCCAGGAAAGCGCTAGAACAAGTACTGCCAATGAAGTCGTACTTACAAAGTTAAACATTTCATAATTGCCATCTGCTGTGAAAGCACAAAAGGAAGCCATTAAAGAGATTTTCTCTCTTTTGTTCAGATAAGCAGCACTGAGGCAAAAAACTTTAAAAAAAAAAAATGAGGGAAAGCTACATAACATTCTGGTATCTCTCTCACGCACAAAGTATTTGTATAAAAATATATATATATATTTACATGGTTGATCGTAGAAGCTTAAGAGCCTGAGAGCAAGGCAAGCTCCTGTTGCAGGAAGCACATCGCTTCCCGCAGTCATTCTTCATAATCCCTTATAGCCACAGAACTAATCGCTTACTACACACGGCTGTGTTTGTTAATAAAAAGGCAACAGTCCAGCCCTGGGAAGGTCAGTCAGATACGTACTTAATCATGTCTCTGCTCTATTATTTGAGCAGCATAGGGAATTGAAGAGCAATCTAGTTTGTCATCTTTAATGTCAATAGTTACTTCAGGAGTAAAAACAGCTTGTTGCTCACACAGAGTCAATCTCCTGACTAATTTATTTAATACAGAAGTAGTTAGTTAAAATTTACTCTAAAAGCCAGTACTAATGTTTTCCTGTACATACACCTAATGCACTGCTAAGTGCCACAGGACCGTATAAAACACCACATTTTACCTCTTCAGTGACAGGAGAGGAGGATGTCAGCAGACAAATTCTGCACATGTTTTTCACCACCCTTCCACAAGTGCAAATAAGCAGCAGTTACGCTCAAACATCAGTAAACAACAGCCAACAAAATCCCAACAGCAGAAACTCGCTGGATCAGCCCAGCATATATCCAGCCTAAGTATTTAAAAAACGCAAGGCAATATAAACCAACACTCTTGCACTGATTTTTTTTTTTTAAAAAAAAGACGCACAAATTCACATAGAAATCTTGACTACACACACCCTTCACAGTTCAGAAGATGTAGCTGTCTTTTCTTTACCAGATTATAATTCACGTGCAAATCGCTTTCTCAACAGCAAACATCATCTTTTCTTTCCTCCTCTGGAGGAAAAGCAATGACATAAAGACCATTCACTCCTGGAAATAAATGCGCCTACTCTGTGTCCAAGTTCTAATCTGCAAATTGTGGAACTGAAGACAAATGAGTGGAAAAGCATAAGCTTAGGCGAGAAATCACCAACCTGTGAGAAAGTAATTAGTAAAGCCAGAGAAAATAAATGGATTTTTTTTTAATGTCTATCTCATCTTTGACTTGAAATGCCATTGCACAATTTTTTATCTACTGTAAACTAACAGGTAAACAACAGGGGGAAACTAACAGAAGCTACCATACAAGAGGCAAGAAAAACTAATCTCTAACAGGTGTTTTGTAGGTACTTCCCAGTATTTTGCAAGGAAGAAGAAAACAGGCACAGCACAAGTCAGGGTTCCTGAAAGGACTGCAAGCATCTGGGACCGCCTGAATAAATGTATCATCAGTAGGCAAGCGTGAACTTTCTATGTTGCCATGAGATCCGTATGAAAAGCCCAAGGGAGATCCCCGAGTATTACTAGTTCTGCTTCTGCATTACCTCTGCACGAAGCCCGTGTGCAACTCTCCACTGTAGCTACCCCCCTGCTACCCTCCTCAAGACCTTTTCCGAGAGAGATGCGAGACAGCAATCTACTTGTCAGCTTGTTAGCACCGAGTCACGGTCTCTTGGTTTATTTGTTAGTTCTCGATGAGGATGTATTTTTTCCTATATTTTTAAACAGGCGCTATCAAAAGTAACATGCATTTTTGACAGATTAAATTCTCAGAACACATGTATTAAGAAAGCTCACTGTTTACAGAACGATATAGCATGACCTTGGCTGAAATTTTCCCACCACTAGAATTTCCGTATTTGCTAAGTATGTAAGCTACCCCTGGCTTCTTTTATAGAATTATAGAATTCAAATGCTTTTCATAGGTCTGTCCACAGTCTCTCATTCAAATCCCAATGCGTATGAGAAAAACATGTTGCTAAATTCAGACTAATTTTATGCACATCAGAAAAA
Source organism: Phalacrocorax aristotelis (assembly GCF_949628215.1). Lineage (NCBI taxonomy): Eukaryota > Metazoa > Chordata > Aves > Suliformes > Phalacrocoracidae > Phalacrocorax > Phalacrocorax aristotelis. The sequence continues at coordinate 66,340,644 of NC_134280.1, forward strand.
GTTGGGATATTTTAAGATCGTGCGATGTGCTTTACAGAAGGACAGCATGATTCCACAATCAACTCAAGATGCTTTACAATTCTTTCTGACAACCTCTGCAACCCCCGTGTACCTCACACGTGAATATTGTTATGAGAGGATAAAGCCTGAGTCAGTGATGGTTAACGTCTTGCCGCCCGGCACCCTTTTTAGTCATGACCATAGTGAATATTTAACTGTGAATTTCACAGCTCATTCCACTTCCAGATCAGGAGAAAAAGGCGTCTAAAAGTATACTGTAAGCTGGAAACAGCTGCTGTGGATGTAATGACAAAAAAAAAATCATCATGAATATTAAATTAGAGCATGAAAGACATCTGAAGTAGAAAAAGCAAAGTGCTTCTATAAGGCAAGTTGGCTTAATCCGCCATCTGCATTAAAGAACCATAGTCATCTATTCATCATATCTACCACAGCAGTGATCTTAACCTGTGACAAACACCACCATGTTCCATTCAAGGATTTTACTGCTGTCAGGTTGTGGAAGTGGTGAAAGGAGGGAGGGCTCACAGACCCCAAATAAGACAGAACCCCAGGAAGAGCTCTGGGATATGTGTCCTCCTGAATCTCCTTAGTGTAGACAGCACTTTTTGTTCTTATCTTTACAACGCTAGCACGTATCATGAGACACTAAAATATCCCAGAGTGAAGACAGGGCACCATCTGGTAAGCACAATCCTGATTAAATGCTCTGATAAGAGCTCTAAGAACTAAACCAAAACTACTTTTTGCATTCGATTCGGGAAATCTTCTCATCGCTTTCAAACATAAAGCAGAGATACCATTCTGACTTTACAATTTCCGTCATCCCTGATCAAGTGCCAAATGAAGCCCCACAGCCTCTTTCAAGGAGCAGCACCAGCACTTATAGCAGATGCTCTTAGAGCTACGGAACAGATGTCCCAGGGCAAGGCAGCAGGCACAGATGGCATCCCTGCGAATATGTACAAACTTGGGGTTGCCATCTAGTCAAAACACTCGTGCATCTGCTTAACGTTGTGTGGGAGAAGGTCACAAAACCACAGGAGTTCAAGGATGGAAGCACCACTGACCTTGCACATGCTGCAGCAACACTATGACATCAGGTCTCTCAACTGCTGGGAAAAAAAAAAAATCACTGCCATAATAAGAATCAGGCTGTTATTGAACAGAAGCTTCTGGAAAGTTTTGTCATTCTGGTCAAGGCTTAATTTCTTGTATTTTTTATAGTAAAGCAAATTCAAGGAAAGTTCAGAGATGTCATCAGCCAGAAGTTGGGGAAACTTCTGCTCAAATTTGCCTACTTGGATATGTTTGTGCATATAGCTTTTTCATTTCACAATAGCATCCTGCCAAGCAGAATATCAGAACATTTAATGATGTTTAACAATAAAAAAGGCTTCAGGCAAGACTGTGCCTTAGCATTTTTGCAGAAACTCATTTTGATGTATTCAGAGACAAACAGCCAAAGAATCTGCATCCATTATCACACAGGTTTCAGGATTTGCAGTCTACAGGCATTCTGTGATGAATCACAGATCATTACACTTTTGGCCTTTCACTGTTTCTTACCACCGATCGAGTCTGCGTGCGCAGGGGTACACACAGCAAATTGCTATTTCGGTTGTACTGCCAAGCGGCTCAGCCTGGACAGCAACACAAAAGAAACGGAGATCTTGTTCTAACACTCCCCAGTGGAAAGCAAGTCAGGCCAAGAGCGTGCACTGGGTACGCTCTGCCGCAGATAAGCTGGCAGGCACACGCCCCAGACCGTCGCCACTGTCAGTGAAGCCATACAGAGCAAAAGCAGTGCCTCTGAAACAACAGAGGCATCTGACTTCAAACAAAAGTAAACACTCACCTTGCAGTTGTCACCACGGTTCTGTGCAGATGCAAAACCAGGACAAGTTACAGCCGTCAAGGCAAATATTTCAGTCGCTTCCACAGGCACCGTTCTTGTACCCTAGTTACTATAAAGTGACAGGGTAAGATCCCAAGCTCTGAAGCATTACACATCGTCAGACACTGGGTTTTGAAGGAATGCTCTCACACGCTCAAGTGTACAGATCTAGTCCCCCGCTACACACGCATACTTACAAACCATACAAAGCTACTTGTTACAGCTAGTTTAAATACGGACAGATTGAGAGGATACAGAGCAAAACCACACGTGGCAAATCTTCCCTTGTGTGGCATTAAAGACTTACTCCTGTGGCAGAGATTACGTACTGGTATCATTAAAGCTTATGAGCAAAATCAGACTGCCATCAGGTAGCACAAAAGGTGTCGTGAATATAACAAGGATCACGTGTGACAATGAAGGTATCTTGCTGAAAAATCAGATTAACTTTCTACACAAGATGCAAAAGCTGAATCCCGTATGTTGCACAGACAAAGATTCTATCATCACCTACCGCATTCCAAAAGTATTCCTCCTATACAAGCAAATCCAAAATAAGCCAAAACTTAATGCTTATTTTTCCATTCAAGACCTCTCTGAGGACAACAGGAATCACGTTAGATCAGCCTTTTGTTCTACAAGTCTTCTAAATGGCAGCTGGGCATGCAAGCTGCAAGGCACTAAGCATTTATGATGCTCAATATACGCATTTGTGTACCTGCAACTAGGCAAAGGTCATCCAAATACAAATTTACTTTCTTCCTTGATCATAGAAAAAAGTAACCCCAATCTCTGCCTGCCAGCTAAAAGACAGCTTGAGTCTGAGCTGGTACAAAGCAGCTATTAATTTTCATGGCATATGTTGTAAGGATTGACCTTAAGCATTTTTGTTTCCGTTTCATATGTCTAAAAAAAAAAAAATCTACCTTCACTGTGGCTACTACCTGCCTACTATCTTAAAAAGGCCTGGTTTCTCCCCTATTCATAGTAAACCAAGTAGGTAGTACCACAGTGTACCTAAAATAAGTACTGCATCTTAGCAGGCTTCAGAGCTAGCAGAGTCAGCAGGGCAGAAAAGAATCTCTCATTTGAAGTAAGGTGAAGTCATGATTCCTCGAGTCGGGGAGAGGCGGGGGGGAACCACACCAAAACCAACCGACCCAACACCTATATATGTGTATGCCCTCATACATGTATAGACACAAGCACCTACAAGAACCAAGACACCTTTACTAAAGGTAGGTTTCTGCAAGAAGTGGCCAAGTAAGGGAAGAAATTTGATCGTTCGTATTCCCTCACAAGCAGAGGCTGGTCTCGCAGTAAGGGAAGCCGCTCCTGGAAGAGACGGCCTCAGTCTCCTGCCTGCTTATTCCTGCCTCATCCTTTGCATCAAGATTTAGCTGTTCAGCTGCAATAAGGCCTGTCAACCCGATAAACTGGTCTGACAGAAAAGTAACCTGACAAAATAATAGTTTTTTTTTACATGTCAGCGCTCCACAACCAAGTCACCTTGTACTATCACTGTAACTCTAGCAAGGAGCACAATCCACAGTTACACTCTGAAGTAGTCCTTGAAGGGCTCATCACCCACAACCCCTGACCAAAGGTTAGTTTCCCCAGCACACCCGTGGACCATTTGCAGTCCACAAAGCATTTGTATGTGAGGGCTTTCTGAATGGGGGCTGTCGATTTTTGAAGGCTAACCAGCAATCAGCATTAGGTCAGGGATCACTGTGGGTACAAAGAAGCCTGGAGCTGCCAGTGTGACCAGAGAGGCCGCAGCAGAGCTGTAACCCCAGCAGAGCATAGCCCCGGTCCATCCCTCCCTCACGCTCGTCAGTGCAGCAAGAACTCAGTTTAGGGGAATCCCAAATCCATAATCTCTAAACACCAGACTTTAATGAAAACAAAAGAGGAGAACATAGCCTTTTAAAGTAATGAGGTCTGTCACCTGAGTCAACCAACAGTATCTGAAAACAAATTACCCTAATCGTTGTGGCCTTACAATAAAGGTTCTTCCCTCTGATCTTGCTCTCTAACTCAGCAGCTTTTCGGTGATTTCTTATGACAAATTCCACACATTTCTGCACAAAATCTTTTTTCGCTTCTACCCTCTCGAGGCCCGGCCACGTATCTTGAGCAAGTCCAGCGGAGAGCTACCAAGATGGTCAGGGGGCTGGAGCATCTCCCTTGTGAAGAAAGGCTGAGAGACCTGGGTTTGTTCAGCCTGGGCAAGAGAAGACTGAGGGGGGATTTCATCAATACCTACAAATATCTGAAGGATGGGTGTCAAGAGGATGGGGCGGGCTGGGCTGTTTTCAGTGGTGCCCAGCGACAGGACAAAGGACAACGGGCACAAGCTGGAACACGGGAGGTTCCACCTCAATATGAGAAAAAACCCCTTCCCTGTGCGGGTGCCCGAGCAGGGGCACAGGCTGCCCAGGGAGGCTGTGGGGTCCCTTCCCTGGGGACATTCACACCCCGCCTGGACGCGGCCCTGTGCCCCCTGCTCTGGGTGTGCCTGCTCACGCAGGGGGTTGGACGGGATGATCTCCAGAGGTCCCTTCCAACCTCCACCATTCTGTGATTCGCTCCCTGCTGCTGTCTGGGGCCCTCAGTCCCTGCCTGCCCGCCAAGGCCTCCTCCTTCCCTCCCCACTGCCACGGGAGCGCTGGTGGCTTTCCACAGCCGGCAGTCATTAGCACGGGCACTGCCACCCTCCTCCCTTTCATGAGGCAGGACCTATGGCAAGGAAAGCACACAGGCATCGTTACTAAACCACAAACAGAAACTAAAAGCCAGACATCACCCAGCCTAATGTCCAACCAACCAAACGACCATCTATGAATAAAATGTTGCGAACATCTAGCCATCTTATCAACTAGGAGAGTTACGTTCTTAATATGAAGAGTGTAATAGCGCGAGTACAAGCCCAAATTCAGCAGACAGTTTTCAGAAAGTTGCCGTCAGTGTAAGTTTGAGACATTTTGGCGCTTTGCCCATATCAGAGGGTCATAAAACAAGCAAACAGAACAACTCAGCATGTTGGAGAAGACTCCTGCGGGACCCACACATCTTGCTCCTGGCTGACCACAACATTTCTACACTGTCCAAATTCAGTTTTAGAGAGTTTCAAACTGTCAGCCATTCTGCTCCAGTTGCCAACAAGGTCCAATCAATGTGTTTCAACAGCTGGTTATCAGCAGCATGTTAATGCTGCAGAGAGACAACAATTGTCAGCCTAGGGTACATAAAACACCTGCTCTCAGCAGGGAGCCTCAAGATGGAAGGTAGCTCCTCAAGCAGTAACTCCTCTTTCACAACACTTATATCGGTGGAAGATGTATAGAATATAACAATTCTGCTTCACTTTCCTCTTTTGCTACTTTAACCCTGAGCACAGAAGCAGGTGGGACCAATTTGATTTCCATTTGTATCTCTACAGACCTTTTCTTCTGGGGGGGTGAGGGTGGAATCTGGAAGAAACAGTGCTCACCTGCTTGTTCCCCTATGACAAAGAAAAAAGAAGCGTGCAGATTTTTCACGTATTTCACCTCACCTTATTCAGAGGGACGGAAGTAAGGCTGGATCTTTATATTCTCTGCACAGCTTTCCAGTTTAGCAATTCTACATATAAATATTAATGAAGATGTGACCTTTACCCTAAAAGAAAAAGGTTAATGGATACATTTGCAGAGTTTTTCCTCCTTTTTTTGAATACTGGGCATCTCAGAATCCAATATGCATATACACATCTTGCAGAGACTTATCTAAAATGTACCATGGAGTAAATCCAGTCTCTCACATTTACAAGCCAGGTCAGAAGTCACTTGCATGGGTTTCTTTTCATTAATTACATTTCACTGTTAAATTTAATGAGCTCGTTACCCTTTTGGGTTTTTAATCAAACATATTACAGCCCTGGTAGCCTTCCAACTGTTATTTGTCAACATACAGCCTTCTGTGTGCTCCTCACCAGTCTCAAAAGTTGTTCACGGTGTCACTGGGGGGAAGCATTCAACGATGCACTAGAGAGTCCCATGCCTGGTTCCCCTCCCCAGCCAAAACTGGCTTGCTTGGAATAAAAATGTTTCACTATGAGCCTAACCCATCAGAACCTCCCTGAGTATTTATACCAATACAGCTTGCTGTTACATAGTGAAGGGCCAAATTCTCCATTCAATAAATCCATTTCACCGTAGGGTACAATTAGCTCACAAGTTTCCAAATATCTAGCATGGCAGAAATCTTCTGAAGTTCAGGTCATAGACATAGGTTCTAAGTATAAAAACAAGGACAAAAACCTCAGAACATTTATAAAAAAAATAATGTTTTAGTGCTCCTTGTAAGAAAATCTTAGAAACATTAATCTTATGACTCACTCTCTAGTTCTATCGTGGTGGGATCTCCCATTTTGAAACACTCTTCAGAAAGAATGACAACACATTTCCAGAAAGTTAGTACGAATAAACATGAAGGAAACAGAGGAGAGCGACACAGGACACACGAAATAGTAGGGAGAAATAAGCAACTTGGCATTTTACACAACAGTTTTTCATTCTGCCTCTTTAGTAGCCACTGAGAGTAACAAAAGCAACAGCGACTTCTTTGGGAATGCAAGGGGAGCGGGGGGAAACAACACACAACTCAGGGACCTTGAAAAATGCACTTAATGAGACCTTGAGGAGAAGGTCAATAAGGGCGTTATCCTATTTCCTATGGGTAATTCACAGGTAACGGCTCCTCTGCTTACTAGTTTTGTTTCCAATATTCTGCATTATAATGCCAAATTTCTCTGCTTTCCATAAAACAAACCAATGGTTAAGAAGAAAATCTTTCTGTGGAGGGCAGCTTGTTACACAGCAAGTAAATACCCAACAGGTTACTTTCAAGGAGTCAAAGGGAGTTCTGCCTGACGAAAGATTAGAAAACCTGACCCACGGTTACTCCCTCCCTCATCATGACGGCTCGGGCAGCCAGCTGCCCGTTACGTGTAACATGGTAAAGACTGTATTTCCTCCTACTTCCTTTCAAGTCAGTACCAGAGTCCCAGCTGATGTGTACGTGTGCTGCTCGTCTGATTTAAGGAGGTTCAGGTTTGTACATGTCGTGGTTTTAGCTGGGATAGAGTTAATTTTCTTCACCCAAGCTGGCACAGTGCTGGGCTTTGGACTTAGTATGAAAACAATGTTGATAACACACCGATGGTTTAGTTGTTGCTGGGCAGTGCTTGTACTAGTCAAGGGCTTTTCCAGCTTCCCGTGCTCTGCCGGGGGCACAAGAAGCCGGGAGGGGAGGGGGCACAGCTGAGGGAGCGGATTCAAACTGGCCAAAGGGATATTCCCTATCATGTAACGTCATGCCCAGTATGCTACCTGGGAGGGGCTGGCCGGGGGAGGGAGGCAGCAATCGCGGCTCGGGGACGGGCAGCGTCGGTTGGCGAGTGGTGAGCCGTTGTATCGTTTGTGTTTGTTTTCTCCCCTTTTTCCCTTTTCCTTTTTATTGTATTATCATTATTGTTATTATCATAATCAATATTATCATTATTATTTTATTCTAATTATTAAACTGTTCTTATCTCACCCTACAAGTTGCTTTTTTTTGTTGTTTTTTTTTTTGCCTTTTGCTGTTCTGATTCTCTCCCCCATCCCACAGGGGTGGGGCGAGTGAGGGAGCGGCTGGGGTGGTGTTGAGTTGCTGACTGGGGCTGAACCACGACAGTACATTAGCAGAAAAATCATTCTGGGCTCAATACTTCTTGATACCTTAGGGCTACCATGCTTAGACACGAGTAGTGGTTCAATGGTGGCTACCTCCAAAAAATTCGCCATTAAAAAAAAAAGTTTTTTTATTGTTATTAAAAAAATTAAAAGGTCATTAATGAAAGTTTGGGCAGTAACTGATTTGAAAATGTTCTAAGCTAGTCAGCAGGGTGATTACTCACCAAAAGAATGCTCTCCACTCTTCTCCAGGTGCCTCACCTATTGTTTCCAGGCACCAAAACCCTTTGAACACATCTGAAGCACAGAAATGCTTTCCTTTGCCACTCCTGTAATTCACTGTTTTTACAAAGTGCAGGAAGAGTTTATGGCTAATTTCTTTTTTTTTGGGGGGTAGGGGGGGTGGGATGGATGACACGACCCAGGACTTCACACAATTTTCACAACAAGAAAAGAACATAATACAGCAGTCAGTTGCTGTTAAATTGTGCCCCAGAGTAGTCCGGAAATCATAGTCGGCTCCACTATTTCAAAGAACGTTAGCCTGGGTACCTGAACTCTCTTGACAGATTTCGCCAGATACTGATCTTGGCCAGCGGCGGGAAGGAACCATCAATACACCCCCAACCCAGCGAGTAAACAGCACAAAGGCCATGCTGACTCCATCTAATTTATGTTCTTGGGCTTTGGACCATGCAAGGCCAGAGCAGGTAAGGAGCAGACAGACAACTTCAGATGAAACTGTATTAAATCACTGTTGAAAAAGATTCATTATAGGTGGGATTTTAAATATCTCAATGGCCTTTTCCAAGTGTCTTGGTGGTCTGAAGAGTCAAAGAGAAAAACAGCACACAAAGGTCTTCTAGGAAGACCTGGCTAGCATAACTGTCCAATAAAGAAAATAGTTTCTGCCTTCCACATTCCCAAGTAACGTGTTTGTCCATCCCGGACTACATTTTGCTTTCTATAATTTAGAAAAATTATGATCTTCAGATTTACCACCGTATTCCAGGTAACTATGCACACAGTCTGCGCATACTATCAGACTGTTCAATTAGACTTAATCTGTGTTAATTAAGCTCTTCATTTTCCAAGCTGTATTTTAATACATTTGGATCATGAAAACAAAGTCTTTATCATCATTAAGCTGATTCAACAAGATAAAATATTAACAAAGGTGCATTTGTCATCACTGTAGTATAAATCCTGTCCATCAAATGATGATATAAATTAACAACAAATCTCTAACGCTGTTGTGAAATATCTATTTAGTATAACAAACAGCGTATCTGAATTACTGACTTCAAGAAAAGTTGTATTCACCTTATTTTAATACCTTCGGTTTCGGAGTTCCATGCTATTAATGGAAAATAAAATCCTGCTAAAACTCAGAGAAATGAAATATAAACCAAGCATTCTACGTATTACTTACTACCTTATAGCAATCACCTCCACTACACACGTAATGAAAAACAGCCTTTTGAACTAGTTACGCTGTTACGGTGGCATATATAACTTAGAATATATGTGCGTGTGTACCTATACGCACACCTTTTTGTTGCTTGGAATAAAACCTATTTGTCAAGTATTAAATTTGTGCGCAATAAAAACGACATCTCCTTTAAAGACACGAACTCTTGCACCAACAGCTAACACAGCTTCTTCTATTCAGGCGTTGTCGACCTCCTGCACGTTCTGAAGTCTCAAACTTTTAACTTTGCCACTTGTAGGATGCCGTTAAGTTAAAAAACACTATGTCCTTAACTACAATATCTCCTAGTCTGTGCATAAGGGAAGAGTTCTTGGCTTTTCCACAGGCAAAAACCATACTGGTTAGGTAATAAACATACTCTCACACTTGTTCCCATAGGTCTTAATCATGCTGAAACATGATGATGTCTCCTACTAGTCTCTTTGCACTGTCCGTTTTCATGGACACGTGGAACGTTGAAAAAAACTTGACAAAAACACTTGACGTCACCAGAACAGAGCCATGATAATTATCTAAAGCTTTGTAGGAGCAACAATTTAAAAAGGCTTCCCCAGTGTCAAGGGCCTGCACCCATTTCAGTTCACGTGCAAAGCTAGAGTGGCCCGAGCAGTTAAAGCAATATTAAGAAGATATCAAGCTGAAAGTTCTGCTACGTTACAGTGATGACAATCTAAGCAGGGTCCTCTTCAGCAGCGCCCCAAACCTTTGCTCTCTACTCCTCATCAGAGTTAAAAAGTATTTTCTCCACTTTCATCCACTTCATTAATTTCTGCCATCGCAGACCTAAGGGTTTGAAACCACTATCCTTATCAAGGTCCCAGTAAGCAACTTAAGAAACTAGAGAAATAAGCAGTGACTGTTTTAAGTGCTACACAACGAGTCCAGAAAAGAAGGTGGGCCGGTTTTGGCTGCAATAGAGTTTATTTTCTTCAGAGTAGCTAGCATGGGGCTGTGTTTTGGATTTGTGCTGGAAACTCTTGACAACACAGGGATGTTTTTGTTACTGCTGAGCAGGGCTTGCACACCGTCAAGGCCTTTTCTGCCCCTCAACCCACCCACCAGCGAGCAGGCTGGGGGGGCACAAGAAGCTGGGAGGGGACACGGCCGGGACAGCTGACCCCAACTGACCCCAGGGACGTCCCACACCATATGACACCATGCTCAGCGCACAGAGCTGGGGGAAGAAGAACAAAAGGGGGGAGACATTTGGAGCGATGGCATTTGTCTTCCCAAGTCACCGTTGGGTGTGACGCAGCCCTGCTTTCCTGCAGATGGCTGAGCACCTGCCTGCCCATGGGAAGCAGCGAACAAATTCCTTGTTTTGCTTTGCTTGTGTGGGCAGCTTTTGCTTTACTGTCTTTATCTCAACCCACAAGTTTTCTCATTTATACCCCTCCGATTCCCCCCCCCCATCCCACTGGCGGCAGAGTGAGCAAGCGGCTGTGCGGGGCCGAGTTGCTGGCCGGGGTTAAACCATGACAGAAGGACAATTGCAGTAATCCATCTGACATTCAGAACACAACAGCAGTCATTAGCAACACTGGACTTGCCTGTTTTGAGTCTTACATAGAACTACACAAACTGAAAGTACCTCGGTTACTACACAGAACTACAAAGGTTTAAGCGAGACTAGCACCCGATCCTTCAACTATGCATGCTTTTAAACAGATGTCTATTAATTTTAAATACTAGAGACAACCTCAGTGCCAAGAAGGACATCCGCAGCGCATTTTGTTCAATCAAGATTAGTCCCGCATAGCACATCCCTCTACAAGCCTCTGCTCTGCCCGTCAGGACAGAGAAGTTAAGTAGCTAAATTCAGAAGAGGCCACATCTAAAATTCCACATGCCTTGTGTTGTATAATCATCACTGCCTGTCTAGTTTGACCTTGGGTTTTGCTAAGTGCATGCACGTGTCCCTACATGTGACAGTGTTCCTCTCTTGATGGCTCTCCTCAACATCCTTGTTCCCAATTAAAAAAAAAATTTCAAGTTTACAAAATAAAATTTAAAAAAATCCCTTAACATGGCAAACTGACCCTGTTAACCATGACTTCAAAAGGCTACAATGGCCTGGAAAAGCCTGGAGGAATTAAAAATAATGACAAAAGGAATGATAGAGCAAGAGAAGGAAAACAGGAAGAGTTGGAGGGCAGGATCCTTGCGTAATGTAGAACAATATTCTTATATATTTAGACAATGGCCTGGGAAATGAAAGAAGAAATAAAGTAAAAGAAAAAGACCAACAAGAAAGTAGAGGTGACAGAAGAGTATGACGATAGAATAAGGACGTAGCAGGGTCCCCCCCTTAGCTACCCTTGTCCAGACACCTCTGCTGTTACACTGGCAAAAGCCCTCATTGACCATGTGGTCATAATGAAGCCACCGCCTTCTCCTTTATATACTTTCTCAACAAAAGGCAAGAAATGTGGCTAACAGTTGTGTATCATCACTAACATTACTGACAAAATGAAATACCAATAGGATTTCTCCCCCCTAAAAGAAATGCTGCGGAATGACTGGTATTAAGATTTGAAACGGGAGCAACCAAAGAGCGTCCTATTATTTGTATTAAAACACAAAGTCAGACGAGATAAACAGGCCCTTCAAGCCAGAAGAAATTATGAAAAAAGGCATTCACAAAGTTACAAGTAGGAGACTATTTGATGCAACGCACGCTTTGAAACATCAAAACATCATTGGAATTATATTATGGGCAGTAATAGAAGGTACGCTTTTTTTATTTAAAATAAACTCATGTCTGCCACTATAACAGCTAATGAAAGAGACCTCTTTTTTACCTCTACATTGAGAACACAAAAAAAAAGGGGGGGGGGGGGGGGCAGAGGAGACACACATGGAATAAGAACATACTGTATTTATGCCAGGAAGAAAACATGCCCCTCACCATACAGAAACACAAGTAGCTTAATTGCTTAATAGCTTAATTGCTGAATTTCAAAGAAGAAAACACACTATTTTAAGATGTTATAAAACACAGTGAAGCAGGAAACATTTAAGTTTAACTTTTATGAAAAAGCAAACTCCAAAGAGAATGTAATAAGCTAGTAAGGGAAATTGCATTACAAGGTTTGTAACTTCCAAAGTGCGTTGTGTCGATACTACATTGGTTTTGATCTTCCCGTTTAAGTTAATTTATTTTACAGACCAGGATACATAAATGACGCGCTCCTCCCGTAACAAAAAACTGCTAGCAAAAAGTAGCAAATTGCAAACTATGAAGAAAGGCTTTAACTTATGTGACAGATCGTACATTTACCATTTCAACACACTGTCAAGACGGACCACTGCGCGCTCAGTATCTTTCACGTTGCTGCTGCCGTAAGAGCAAAACAATTTCCCCTTACCTGTGCTCTAACTCTCGGATGGACAATATAACTCCAGAAGTCGACGCCTTCTGTTGCAGGGTGGCCAGAAACGTGAACTCGCTTTTATTCCGGAAGAGCTGAATTAACTTCTCGCTCACGTGGGGCGCTGCATGGATTTCTCTTTCTATATCTAAGAATTTTATTTAAAAAAAAAAAAATAAAAAAAATAAAAAAAAGGGGGGGAAACAACAGGCCAGTAAAAATGCTAAGTCAGAAAGATTCAGATTACATTTTTCATTTTCCCCATCAATATTTCTCATTTTTGAGAGTCACCTACCATGCTCCACCGCTGCATTTGTTCCATTAAAAAAACCCAAACGCCATCTCTGTCAGCAAGCCCACTTGTCACTTTGACAAGTTCACAACTGGTCAGCTACTGATTTTCTGACAGAATTTTTAACAGGATGCTGAGCCATTCCTGTCTGCTGCGAGCAGATTAAGTTGCTGTAAATAAGGTATGCTGCAGTCAGATAAATGGGCTCCTAAATTCTGAGAAATCTCAGGCACTGCCTCTCCCAACACATTTCACCAAGCTCCAATTTCAGTTTTTACCACTGGCTCCGTTACCACCTCTCCACCACGCATCAGAGGAAACCTGTCCTTGCACTGTGTAAGGCGAAGATGTATTATTGCTAATAATGCTATACAGCTGCGCTTCTGCCCGAGAAATAAATACAAGACACGCTTGCAATCCACTATCATTTCAGGGATTTCTCAGTTTAAACAAGCAAAGCGTGACAGCTCATACAATATTTATTAAACTACAGTCTGACCAGGCAGATCCAGAAATATTTCAGTCTCGTTAATCCTGCTGATGTCCAAGCAGCAGCATGCCTTCTTATATTTGATCTTCTAAGATTCAAATGCGCTGTCTCCCACCACATTCATTTTTATCTCATCCTTTTGTTCACAATATATCATCACTGCGAAAGATGATTAACGACAAAAGGGAGAAATCACAGCATTTCACCTTCCCACCCCTTGCCACGTCTCTCATGCTGGGCCTTTGTCACACATTTGCAAGACCTGTGCCACTTGCGGCTCCTGGATGTCATAACCAATTAGAAGCCCGGTGCGCTTCCTTTCGAAAGGTTTACTTTGAAGCCAGAAATGCCGGCACAAATTCTCAGCTGGTAGGAAACCATATACCTCTACTGAATCCTGAGAATCCAGCCCAGCATGAATGCTGCAACACACAAAGGAGTGATGAGATTTACAATTCAGAATTTCACTGCAGGGGAAAGAAAAAAAAAAAAAGCACCAAAAAACCCCCACAACATTGTGTCATTAAATGAGGCTTTGCAGACAGAAAGAGGAGAGACTGGCTTGAAAAACAACCTGAAACTCAGAAACGCAACTACTGAGGGAATGCCATGGACTGAAACCAAACTCCAAGGAAAAAGTATTCAAGCATGTTTTGTAATTGGGTGCCTCAATTTTTCCTGTGCAGCTTAAAGCCCTTCAAATGAGCCTACACACTCAGAATCCATAACACGCTTGCACTCGGAAAAGCCCACCTCTGAGAAGTACTGCAAATTAGACATCAGAAATCTCTAGTCGTCATTTACAAAGAAAATCTTTGCCAGAGGCTCAAATTCACGTGATAAATAAATATAATGCCCACTTTACAGCAACAAACTATTTGTCTGTCCAATGCCACTTTCATCATAGCAGAGGATAAAGCTTCAAGGCCACAAATCATTTCCACTGCCATCAGAAAGGGGAATGGAGGAAGAGAAAATCCAGCACAGAAGACCAGATTTTGTCTTCATCTACAAGATTCCATTATCTGCATCACTATCTTCACCTAGCAGGTGTTATTACTGGTCATAAATACCATATAGTTTCTTTAAAAAAAGCTGATGCAGGAGACACAAGACTACGTGTCCCATGCACCAGAAGTCCTCCGATATCCAGTCTGCTGTCTACACAGACAGACAAACCACTTGTACTAAGCTCCAAGGCACAAGTAAGACTCAGAGAATAAATGTCCAGGAGCTGACAGGTGAGGATAATTACCCTCGTTTTGAAGGTTAAGAACCTTAGAATCTTACAAAACATTTCGGGTTTTGTTGGTTTTTGCTGATTTTAGTTTGTGGGTTTTTTCCTCTCTTAAGGGTGTCACAATCACTGGAAATAAAATATGACTTATCAAAGCTTTCAAAAATTCCTTCACATGAAAGCTTAGGCAGTGCTGTCAGTGGAACATATATGGTAAAATTTCAGTCAAGCCTTGCAAAGTCCAACATTTTCTCTTTACAGGGGGACCCAGATTAAAGCCACATCCTGCCATCTATCCACCAAACTTTGTACAAAAATATAGGTCTCTTTGCTCAGAATCATGAATGAATAATCAATGCACTGACTACTTCATATGGAAACATACTTTGAAATATTGTGCTATGCTCTACCGCCTCTTCACAGTCATGAATACCCCAAAACCGCACGCAATGCCTTACATTCAGACTCTGTTGATTAAAATCAATAAGATACAAAGTTCTGAAATTCCAGAATCTTGGGTTCAAGCTATACTGCTTTGTAATGCCATCCTAGTATAATTTGTACTAAGGAAGGTATATTACTAGGCTTCTGAAAATTAACACACTTCTAAGTATGGTGCTATTGATATGGAGTAGATCTACCCAGTACCAGTGCCTAGGAACACCCCCCTACCACCAGACAACAGAAAAACGTCCTTGCAGATGCAAAAATGGCTACAGAAATGCTGTTCTTCATAGCTCAACCTCAGCAACTACGAGAGGAGTTTCCCAGCAATTCCACGGCGAGCGGGCAAACGCGACCCGACAGCCCACGACTGGGCTTGCAAGCTGCGGAGCCCACCGAGGCTCGCGAGGGTCTAGAGGGCACGCGATCTGGCATTACAGAGATGACAAACCTGACGGGGTGCTGAGCACAGCGCTGGGCTCGCAACCTGGGGCCCGACTGCTGGGAAGGAGCTGCGTGAGGCCTTGCTGAGGGCATGGCCCAGCCGGCACTGCACCACCCCAGCTCCCGGGCCCCCCGGGACAGCCCCCCGAACCCTTCCGGCAGCGTCCCTCCCCCTGCTGCGCGATCGCCGGCTATGTCCTCGGTTTGCATTTTGCTCGATTACTGCAGAAAGTACCACACAAACGAACGGGGAGTACAACCCATTTCGAATAAGAGCTTTCTATTTTCAGGTTGATTTTCACACTTCAAAATAAGAAGAATTGAGAAGACATACATCCCCTCACCACAGGTGCCTGAAAGGGAGAATACTTTTTATGCTCTCCATAAAAATAACTGTCTGCTCGTAATGAAATGTCGTATTTCCTACACCATATAGAACAAACAATATAGGTTTGTACAGTAATCTTCAGTGAAACATCGCTTCATGCTTGAATGATAATGCAATCTCAGCAAAATAAATAAATAAACAAACACAGATATGACTTTCACATGCCCTTCTATGTGATTATATTTGCTTAATTTGAAACACTGACTGTCTGGAAGGGGGTTTTAAAACATACCAGACTGTTTCTAAAATAAAACAAGCAAAAAAAGTAAGCATGCACAGTTATTTGAAAGTGCAACAGATACAAATCATCTCAGAGCATCAAGTAAAGGCAACTTTCTACCTTCAGCAAAACAGAGAAGCTGAAGACACATCCATGTCAGAGAGAGTGCATATTTGTTGCTTGATTTTAATTCCTTTTCTTTTTGTTTTTTTTTTTAAAGCCACAGGTCCCGGGAAGAAGCACCAAACACAAAGCAACGGTGCAGTTTGCCAGGACAGCCAAACCCATTTAATCCCTGCCATCTCACACTTCCCTGCCCGGCGCCATCTTCCCCGTTCCTAGGGGCACCACCTTGCCTCCTCCTGGCTGCTTTGTTCCGTGTGAGCCTATTCAGCCCCCAGCCAGCGCAGCCCTACCGAGCCAAAGGGAGCTATGAGACGAACCGGCACCCAGGGCTGCGGCACCCAGGCAGGGGCTCAGCAGCTGCGGCACGACTCCGGCCGGGCCCGGCAAGGGAAGACCACAGCACCCCCGCTTAGCTGCGGCAAGCTCCTACACGCTCGGCCACCTTGATGAATCTTACCTGCAACTGCAATTACTCACGGTACTCATTTCCAGCACCTTCAAAATAAGCCTCACATTTTTAATTTAGCATGCATTTGTTTTCATTCCATTAAGACCAGTCCAGATGAAGGGTAATGCTGCACTGGGGCCAGCGCTGTCAGGGCAAGCTTTACCCTCTACGTATGAATTGTACAGGTATTTCGGTACACAGTAATCCGGCGCGACAAATGGAATTAAGAAGGTACAAAAGCTCAGGATTAAGATCGGTCCTTACAAACCTGATTTAGGCCCTAAGCCACGCCCTCCTGCATGAATCCTCTGCTCTATGCATCACCAGCTCTGGCAACTAAAAATCAAAGCCTCAGGCTTTTGCCACTTGTAGCCCAGGACATATGAGAGGCCCCAATTAAGAGGAAGGGAGAAGTTGGCTTCAGCTCCATTAGAAACAGGGTAAGAAAATGATCACCACACAGAAGCAGACAAAATGAGTGAGAGAAATTATAGCGCTAGGAAAGTTCTTGCCAAACTTACTTTGATGACAGCGTCAACAATGCATTGTAGAAGGGGAAGCATGTGACCATCTGGACTAGAATTTTAAGCAAAGTGTGCACCAGTTCTTACAAGCTGAATCCCAGTCCATCCAGGATATCATTTTTCTTGAATAGATGCTTCCATCAGAGAAAAATACTAAAATTCAGTTCTAAATCAGCTCATGTTTTCTGAAGCAAAAGATATGTTTCATCATTCACAAGCCTGCTTGAATACCTTTCCTTCTTACTTCCTTACTTTGGTAAGGAACATCCTGCAAAACACATTGCTTTATTGGTACCTTGAATAATTTGAAAGCTCTCTGTTTCAACGTGCTTTCAGGAGAACCTTTGCGCAGTCACTGTGGACAAGCAAGTAGAAATTAACCCTGCAACAGCAGAGAACCTGGACTTTAACTACAGCAATTATAGAATCGAATATCGCAGTATATTGGGTTTTACCTTGCTACAGGCAAAATCCAATAAAACCAAAATCTCTATTAAAAAAAACGCAGTGCCCCATTTTTTTTAATTCATCAGCTTTTCAAAAGTGGAACCAAGAGTAGAAGGAGGATCCAAAACCAGCAACTCTCAGTGTAGACAGTTTCTAAAACTTGCTCAGGATGAAAACACATGATAACAATGCAAAACCCCTCTTGCTCGATGAAGGCAGGTGCTTCGTCAAAGTGGGATCCAGTGCACAGACTCCTTTCTCCACATTGGTCCCACAAATCGTCTTCTGAAGAACTGGTCAAAAAACCCAAACCAAGAACAAAACAAAAAACCCAACCAAACAACCCAAAACACTACTGGTGATAGACGCCCACTCCTTCCTGCTCCTCTGAAACCACTTCTCAGCCCACACAAGTCACAAACAGATCCAAAAGTTCGCAGAAGTATGCAAACACCAACCATGGAGCTCTTCTCCAGAAAGAAGCTGTTTCACTGCCAAGCAGGGAAACACTTCAGGTAGCTGGCCCTCCCCGCCTCGCAAGGGCCAAATGGAGTTCTCTGCAGACAGCACCGATGTTCTATTTTAAGCAGTGGGGAGAAAAGTCACACAAATTTCTCCTTACATGCAAACGAAAGAAATAAAAGACTTTGCAATATGTTCCTCTCACAGGAGTAGGCACAGAGCCACGTATATCCCCCAGAGCAGCTTGGGCGCTCAATATCAACGCTGAGGCTCAAGACAGTCCACACCGCGCTGCAGAGACCCATCACCCCAGGAGCAGCACACCTAGACATCACCCAAGCACAGACCCAAATTCATCCACCGTGCCTGCCGCTCGCCTACACTGCTTGCCAGCCAGGCTAAAGCATGGGTTTTAGCAAGCTCTCACGTACCGCCAAGGGAAAAAATAAATACAAGCTTACATTAAGGTCCTGAGCAGGCACCACGCTGCTCTCGGGGGGCCCCTGCACTGGCACAGTGGGGACAAGCACCACCTGCCCTACCTGCCAGCAACCCAGGGAAAGGGATGAAAACACCTCACCCTTCTCCTTAAAACTATGCTACCAGGGAGGACTAAAGAAGGTGCAATGTTTTCTCATGAGTACATCTCTGCTTCTAGGTATTCTCACCCGTACGAAAAGAGATTGTAAATGCTTCTGCCTTGCTAGCGCCGCTCAGAGTCAGTAATAAACAGTAGGAAATCACGTTCAACGGCACGGCTTTCTAAATTATGATTATTCATTATAAAACACTTTTTACATGTTGCTTCAAACACTGTTTCTCAAGAATAAGATCCGTCTGCAGTGAAATGCCTGGTGATTTTAATATGCAAACCTCCTACAGAGATGATGTCTCATTTTAATTATTGTTTCGGTTTAATGGGTTTTCATTAAATTAGAGGATGGAGCAATTACCAGGGTGAATAGCTAATGTTACAAAGGTAAGTTCCCATGACTATACAGCAAAAGCAGTTCTGCTAGAGAAGGTGGAAAAATAGTATAATTCAATGAAAACTCTCCTTTTGCATGATGCAAAACTACCCTGGCAATAAGGGTTCATATATTGCTGTCATTTTGATGTACATGTTTGTAAGCTAGTTTACAACTAGGTCTCTCCTAACAAAATTAATCTAGCATTTAAAATTATATATATATTTCATTCCTTTCAGGAAGCTATTGCAAACCCAATGCTAAACCTCCAGATGCCAGGGACAGCAGAATTTTGAGTCACTAAAGAAATCAAACGGAGGCTACTTATCAAATCACAGTTTCTCCCCAACCAACAATTTAGTTGATTTACTGGCTTAATGTCGGACGCTGCACTTCTTGAAAATTGGCCCGACTTGAGCACTAGCTGGAATGACCACACTCACGTTAATTAAGTAGTTGTCAGAGAGTCTAAGTCCTTCGTTTGCTTTATCAGCATTTCAAGCTGAACACTGGAAACTGAGTACTCTGGAACAAACGGAGCAGCAGATATTGCCCAAGACTTGGAAATGAATACACGGCAAGAGAGGAGGCGGCCACCCATGTTTCTGTAGCCCCAGTCAGCGAAAGGTCCTGCAGGGGAGAGAGAAACCACAGCAGCAGAAAGCTGTAGCAAAGCCCACTTGAGAGACTGCCCCTCTTCCGCTGCATGTGGGTTTCATGTCTCCAGGGCCCGCCCTTCCTTGTGTTTTTTCCACCCAAATGGACAGAACGACCAAGGAGAGCGCTGGAGTCATTGCTCCAGCAGCAAGAGGATGAGCGGCAGGCCCGGGCACACGCATAGCGCAGCGACCGATGCCGTCTTCAAAGCATTTGGCCATTATGGAGCAAAATCAGAAAACTGGAGTGAGCCAAATGGCTTTGTAAAAAGCTTCCAGCCAAGAGCAACGCTGCTCGCCTTGCTGAGTGCTACTTACCACCTGTTGTTACTCAGGCAGCCACTTTTCCTCGTTTAAAATATTTTAAGCAACTATCGAGCTCAGACTCGCCTCCTCAAGTAGGCTCTGTTGTTTCCTCAAGAGACTCATGCTGAAATCAAGACTATTTACAAATGGATGATCCCTTAAATTAAATGCTTGGTAAAAATGCTCCAGAAGTTACACCACCACTAAAAGCACATAATTTGCTCTTAAATCACGTGACTTAATCAAATTACATGCGTTGTTAGTTAATTAGTTCAGGAGTCGCCGATTCTAACATCTTTCCCACTATTTATCTAAGTTAGTTAAGGTATCACTCACTGTGACTAAAATGTTAAAGATTGCTCTTTGCAAATTTGGAAAACAATAACATTTTAACAGAAAGAGCGTGGACTGCACTAGCAACACCGCCACGTTTGAACAGAGCCAGCGTACGCAGCATCGGGAAAAAGCAGTAATTGCTAAGAATCACTACCAATATGCTGTCTGTTTTGCAGGACACGTCAGGGATCTATTTTAGAGTATGTCAAATGCTCATGCCACAAAATAACGAGCCATCCAAAAATACTGTTTCTGTCCTGGCTTCGTGCAAAAGCCAGCTAAGCAATTTTTTCCTCCGCTTCTACAAAAGGTTTTCAGGTATGCTCGACGTCGCAGACACAAAAAAATTAGAAATTAAAAAAATGATAACACATACCGAACCTGACAAAACACGTTCTTCAGCCATGTTTGTTTAAAAGAAACTTAAGATGGTACCAGGTGAGGACCAAAAATCAGATCGAGAAGCCACGTTTTACAAACAACTGCTAATTGTAGTTCGGTCTGATTTCCTCCCGCTGTAACCTTTGCTGTGTTTGTAATCTAGAAACAAAATATAAACTTTTTCAACAGAGCATGCAGAGAGATTGATCCATTTGTATTTTTAAGCTATCATGTAATAATTCTCATTTCCCATTGAGCACTCTTCCTTCTTACAGGCAGTAGTAAATGCTGCTCATCCTTTATGGCAACTGTGTTAAAAATAGATAGTACTAACAAATATTTCTGAAGTGCTTTAGGATTCCTAAGTTTAACATGAATATGACAGATACAGTCAACAAGTAACCCATAACCTGAATTTTCAAAGAAATTTTAAGTCCCAGATCGTGCTGAAGCAGGAGAGACGCTGAATGCCTGAACTCTGTTGAAAAATCCCAGTCTAACATCAGCAGAGCCACACAGAAATGAGGGTTTGCCTCCCTGGTGAAAACCTGCGTTCTTAAGCGTGTAAATCAAAATAACGGTTTTAAGTAGTTTATTAACAGGGAAGTTTCAGCAAAACAGAAACCTCCGACTCAGTTTCTTCACTCGCAGAGAGAGGTTACAGTGCCTAGTGCTGCTTAGGGCAGCTAACGCAGACCTGGCTACACCTACACGAAGGTTTTACTTTCCAGTCCAGTAAAGCCTTTTATCACATGAATAAGCCAACTAAAGGCAACAAAATTATCCGTAAAGTTCAAAGCAAGCATATGCTGAAGGGCTCTCTTGGTTCAAAACCTTCCAATGATTTGAGACTCTAAATAGTTTCTTAATTACTTTTAAAGCATTTAGCTCACTTATCACTAAAATCTTATGTTTTTTCTTTATTCTCTATATACGATTTGTACAAGCATTAAACAAATGTGTTTCATGAACTAATTCTCCCCTCTGTTTTCTTTCCCTCAGAAAAATCACTTCCATGTTATTGCTAAAGCAAATTAAAGCCTGGGTGTCTGTTTTATTTATTAACTGCATGATAATAACATGAGGCATAATACATTTGTCAAAGCCCTTCTCTACTGAAGTATAATTTCTGCTGTCAGCCGCTTTACATTTATATTCAATATTTTAGTTGTCTTTGTTTCTTGGAACGCATATATGCACACATTCATATATTCTCCCAAAATATGTATTGATTCTATTTGCGAAGTGTTCCACACCCCACCCCAACAAAGAACTATAAATACAGCTAACATACTTAGTCATTCTCCACAAGTTTTATATGAATTATTTGAGAGATTTAAGAATTTTCCAAAGTGTCACAATAATAACTGTTTTATCTTTTTACACCATAATTATGATTTGGAGCATTGCTTTTCTTATTTCACCCAAGCATACCACAACTCATGAATAAAATATGACAACTTTGATAGCATCCATTGCTGTGGGTTCATCCGTAACAGCAAACGTGCTTGGGGTACTAAGCGCTCCCTTTTGCTCCATAAGCCTTTGTTTCTGAAAATAAGCTTTTATTTAAATAGGACTGCCACATGTGTGCCCCATTTTTGCATTTCTTGCCGTTAGCAATAACACCAGCAATAATGTTTACTTTTTTTTAATGACTACATTTTGAAACAATTAGGATGGCATGAAGCTAGAAAGGCAGAATATCCCATATGAAAGCTGGCACTCGCAAGACATCAAAAAACACCAAAAGCACTGCCAGAATCAGAGGACAAAAAGCTAACACGGAGGACCATGACTTCTAAATGTGCGGGCAATGCTATTGTAAAAAGGAAACTTAATTTTGTTCCGGCTTCATAATTAATTAGAATGAAGTAAACCTAAACCACTTCTACCATTTCCCTAATATGATTCCTAATACTGCACAGAGTCCTCCCACCACAACTTGGCAGTAGATTCCCTTAAAAGGAAGACTGGAGATAAAGTGCAGTACGCGAGGTTTCAAAATCATCGGCATTTACCAAATTATTCTACAAATATCATGTTTTAAGGCTGTGCTGCTTCGTTTTCCAAACAGCATGATGAACATCCATAGAGACCTCTACAGACCAAGAAAAATCATGACACACACAATCCCCGCTCTCCTCCCACACATCTTGGCTTTGTTATTTTCACCAGCCCCCAAGAACAGGCTTTAAAATTTCAATATTGTAATTCACAATGAGCCAAAGTGGAGAGAGAGAGGGAGGCAGAAGCAGGTCTGTGTGCCATCTGTAGATAGGCTTTCATCAAAGCAGCTATGGGCGTTTAACTTCCAAGATCCAGTTCTATACGTGTTGCGCGCTCAGAGCATCTTTGCTGCCTTCCAGTTTACAAAAGATTTAAAAAAGAAAAAGGGAGGACACCACACAGAACTAAGTTTTACAACACAGACTTGTCTGCTGCAGGAGGTGTCTGCTCCCGCCGACGCCAAATCTCACAGCTTCAGAGGGAGGAGTCACCGTATGTGCAAGGGGAGGACAGGCTCAGTAAAATAATCCGTGCAGCTGAAGAGATCCTATACTATCTTTTCCTATTTATAGCACGGAGGACCAATGGCAAGCTCAGCTGTAACTACGTAAGAAACGTTATCCTACAAGGACGGAGGATGGGGGACAGACTGAAATGAGAGGTTTTTTTAGGAAGTCAAAACACAGGTGCTCAGCTATAGTATTTATTGCTCAAAAACAGTGATCCACAGATCCCCATTGTCAGAATTACAGAACCAACTTTGCTCTTCTAGCAAGTACGCAACCCGCATGGCTGCTGATTTAGATTAATGTTTTAGTGGACATCAGGTGCCAAAACCAAATTTTTTTGTCCATTCTATAAAAAAAAAAGCTAATGTTCTGCATTTTCTATCATTGAATAGGCCACAAAAGGCAAGGCAATCACATGATATAATGCCATAAACCAGCACAGTATGACATGATTACTTCACACCATTTATGTGGCAAAAATGAAAAATAAGAGAAAAAACGTCCCCCTCGTGTCATTTATACACCCACACTGCAGGTGGCAAGATTAATCTAGAATTTGGCATAGAAGAAGTAGGTTGAGGCCTCAAGTAGTATCTAATTTTTATTCTTGATAGGTAGTTCAAGACAGCAGGGTTTTTCACCACAGGAAATGGTCCATGCCTGGCTCCTGCATTAGGTCTGATTATATCTGCCTTTGTGTACTTTTTAAAGGTACAAAATCTTAAAAAGAGAGAGAAATATCACTGTATGCGTTTAAACGCATGTGATAGTAATTTCAAATAACACCACTTCTTTTTAGGCAAAAGATGCATCTCTGTTTAGAGGTAGTTTAATCAAGTTGGATGAGCGTAAATATCCCGATCAAATGGATATTAACACATTTCTTCTACAATTGTTTAGAAAATTAAGAGATCCCTCTTGGGGTCAAAACCAACCATAATGGGCCATTTTGTTTCATCACCTACAGTGAGAACCCAGTCCTTCAGTGTTGCTTTTTCCCTCCCCCTCTGCATTTCAAGCAGTTTTAACCCAGCAGTGCCAAGTCATGCTCCGGTTCTGCTCTCTTTACCCCAGCATCTGTCCAGGAACCCGGGCTTACCCTGACCTTGGGCAGGATTCTCCACCCAGCGATACTCAGTGCTGTGCAGGGACTCGCCTCAAGGCAGCACGGCTCAAGGACCGACTCTGCTTCACCTCAACTTTCCAGGGCTCTGACTAGCACATGGGCCTCTTTGACAAGATACTATAGAACAATATTCTTACTCCAGTTTGATATTAGTTTACTAAACAAGTAGTTAATAAAACGTGATTACGTGCAGTATGGTATGACTTAAGAGTATCAGTTTGCCAAAATACTTTGCAGGAAAAAGGTCTTTTTTGTTCTGTTCTGATGAAGACACAAGAAACTCCAACTGTTATTCTTACTTACACCTAAACTGATGTACTTTCATTGTAAGGACATACACAGCCCACGTCGCGTGGAAGCACGCAACGCTTACTAGCAGTATCAGAAACTAATTTCTGCATCCCCCTCTCTGCCCACTGAAGAGCAGAGACCTTTTGTTTCTTTTCTGCTTACGTTCATTACAGAACTTTGTAAACAGGTTGCCAGAAGCATTCGAGGCTTCTAGCATACTACAGAAATACTTCCTGAAGTGCTTATCCCACTTCCCTTCTGTACTTACCACCATGGCAATGAATTTAGACAAGTAGCACAATTATTGTCTCGCAGGAAAGCAAAAATAACTGCCAAGGACAGAGGCAACACGTGCTCAGAATTCCTTCCTAATCATTACAGACATGATGGGAAACCCAAAAAATGTCAAGTAACAGAAGGCAGCATGACAATATTCAGGATTAAAAAAAAAAGTTGACATCGGTCACTGTCATTTAATGTGACTAAGCTTCTATTTTAGTCTACACTTACCTCAGTGGGGGTAGGGATGTTTGAAACAAGAGGATATGGAAGAAGAAACTCTATGAGGATTTACAAATTATACCTTCATATCAGCGTTGGATAAATTTTACTCCTAGCCAGGGTTCTAACACAACTCAAATACTAAACAAGAGTCAAAACAGCCTACACTGCGTGGGTATATGAGTATTTTTAAAACTACTTCTGGGAACTGACAAAGTTAACAGCAGTTTATGTATCTTCAAAGCCTCGAAGCATTGTGCAATAATTATGTCTCGAT
The DNA here is from genome assembly GCF_949628215.1 of Phalacrocorax aristotelis. Classification (NCBI taxonomy): domain Eukaryota; kingdom Metazoa; phylum Chordata; class Aves; order Suliformes; family Phalacrocoracidae; genus Phalacrocorax; species Phalacrocorax aristotelis. Next base: position 66,366,028 of record NC_134280.1, read on the forward strand.
TGATCTTTAATTTCTTCCATTGAAGATGATTCATCTCGTTCATCCCCTCCTAGCTTATTGTATTCCAACTCCAGATCGTTTCTGTTCTGAAAATGGTCAGGTTTGCGAAGAAAAAAAAAGGCAAAAACCAAACACCAAACAGAAAAAAACCCACCACCAAGCAAAAAAAAAAAAAGCCACACTTTGCCTAATGATTTAATTGCCAAAAAAATTTACATTGTGTATACAAAGCACATTAAAACATCAGATATATTTTAAAAAAAAAAAAAAAACCAAACATAAATGAGAAGTTAGACAGATGTTAAGGTTAAAGTCTCACAAGGCAAACCTTGCTCAACCCTCCAGGGAAGCGCATTCCAACACGGTTCTTAATTACAGGATCACACAGGGACTTTCCAGAGGGCCCCTTGTCTCAGGCAGTGCACAATGTAAAGAAGGAGGAGGAAAAAAACCCGTATTTATTTAACAAACAGGATCGGAAAAGTTTTGCTTGATTTTTACTGTTCAAGGCTCACCTTGCACAGTAGATCTACCGTATTCATATCGTTCTCTGAAGACAGAGCAGACCATGACCAAGTTAATTATTCCAGCACAGTATCTGAGACCTCTACAAATATTAATGAATTCTTTTCACACCACTGTTGTTAGAGGAAAGGGCATTAGTACCTCAACTTTACAGGTGAACAACCAAAACGCAGCAAAATTAAGGTTCTAAATCATCAATAAAAAAAACCACATTAGCCAAGGCGTATCCTCCAAAAACATTTGTTAAAAATTAGCACACATCTCGGCCACTTTACAATACTACCAAATCTGAACTTTCAGTGCTTTTCCCTTCTATGCTGCCTCTGCCATAAGCAAACCTTTACCCAGCCCTACCCACCTAGTCTAAGACCGGGGTCCCTGGGTCTCCCATCCAGGCCCTAGCCCCTCTCTCCAGGCTGCTTCTCCCAGACGCTGCCCAGGGCTCCCCTTACCGTTCTCTTCATCCCTGCACCTCACTCTCCCCCTCAGGCCAGAGTCCTTGTAGCGTCCTTGTCACAGCTTCTCCGCCTGGCCATCACCCGCTCCCTTCCTGGCCTCCAGCTCCTCACCACAGCTGCTCCTCTTCTCTCCCCTCCACCTCCCCATCTGAGGCCCGGTTTCCTTGCCCTGCCTGTCACAGCTCATCTCATCTGACCGCCTCTCACCACCCACTGCCCAGCACCAGCCTGCATCAGTCCTTGGCTCTCAGGGGAGCCCAGTCATCCCAACTATATTATTGTCACTTCACACACCCAGTCCTTGTGCCTAAAGTTCCAGCATTACTTCCCTCTCCTTCCCAGGTTCCACAGAGGTCTGGGAAGGACGGGGGGCAAGGAGGAGAAGCACTTGAGATCACAAGAAGAGAGCAAGACCTTGCTCTCCACCCCGCTGATGGACACAAGCCCAGAAACCACCCCCTCCAGAGAAGTCACACTTTCCTCCATCCTCTTGGGCACAGCGAGCCCAGCTGCTCTACAGGACCACAAGTGTTCAGAGCCGTGAAGGTACAACACGTGCCCAACCGCTCAGGCACACAAACGTCCATGTTTTTAAACTGCAACAGACTTCATCCACTAAAACTCTCTGGTATCTTAACTCTTGTTTTAGCAGTGCTTTATAGACCAGCTTTGACAAAGGGCTGAAAGCACTGAGGGAGCTCTCTGGCAGCTCTCTAGGATGGTGGGCAGCTGCCACAGCCCCTAAGGGCCAGGCTGGAGCTCATGAAAGCAGGTGGACATCCCAAGAGATGAGTGTGGAGGGCAGGTGATGATCCCGCTCTCCTGAGGGATGGGATGGGCCCTATTTCTCACCACCCCACAAACCTCCATCATGGGGGAAGACAGACATCGGCCGGGTCCCCATCATCTCCACGCAGCCGCAGGTTGAGAGCCACCACCACGGGTGAGCAGAGGTCCCCGTAGCTGCCCTCGGAGGCAGCGAGACCTTGACGTGGATTGGCTTTGAGTGAACCGTCAATTCTGCTGTTCCCCCTGTGAAAGGAGGATCTCAGAAGGGAGATCTTAGTGAAAAGAGAGGGAAATAGTCAAAATTTACCACCAAGGAAGCAACAACGCCGAAGTGTTACCACACAACCAGGACGAGAGGCTGACCCACACCTCGGACGTAGATAATATTTTTGCTTACACGTACAAAGGCTTTTTATTTGGCGGCCTTGCCCCCCTGAGGTCCCAGGAACCCGGGGCAGGCACCCCAAGGGCAACACAGGGTAAAACCCCAAATTCACCCCACCCCTGTGGAAACCAGCGCAGACCTGCACGGAACGGGGAAAGAAACATCACTCTTCCCTTTTTAAAATAAATCCATAAATAAAAAGGTCACAAGTTTGAGGAGCTTGCAGAGTTTCCATGAATATCTACCTGTACCAGGTGGCGACGAGCAGGGCACCTCTGCGAGGGGAGGTGGGGGCTGCCAGACACAGCCAGTTCCAGCTGCCCCACTGCAGGGCACAGCACGGCCCCTCATCCTGGCTGGTGGCACCTCAAGCAAAGCATATTTTGAAAGGGAAGAAAACTTATCTGGCTGGAGGAAAGCAGTGAGCGAGCAGCCGCACAGGCACTCAGCTGTGAGCCCAGGCAGCTGGTGGGCAATACCTGGTAAAATTTTTTAAAAATGTAGAAAAAAAAAGTTCCTTTCTTTTCCAACAGCACAAGGGTCATCATCTGCTTTGCCAGCCAGGCCTAAGCGTGCAGAGGAGCAGGACACCGGCAGCCCAGGGGTTTGTGCCCGGAGGCTCTGCACCACTGCTGCCCCAAAACCTCCCAGCCAGACTCAATATTCAGATACCACCAGGCACAGAGAAGGTACTAGAGCTACTCACTTTTACAACAGTTGAAGGCAGCACAAAGATTTCAAGCCACCCATGTTGTGCCTTCCTAATTTTTCTACGACCGTGAGATTTCTGCTCAGTAAAAACGATACTGCTTATACTTAATATTTTCTATAAGCATGCCAGGAGAGATCACACAGCAAGCAATGACTCTCGTTTCGTTATCTCATGTGAAGAGGGACCGATGACCTGAACTCCAAAACTAAAGTTTATCTCTCCTACTCACTGCAGACCTCCCTGCCGCCCATCCCAGGAAAAGTAATTGCAAGTTTCCTCCTCCAGCCGTTATCTGCTTCCTCTCATTCAGTCCCCAGCTCTTTTCTGAGTTCTGCAGCTCACACACCCTGCACATCACGCTGGCATAACTGAGCTTTAACACTTGAAGTGGATTAAAACCTAAGCCATAGCACATGGGTCACTGAGACTCAGGCAAGAAGACGTTCACACGCGGATGAAGGAAGGCAGCAGCCAACTCACCCGGCCGAGCTACTGCCCCACATACATAGCCAGGGCATAACAAGTGTATCCTAAAGACCGTCCTGGCAGAAGCAGAGCTAACATTCCCGATATAAAGGGTATGTGCCCACAGCTGATGACAAGACAAAGTCATGCAGTTTTCCTTACCCAACAAGCTCAAAACACAGCAAAGGGGGCAAGCAACCAAACCCCTTCGACTTTGGCACCGCAAAAGCTGATTTTTAGGACTTGGACTCCTAGCACAGGATCTGGAAACACCTCCATTCTCTAAAGGAGGAGCTAGCAAGTCAAGGAGGAAGGTGTCTAATCCAGATCCGTAACACACTGAGAGGAAACACCGACAAAGAGGGTTGTACAGCATCTGGAAGCTCAAGTGAGCCTGGGAGGCACCTCTACCCCCCTTGGGACTGCATCTTTGCTCTCTCTTTTGGCCCTTCTGTTTCAGGAACAGCCTGTTTGTTTCAGGTGACAGCCCTTTTGTTTCAGGACCTCAGCAAGATTCACTCTTTTCTCACAAAAGCATCGCCTTTCTCTGTGCTTTAAGATACTTGTTATTTCTTCACCTTTCCTGCTGGAGCCACGGTAGTACAGAAAAGAACTCGGCAGTCACCGGTACAAAGTGGGAAGAAGGAGCACGACTGACCTCCGTGCTGCAGGAGATGCGCGCCACGGGTTTCTCTTATAAATCCCCAGTGGTCATTTAATACAAGCAAAGAAACCGTCAAGGACAAAAGGACTACATATAGCTAGACTTTTAACAGTACTTGGTGGTTTATTTTACTGAGTGCTATCCACAGTATACATAGTAGAAAGACCATTCCTAATTTAACAACTAAGTTGAAAAATACTGCCAGACTGCTAGGAAAGGAAATAGCAAAGCCTTAATAAACTACTTGGGGGAACTGTTTAATAAGTAAAGGCCTTAAGCCTCTGTTAGTTCAAAAGAGATGTTGAGACAAGAAGAATTAAAAAGAAATGGGCATAGCTGACAGGTTGTAAAAGGAATAAAATTTTACTTCCCCAACGAGAACTGAGCACAGAGCTGAAGTCAGACTGGTTAAGATAATCACATAATGTAGCAGCTAAGCTAAAGACTGGGCTCGGTCTACCTAGAAACAGGGCACAGGTTAAGCACCTCCTCTTGCCTTATTTATAATAAGAGCCTTCCCCTGCCACTGAACTCAAGATCCTGCTGAGGTTTCCATCTACAGGGTCAAAACAAGCCCCGCTTCCCTGCTATCTGTAACACAGAACAGGACTGAGCCCCACTAAGTGAGCCACGGTTCAATGTTTCTCAATGTACTAAAATTTATACTATAATCCTGTTCTGGGAATTTCAGTGTCATTGTCATGTTTCTAAGATACTATTTGCAGACGCCTTTCACTCAGTGTTTGTAAGATGTTGTTGTAATGCTTTAGGTGGACGATTAATATTTTCAATACATTTCTTTGAGGTAGGTTTCCCACCCACGCCCAGATCTTGAATTCTTTGGACTCGTGGTTGGAGGTGAGGAGACGTGGGGTCAGACACCAGGATCTTGGGTGCCCTGCTCTCCAAGAGCGCTCTAGTCAAGAATCTCCACTCACCCTCCTTTGTCCCTTCATGCTAGAGCAACGCACCTGGACACAAAGACTTTTTTTTCCCACTCTTGTTATCATAAATAAATAAAAGATAAATAATTAAGACACCATAATGTTAGAGATCTTAAGAGTCAGACTGTTTGGAGAATTGCAATTACAAGTTATCTATCTACATTTCATCTAATTCACACTGTCAGCACTTACACTGCTTTTAGGATTCCCTCATCCCCATTTCACAGAGAATGCAACTGAAACACACAAATAATGGAACTGATCAATCAAAAAACCCAGCCGAAACACTCTAATAATCAAAGCCCATGCCCAACAGGACCGCTCAGATCACTACACTTAATTATAGGTTTCCACGCTTTTCTGAATTAGTAGCAGATTCCGTTGCCCGAAGGCTGGCCACATCTCCCAGTTGCCACTTCGGTTCTATCCTGCTGTCACAGAGTTTGCAACGGAGCTGAATTCGTTTCTTTGCCTGTAAGGCCTCTTCACACGGAAATCTGAGTTTCAGCTGTTACAACCAATATTATTATAAAATCAGAATACTCCACTGGCTTCACTGAGGTTGTCTCGGACTGAAATTGCTAACTCTCCGGGAAAAAGAGTCCTCCTACATTTTCTCTAGGATAAATCAAATCATGACATCACGCCCCAGAAACTTTGTAACAAACAGTATGTCACTTACTCTAAGACACCACTGGTCAAATATCTAATTAAAAATAATAGCTTCTCCTTTTCTTCGTGCGTATCTTCCTATCACCCCCCTTCTTCATTTCTTCCTTTTGCTTCTAAATGCAACCAAAAGAATGAAGCAGAAGGCTTTGTAAGTTTTGGGCAAACGGTTTAATTCACAGAAAAAGAATCTTGCTTTGGAAAACAATCTATATTTTCACTACAGCAGCACACATAACTGTCTGGCTTGGGGAAGAACTACTATTTCTCTGCTAAGAGGTGTAGACTTCCAGGGACATGCAAAGGAACGCTCTCAGTTTGAACAGCTTTAATAAAGTCATTTTAGGAAATACATCTTACAAGACAAAGTGACCCACAGGGAACCTTCGTGTAAGCTCAGAGCCCCGTTACACTGCTGTAAGGACGCTGCCAAAGGCAGCGGGCGAAACCGTCCCTGCGAAAACCACACACCAAAGAACACACTGACACACTCTTCTCATTTCCTAAGCTAGGAAACCCTCAGCGGTGAAAGCCTATGAGCGAAGAGGTCTTCTAACGTGGCTCCACGTTCAGCAATCAGCCTGCGAGGTGAGGCAGGTCCCTCCCCTGCCCCGAGCGCCGGAGGCAGCACCGGAGCAGCGCGGCGCAGCCAGGACAGCGCGCATTAACTACTCACACATGCCAAGAACTAATCAAAGCAAAGCTGCGCTCAAAGGACCGCATCTTGGAGACTGAAATAGCTGGTCTAAAAGGATACAGCAGTTTGAAACTAAGCACTATCTTCCAGTCTTTTCTCTCCTTTGGGAGTATCATGTTGGCTGGGTTTTTCTATGAATCTCTGAGAAAAAGTATTCCTTCTAACTTAGACATAGCAGCTGCCCATACATCGCCCCGAGTTCTATATTGGTTTTACTGTCCGGCAAGAGAAAAATCAAAGTTAAATATCTCCCTGTTCCAGCCAAAGTACCTCGCACACACCCAAACCGTAGTTGTAAAGTAAGTCACCTCTGTTAGTAAAAGGCAATTCATACAGCTGCTGAGATACTGCTGACATTTAACAAATAATAGATATGAACAAGAAGGGAAGCAGCCACTGGGGCGGCCCCGGCCTTCCCGTCTGACAGCAGCAGCAAAAGACCCCTTGCAGACCTCTCTCAGGATGGAGTAATAGACCAAAAGTCTTCAGTCTTCTCCCAGCCCAAGCGCTGATGAGCTAAACCGAAGAGAACAATTTCCCCAAGCCACCTTCCAGTAAGTTTTATACTAGCGGCGATATCCAACCACAGGGCTAGTCTTGTGCACATTAGCAAGAAGAATTTCTGTTTGGGAGTTTAAAAAAAAAAAAAGCTTTATTTACCTAACTACAGATTTCAAATTGTCTATTCACTTCGTTCAGTGATTTTTTTGTTCATTGCTTCCCATGAACATCTATCTTCCAATTTATCTGCTCGTGTGATTTTTACAAGCTCTACCTTTTCTACATTTGTCATCTCTAAGTTCGTAAGCTACAGGTGGAGTCCTCCCAGGCTAAAAGAACTGAATATCCGTAACATCTTCACCATTAGCCTTTAAAATCTACTTTCAGTACCAATGGTTTCAATCAGCGTCCTGAAAACACATCTGACTTCTTCCCTGCAGCTCTGGCCACCAGTCTGTGAAAACTCACCACGACAGTTCGTCGGTGCGGTTGCAATTAGCTGCAAGGAATAGCAATTGGAAATACTAAAATATTTTAAGTCAGATGGACCCTTGCAGTCCTTAGAGGAACGACTGCCCTTTAATATTGTTGGTCCATAATACACAAACCTGGAGTCAGGGTATCGGAAGAAAAACAGCTGGTATCTTTAAATGAATAAATTAACGCTCCTCTTCTGGACGTTCATCTGGGAACCAGTGAAAATTATGCTACTTGTTGTACCATAAAAGATTGGAAATATGACTAATGAATTCTGAGGTCTCCAGAAGTGTCTCTGCTCTGGCTCCTAAACTGGCCTTGGCCAGGCAAAGAATGAACTAAGATTATAGCCCAGCTTCTTTTATTACTTACAGTAAAGCCAGTTAGCATTGCGGATCCGAACTAAAGCTAAACGAGATCATAATCGTTTGCCTCTAAAAACAGCTCCAGAGGACAGATATCAAGAAGTGAGACGCTAACACGCGCACTTCAACACAGAGCAAAGCACAGTAAAGAAAAGCCAGACATAGGAAGTCTCCACAATAACTGTTCCCAACCATGCTTTAACATGCACGTTAATCTCAACTGATATAAATGTCTCTCTCACCTAATAAGCGTGTTGTAGCAACGCAGTGCTTCCACCCCGTGGGGTGTTGCCTCTTAATTCGGACCTTACTTAAGGCCATGGTAAGATTTGTTAATTCATCTAGAATTTCACTCACTAAAAATTTAAAAAAAGAAAAAACACCAAAAAAAAAAACCCCACCACCATGTTAAATAGCTTCACAAGAGTTTATCGTAGAATATTGAATGAAAAAAAAAGTCACAATTCAAAGCGACTCATTCTGTAGCTGGCACTCCGCTTGGACAGTTAAATGCAATACTGTTCAAGTTTCTCACCTTAACAGTTTACACAAAGTCAGTGACAGACTTGCCACATGTTACTAATCAGTGTCAACACATTAAATGCTCACGGTTACGTAGCTTTGGCTGCGTGTGTAGTCACAGAAAGTACAACCGAGTCCATGTCTTGAAACCGCTTTGACATATTCAGTTAGAAATAAATATTGGGAAGCGTTGAAAACCTACCCAAAAATCCTTCCCTAATGATCTCTAACCTCAGCTACTTGACAGCACACTAAAAAACAACCAACCAACAAACCCAACCCATACATATTTCAGGAAAATAACAAGGACTATTTCCAAAAAATAAAAATAAAAGAAGGCGACAGTTAAGTAAAAGCACCGTTACAGGGAATCAGTTTGGCATCAAAGCTCTTACGAGCTCATACAGACACAAGCGGGATAAGAGAGTTGAGGATGTTTGTCTTACCTTGGAATAAAAATGCTTTGCTGGCATTGTGTAGTCCTGACACTTGCGTTACCCCAAGGGTTGTATTCACAAGATCCAGTTCCGTGATGATATCAATTTGTAAGTCAGGATCCATTCCAAATCCTACAGCTGTTGGAGGCAGAGAGAGAGAGAGATCAATTTTTATTTCAAATCAGGTAATGAAAAGAATGGAGAAGAATATCTAGTGCAGACGTTTCTAGTACCTTCACACTCACACACTGTATACAATAATCACTTATAGGACAGTAACTCTACCGCAGGAAAGGGAAGATATTCTTTTCCAATTCTTTCAATTAAAATGTTTCCTTTCCACAGATTTTACTACACCAAGTTAAAACATTCGAAAACTGTTCCATTAATCCAGCATCTTCATAAGGCTAGAGAGTAATAAATAAATACAAGCATAACCACCTCTGCAAAAAGATGAAAGATTTGTAGCATTCATCTATTGGCCACCCTATTTCCAGGGAGACACGAGGACTGAAAATTCCTCTCGCATTTCATAGCCAGCTGCGCCTAACAGACCAGGCCCCACAGCTCACAGTCTGAATGGAATCTATTGTCCCAACGAGACAAAATGACCCTGGAGCAGATACGGTAGCAGGGCAAAGGATGCCATCCCGTAATCCAAGAGCCCTGGGTGACTCACAAAAGCTGTTTGAGATTGGCTCGGAAGCTCACCTCCGTATTTCAGAACGGCCGGTGTCTGTAAAGCGTGCCAAAGCCTACCTACAAATAGCAGGCGTTCGTTCACCCGAACCAGCAGGAGCACAAACCTAAACCTGAACTTTAGAAACAGCTTATGCCCAGGAAAAGACTGGGCACTCCTGGAACGAGCAGGGACCTGATGGGACTGACAGAAGAAACACACACTCAGGCAGTCTGAAGTCACTATGCTCCAATGTTCAGGGCACCTTGACGGTTACGGCACACTGTGGTGGTGTAGCTCCCCAGGCCGCTCTAGGATCCCAGCATAAGCCCTGTTGTGTTGTTATCTTGATCATAACAACTTGGGCGTGAGGCAATCTCTGTCCGCGCCTGGGCCATCTGCTCCACAACTTGCGTACCAGAATTGTGGCCAGAATGTGAAATATTGACCAAAGCCAATCATCTTGATCCTATAACCAGCGACGCAAGAAGTAGACCCTTTGAGCTCTCGGGGACCGCAGCGGGCTGTGTGACCCTGTGTCTCCCCCCGGGCTGGGACGCCTCTCAGGGTAGATTTCGCGAGCACTGAAGGATTGTCTGCGGACGATTCTGCACGGACTCAAAGGCCTGACTTTGCGAGGTTCGCCGGCCACGTGCTGATGAATGCCAGCACGCAAAAGTGAGTAATTCATGAAACTCACTAAAAGGGAAATTTTATTCACAGGTTAGCCTTGGGGCGTGTGTGCAATTTGAACATACATACGTTATCCCTATTTACATAAACTGTTGACCAAGTCTGAGACTAAGATTGGACCTAGCCGCACCTAGAGTTTCTTTCTGAAAGGAGTATAAAGAGCAAGGGGGTCTGTTCTGAACCTCGTGATTCAACGGGAGGGTCCTCCTTATCCCCTGCATCCACAATCCCTCTGAATCATTCTAACTCGAGTATACCTCAACTTCCCTTTGCGCGCTTCTTCCATGTAAGCAGTAGAGTCAACCTTGCCATTCTCAAATCTTTAAGTCACTATGTTGATTGTAACAGATTCCATCAAACTGCTGTTTTAAATTGGCTGATGCTGTTAAGAATTATACTGCCTAATAAACTGGAATCTATCTCAAAATATTAATAAATCTGAAATTGTCAACCAAAGCTGTGTAACAAATCACATTCCCGACTACTTGGTGTAGTCGGCAGGATACACAAGGTTGCACTCACGACAATTTGGCGTAGTCAGCCATATCCACACATCTGTATTCGCGACACACTCCAAGTTTCCTTTTCTAGGGATGGGAAGAGGCCAGCCTGACCACGGCGTCTCTCTCCCAACAAAGCGGTAAGTGTGGCATGAGACCTGTGCCTGAGACATAGGTCAAATACCTCGTGGGGGATCCAAGGACTTTCCTAACGACATTTTCCACCAACATCAGTAGCAACGGGAACAGGCTCCAAGAATGAAATCCTGACGCAGATGCAGTCAATGGTAAAACTCCGACTGGCTTCCGTGGAGCAAGGACGCTATCTGTAAGGCACGTCCAGACCGGTTTCCACTGAGTGGACTTCACGTTCAGGTCTAAATTGATTCATCTGTTATTCCAGGACTGTGCTTCTGGATCAGTTAAGCAGCAATTATTCTGGTCTGATTCTTTTAAAGGCTCTAAGAAATTACTGAGGTGTACAGAACAAACAAGAAGTTACGTATTCTACTCATAAATCATCTGTACCACAGCATTTTCTCCTTTCCTTTACTCAACTATTAAAACTTGCTGGAATAACGTGTTGGGCTCACGCAGGGTATACTAGTGCACACGGGGCAACGCCGTAAGAAAAAAATATTGAAAAGACAGCTTTAGGTCTCCAATTTCCACAATGCAAATTAAGATCTGGAGCCATCTGGCAGAACTAAAGCTCCAAGAATGCCGACATACCCAAGTGTGCACATAGCCAGTGCTTTCATACGGATGTGGGCATAAGTACCTTTTTGTAGGAAATTGGAGAGTATGAACCCGGATGAACTTCTCCAAAGGTAAAAACTTCCCAGACAATCAGCAACATCATTAGGCTTTTAGTAGTACCTTTGACTTGGCCCACCCTAGACACTCAGGTGCTGAACGACCACAACCAACATCAGACCAACTGATTGACAGGGAAGAACTTATCTACCTCCTGATTCCCAACCTACAGCATCTCTCCCAGCGCAAGGGCTGCAACCTACAAACTCCAGACACAAACGTGTATAAATACAGGCAGCAGCCTTTCTAGGAAGAATAATTAAAAAAAAACCACTCATAAAAGCAAAGGCTGTTTTAGAAAAAAAACAGGAGGACTTATTTCTTCCAAGGTTTTCATTCAGAAGAGAAGCAGCACACTATAAATGATGTGAACTTATCTGTCGGGAAAGACGGTGTCCACTACCCCTGCCAGGAACGGAGTATGCTGTTCCTCATTTGAAGTGGGTCAGATCTATTCAGATCAGCAAAAACCTACTAATGCAAAGGGAGATCAAGTAGGGACTAAAACTTGCTCAATGGGAAGGACAAACTACACCCAGTAAGACAAATCTTGACCCCGTTAACGTCAGCGAAAGCTCTGCCACAGACATCAACAGGCTGAGGACAGAAACCACAGCTAGCAAGTATAGGCACTCCCATAAATCACAGTAGCTCCACTGCTCTATTAAAGCTGTTTATTCCAGCCTGAATACCCGAGGCTCAACAAGTATAGATCACTGTAGCTCTACAGGCTTCGATTTATGCCAGTGAAAGAACGCGTGTGACAACTTCTGTGTGCCCCCTTCCAGCTTTTAAAATGCTTTCAAAAACAGAGACTATTTCTAATGTCATTGCAACTATTTAGCAAGAGCCTACGCAGCTTTAAATACCTAGTCATTTTCCTGTGCTCGCTCTTCAAACTGCAGCAGGCACTCAAAAGCCTTGTTAATAATTAATAAACAACAAATCAGCAGCTTCAGTATGATAACCAAGTCTCTTTTTCCCCTGTGGTCTACCACAGTCTATCAGAAAGATACTACAGGCATATCAACCGCACTTGCGTCTAGTATTTAATGCTGCCTCTCTTCAGTGGAACAAGAAGCTGGAAACACCGTTTCTTTCTGAAGTAAAAATGAACCATCGACCCCGCCTGCTCTCACTGGAGAGCTGTGCAGAGCTTGGGCCCGATCCTGACCGATGTAGTTTTCAATTCCTATTTAATGTAACTGGGCCATTCCCTGTAAATCAGTGGCTCACACAAGCAAAACTCCAAATTATTCAGGCAGGTGGGTGGGAATAGAAATCATCTCAGGACTGGGTGGATTCGGCCCAATGTGAACTGGAGGCACTGGAGTAGATTAGAGGATTAAGCCATATAATTACGAATTATGTCACTAAGACATCCCTAAAAAAATTAATTCTGCCTTACAGCTCCGACAGCTTGTATTCTCTGCTTGCGCCTTTATCACCTACACCCAAGCCCCAGCAATCATGCCACGCTCCACCTCGCTAATGTGCGGCCATGCAACGGGTGCAGCGCGTTTATAATTTCCTCGACATGTGTAACGTGCTATTTGGGGGTGGAAAAACTTTAAGTAAGAGCACACGCACGCAACCGAGTCATTTCTGTGTACCCATGTGCCATCATCCTAACGGTACAGAGCAGGCTCGAGGAGAGGCATTTTGCTCTTTCCTCTCACAGCTTCGGCGGCAATTGTTGCACACAAAGAACTTTCCGAGTGGCTTCGCAATTCCAAGTAGTGGAGTTTCGGGTCCTACTGACCATCGCAAACGTCTGTGCGCGCTACTGGCGCTAACGCCACTACGAGAGGGACAGGTGGTGTTTTCTTCCACCTGTTTTTATATCACGCCTCTCGAGATCTGTAGATTTTCATAAGATAATAATTAACACCAGAATAATCATAATTTTAAAACACCCGTTCTTTTGCACTTCTGATAACCGTGCCGGGTAATTTCCTTGAGAATAGCTGCAAGCACCACCGAGAAACCTCCCCCTCCCGAGCTCCAGCCGAGGAAAAGCGGTACCCGGGGCAAAGGGAGAGAGAACAAAGCCTCCGCAAAGAACAAGAAACGGTACTTGGGTCGCGCAACGGCGAAGCAATAACACAGCGGGCAGAGCATCGGCAGGGATAACGCTCTCAGCCCTCCTCGCCCGGAGCGCGCCTTCCCCCAGCCCGCTCCGCGGGGAGCGCCGCGCACCGCCGGCCGGGGACCCGGGGCGGGCAGCCCGCACCCCGCGCCCCGCACCTCGCTCCCCGTCCCCGCGGGGCGCAGCGCACACGCCGCTTTCGGAAAAACTTTCCCTCGCCTCGCCCCGGGCAGCCGCCCCCCGCGGCTCCCCGCTCGGCCGAGCCGGGCTGCGCCCCGCGCCCGCTCCGCTCCCCGCAGCGAGGGACGCCCGGCCCCGCCGCCGGCCCCCGCAGCGGGCACAACCCGCCGCCGACCCCGCAAAGTTTCCCGGCCGGCGGCGCACGCCGCGCCCCGCTCCCCGGGGAGGCGGCGGGGGCGGACACCGGCCCCGCACCCCCGGCCCGGCCGCTCACCTGCCCCGGCGGCGGCCGCACACGCCCAGAGGAGCAGGAGGAGACCCATCGGCGCGGCGCGGGCGGCGGCGCCCGCCTCCCTCCCGGCAGCTGCTGCGGAGCCGCGCCGAGCCCAGCCCAGCCCAGCGGAGCCGAGCGCAGCCTCCGACGCGCGGAGCGGCTCCGGCAGGCGGCGGCGGCTCCGCCCGCTGCCCAGGCGCAGCCCCGACGCCCCCGCAGCGGGGGCTCCCCGCCCGCCCCCCGCCGTGACGCGCGGCCCCCCCCGGGCCTCGCCAGCGCCGCCGCCCGGCCGCGGCCACGGAGCGTGGAGCGGACCCCCTCCGCCCTCCCCGGGCGCCTCCTCGCCCCCTGAACGGCTTCTGCGCGGGGAGCGGAGGCTGGCGGAGCAAAGCCGGCCCTTCTCCCCACGGAAAGCGAATTGCCCGGGGGCGGGGGGGGGGAAGTCCCCACCGCGGTGCGGGAGGCGCGTCCCGCAGCTCCCGGGTGGGTGCGAGGTGCGGCCCCGCACCTCTGCCGGGGGCGGCGGGCGCTTTCGCCACCCCCTCCTCCTGGCTCTACACATAAACATAGTAAGAATCAACCCTTATTAACTATTTAGTCTTAGTAGTAATTTATGCCTGGTATTAATAAACAAAAAGAAGTGCTGAGGTATAATAGGGAAATGCGTACAGTTCCTCGGGCCTCCTGCACGTCCTCACTTAACTGCTCTTTCACGCCTCAAAAGTGTTAAAGGGAGGTAAAGTATTTAAAGATACTTGTGAGTCACCTGCTCTGATGGCTGTTTTAAAACCTGTCTTCCAATATTTCTTCCCTCCAGCCTTTTTTAATTTGGCTCCAGCCTTGGCAAGAAACAGACCACCACGTGCATCCATTACACGCAATGACTCCCTCCTCCCCCTCTGTAGAACACCTGATTTAAATCTGAAGTAGGGATTAAGGGCCCCAGGTCAAATTTCTCTCCCACTGACCAGGAGCAGAGTGAGATTTCCAGCTGATCTAGCTTTGCTACAGTTCGATTCAAGCCATTTCAGCTGTAAAGCCAGAGGATCCTCCTCTCTGCTGCCTCCCCTCATCACATCGTGGTTTGGTGCGGCACAGCGCAAATTCCAGCCATCTTAGATATAAAATAATAAGCTGTACATTTGGATAAAGTTAGGGTGACCCCCCAAAAAAAAAAACCAACTCAAAACCATGACTGTGTGAGAGGGCAGTTGCGCTCGCCCACCTTTACATTAGCAAGAGCAAAAAGTGTAACTTGGTAGCCTAATTACCTAATTAGGAAGCTCTCCGAAAACAGCTGCTGCTGGCTGCAAGCAAGGGAATGCAACGCACTCCAGGAAATCTCGGGGTGGTCATTCCAAAAGCATCTCAGAAATTTCTCTCCAGTGTATCAAAAGAGCTTTTACTCAAATATAACTTTTTACCTTCTTACTTTTGTTTCGGGGGCTGTGTTACTAGCACCATTCTTACCCGCGGTGTATGGGTACGTGAGGCGTGGGGAGAGGTATATACGTGGCGTACAAGCCTATGTGTATACACACAGATGCATAACCATAGCAACAAGGCAGAGAGGCAAGGGTCCATCAGCAGGTGAAGACACACTCTCCTACCCCGTCCTGATAAAATCATTTTTCTGCATAGTATTTGCTCTCTGATTTAAGAGATTTCGTTCTGTGCAAGAGGTCTGTACATCCAATTCATGTCAGCTTAGCAATGTTTGTGCTTATCTGGTAGTAAAACCGGGGTCTATCTATGCATAAAATGGAATCTAATTCAACTCAAGTTTTCCGTTTTCCACTTGGTGCAGAGCCTTAGTGGATATACAGTTTAAACTGGTCATAGATAGTTTCTTAAACAGCCCTGATATTAGCTCAACCTAAATCTGGATTGAATGCTATTTTTAAAAAAATTTACTGTGGGTACGTACAAAATTTTGCACTGAGTTATTGGCTTTAAAGCAGCAGCTTCAAACACAGCCTGAACAATCTCATGGATAAAGAGGTGGTCCCACAAACGTGGGTCCTCCTATAGTCCAGCTCGGTGCCCAAATAACCGCACATGGGGAGAGTGTTAGTAATCTTACATGCATTTTCAGCTGTTCATATTAGAAAAGGACGGGACAAATGGATGGGCAAAAAAAAATAATTTAAAAATCACATTCTCCCAGCCAACACTGTTCTTACACGTCCTCTAATGGCAACAGATCATCTTCCTTTACCACTGAAAAATCTGATATTCCGATATGATCTTGCTGGAAGTATAAATAGCTGAAAGGCATGACATTCGGATAAGAATTAAAACTGTGTTCCTGAACATACTTAGCAATTAAAAAAAAAAATCTGATGGCATTTTGCAAGAGTAAAGCATTAGTCCTGGCAAGCTAGCTGGATTTCAGCTCAGATAATATCCCTGTGAAAGATTGTTCTTGCGCTCTCAGTTGGATGGGGAACGCTTCTTGATTTTTACCTAAATTATTGTGATGTGGCTAACTGCGTGGCATTAAACTGTTAGTCCTGTCAGCCACGAAGCTTGTGGCATTTTGTAGTTTTTGAGGAAGCATTTCTGACTAGGCCCAGCATCTCTCAGAGAAGCTGTAAGGTTGTTCACATTCCTTGCATGAAAGGCAATTAAGTGTGTTAAGTGCGTAGCTGAACGTGTGGACTCAGATGCCAGCTGAACTGCAAACGCTGGAAAGCAACTGTGCTTCCACCTGAAAAAAAACCCACCTCGTAGCTCACGGCATAAAAAAACCTCCTCGATTCACAAATAAGGCTCACATCCCGGGAAAGCCTGGCTCCTAAGGGATACTTGCCGTCCGTGTGGACAAAGTTTCCTGTGCAGCCAGTAGAGGGCATGAATTAACAGCAACGCTTACACCCACATACTAAGAAAAAGAGTAGATGTAAAGGGAGGGGGGGATTCTGTGTGCCGTACCTGTCCTACCAACTGATAGATAGTTGTAAAGGACTGTATAACACCAGTCAAGTAGGCTGAAAGTATCCACGTTAAGATTTATAATTACATAAATAAGTAACAAATGCACCAGAATGAGGCCTTACAAAGAGAAATCATTTGTCTACTTCTGTACTCGGTCATGGAGCAATACCTACCACTTTCGTTTAATTCCCAAAAGCGTGGTTATCTAGTGTGTGAAGATTCCAAAGTCCAAATTAAGTTCTACCACTGATTAATCTATTAGGTTGGTGAAAGATGGGCCCTTTGGTCTACAGCCTGACCATAGGAATTTCAGTATCTGAAAGAGTATCATTATTTCAAACTAAACACATCTGCCAGGACTGCAATAGAAGATGCGTCTATCTTCTAGTCATTTAAGTAACATACGTTCCTTTAAAGCACGGCCTGGGTGAATCTATACAACAGAGTTAAAAGGACACGGGTTTTTACCTGTTCCCATGAGTTTAAAGATTTAAAGCAGTAGCACCTCATGGTGACAGCAAAGGACTGTCTCTTACTCCAGAATCAATGTGTTGTATCATTGACTCACATTGGTCAACTCTGGAGATTTGACAGATTCCACGTGCCTCAGTTTTTCCTCCCGAAAAGGGGACTAATGACACTCACCTGCCTCTCAGGACTCTTTCGAAGCTCACTCGTAACTTCAGACGTCTCCAAGATGAAATCTGCCTCATACGTGCAAAGAATTACTGTAGCCTTCAATCATTAGGTCCTGCCATCCCCTTCATCTGCACACACACATCTCAGAGAAAAGCAAGTTCAGAGGCAGAACGAAGTTCGTCTTTGGGGGGAACCGACTACCAGACCCGCCGAGACGGTCCTGCCACATAGCTATTGAGCTGTCTTTAGGATTAGGCCCTTGCCTGGAATCGCTGTCACGCCCTCGGCACCAACGCTAGTATCTCTTGTGTTACCACATTTGACGCCACACTGCGACCAGCCATCTTACTTCAGCTACTGAATCTGGGGAAAACTTGTCAGGAGCTGTTGCCTGCCAACAGCGAAGCAGGCCGGACCGGTACCGTTTCCGTAGCAGGCTGCCGGGAAGGGAAGACCCTGCTTACCACATTGGTGCTGTGGCACATTGCCCTCCACACCACACCGCTGGGATTCAGCTTTAAACAAAAGGTACAGTAACATCAGGAGCCGTGTCCTTACGCTTTCCTTCTTCACCCGCTCTTCCCTTACATCTCTCATTTTCATCTCCAGCTGATACGAACCTCCACTGTTTTTAACAGTTCAACCACCTTTGGGATGATTGAATTGATAGGATAAGAAGACTTCAGCAAATCCGGCTGGTCCTCTGATAAGCAATCAATTATTCCACAAGCTACAGAGCACTCAAATAGTTAAGAATCCGACCATTTAATTGATACTTGTTTCTGCAGCTGTGCAGTATCTCCATTTCCCAAGAGGCCCGTTTCTAGTTGCTGCTCAAGGTTTCTAACAATCAAACGGATCAATTCTGCAGATACCTTAAGGCTGTGTGTTAAGTAAGAATGATGTTTGTGGTGGGTATTGGGTGGGGAAGGAGGGGGTGGAAAAAGAGATGTATCATTCACCAGAAAAACATCAATGTATTTTCTGTTTTAAACACTGGACATTTATTTCGAGTCTTTAGAGCCCATACATTATTGAATAATTTTAATTTATCACATCCAAATATAATAGGCAAATATATAATACAATAAATTGCATTTGTACACATGAATACAAAATTTGAGGTAGGGCCTCAAGAATAATGGTTTCTTAAATTAATAACATACAGCATTATAATATGCACTACATGAGATATATATGATGCATCCTTTGTAACGTAATATATCTTCTCCACGTATAGCTAGTGAAAAAATTATGATGACCTGGTTAGGGTACAAATCTTTATCCATAGGCAGCAGTACCCCATAGAATGCCTGTAAATATATATATATATTTATATATGACATTACGCAAGTAATTAAGATTTAACCCATCAGCGATGGGTCCGTAATAAAGTGCCATAGGACACAGGGCGCAAATTCTCAGCTGGTGTAAATGGTCACAGCTCCAAACGAAGCTGTGACCATTTATACCAGCTAAGCATCTACCTCGCAAGGTAATACTACATAATATAAATGACAACATATTTTAGTCGATCGATAATTTTTCCTAACAATGGAAGATAGCTATAAGGCAAATGGTTACCTGAAGATGTATTTAAACATTATGGGCAAATAATAAATATTGCAAGCAGTAAGGTCCAGCCCGGTTCTCACATTACACTAAACCCGTCAGGAAAACCTTCTCTCTTTGGCGATAGGCTGCCTGAGGGTGACAAAGGCAGAAACCCCAAATACCCCCACCCTCCCCCCTCGTGTCGTCAACCTGAGTTCCTCCAGAATATCAAGCTCTGACCATTTTACAGATGTCTTATATGCACACCATTTAACTACAAACTAAGAAACAAGTGTCTCTTACAACAGTGTTACTAGCAAAACAGAGAAGCTTTCTGGGATGCCGCTTGCCAAAGCTCTGCAGCCTGCAGCCCACAACCCTAGCCAGCCTTTCTCTGATTGCAAGAAGTGGAGCTGCAGAACAAGAAACCAACAGGAAACCAACGTCTGCCATAAATGAGCAATTGCTTTAGCCGAAGCAACAAGAAATCATATTATCCATACAACTGTACATACATTCAAGAAGATCAAAAGGTATTTAAAATAAATCAGGTGTCGGAATTTCATGGTAAGAGATAGCCACACAGTGTATCAGAAGCAGTGATCTTTAGTGCTGAGGCACATCTAACGTGGTCAGTGGAGCAGAACCGAACCAAAAGACTACTTTGACCCAATTGAAACATCATATAAAGACGATCCAAGTCTTCCTCAATTAAAGGTCATTTTGTTAAACCCTTCTTTTGGAAACAAAGTGCTGCCAAGTCTAGCTGAAACACAGGTTTTGAAAATTGCATATTAAAAACACTAGGAAGACCCCAAAGGATTTGAAGATGGCAAGCATTTGCATTAGGTATAATCTTTAATGCATACAATAACGCATCTCAGCCCATCCAGAAATTCAATTTCATTTCAAAGAAAAAATATGCAACATAAGTAATTTCACCAAATTCGAACATTTTTTACTCACAAGATAGATAGATCTGCAAGTACGTACATCACATTTTTACTAATATGGCTTTTTCCCCTCCTTTTTTTTTTTCTTAAAGATCTTTACTGGCATTTAATTAGTTACTAAATTTACTTTTAAAAAATTACCAAAATACATGCAAACTTTTCCTAGAACATGGTAAATGAAGCGCATTCCCAAACTTCAAGGTTACTTCTCATTTAAAGAAGACACTGCTGGTTAATTTAATCTCAACATTCAGCTTCAGCCGGTAAAATACTTTTAAAAAAGTTTAACGTGGGAAAAAAACCCTGCTTTTAACACACAGCAAAAATTTCCTATCTTCTGTGATTTTGGTATGCATTTCTCCCCCCTCTCCAAATGTTTTTGCAAGCCTAGTAATGGAGGGCAAAGCTGAAGACTGATATCAGCTAGAACAAAATCACTATCATCTGTTTTCAGAGTTTCAAAGTCAAGCCTAATCCTGTGCTAATGACTTAGCAGGCACAGGAACAACATCTAAATTAAAAGCAAGCAGATTAATTACATAAATCATGGAAAGCAATTAAATTTTTCATATGCATTCTGGTTTGGTAATCCAAGCCAAAGAAAAGATACCATAACCTAGCAGTATTCCTTCAAATGATATCTCTTTTATACTTCACGTAGACAGTAACTGACATCCTTATGCTGAGGTAATTTTATTGCAATTAGTTAATCCCAGTTCCAATGCATGTCCTGAGACAAGTTAGTAAGTGAAAGGATTCAGAACTCTTAAGTGATTTGAGTGTGTTTTCTTTTTTAAAAGAGGAACAAACCTATGGATTTTTTTTTTTAAAATCACAGTAGTAGCGAACAAAAACTGGCCTGGACTCCAAAAACCAAACCAAGATGCTAGGTAATATTGGTAAAGAGAGACCTAGAGCTATTTATCCTGACAAAAATACCTAATTCCTTCTAGAGATGCTGACTTAGGTTTTTTTTCTTCACCCACAAAAGGCCCTTCAGACCCACGTAGGCATGGGGGCCGAATTTCCAGCTCGTCTTTATGGACCTTCATTACATCAAACAGAGCGTAGCTTCTCAAACCTGCCTCTGCCAGGAAAATAAAAACCAGAAGTAAGAATAGCAAGCCCCTTGTTAAAATAGCAGGTGAAGCTGAAACAAGGGGGCACAGCTTTAAGGCAGAGAAGCTCACAGAAGGGTCCCATCTTGCTGCCATGCGAGACGGGGACCGACAGAGCCCGTGGAGTGGGGATTCAGGGGCCAGTACAAAAATGTTGCAAAATCTGGCCTCGCTATGCTCAGTGACAACCCCTGATGCTGCTTCACGTGTCCTGCATGAGGATTAAAGGTCTCCAGCAGTGCCTAGAACTGGCAACACTAATTGCCCCGTGAAAAAGGAAGTTCAGCAAAATGATTAATATATTTAATATACATATATATATACACACACACACACAGAGAAAATAAGTTAACAATCTGTGGAAGTGTAACATTAAGGTTTAGTTTTTGTTTTGTTTTCTTCAACGGGATGAAACAACATGTCTACTGATCTACGGACACACATTAACTGAAGATTTACCTGAGACCCTGTAGTATGGAGACGGACGGACAAAAGAACGGGATAGAAACTCTCCCCTCAAAGGAAAGAACATTTACTGGCTACTACAGTAGTGTGTGTGGGGAGGGAAAAAACAGGCTAAACTACTCTAAGCTCATCATCTCTACACTGATTGATAAGATATTTATAAGGACATAAAACATCACTAGTACACACTACATGAACACTGATCACTGTTAAAAAATATCATATATGTATGTATAGGATATAACAAGATAGTAAAGGTTACAGTTTTGCCAATTATTGAAGATATATTTTTCTCCCTCATTCTAGTGCATTTACAATAAACTGGGTTAGTTTTCTATTCAGGTAAATAAATGTACTCTTAAAAAGCTCTATTTTTACTCTGCCCAATAGGTAACAAAACTATTTAAGTCGAACATTTCATATCATCGCTTATATCTGACTTCTAAAATGTAATGACTTTGAATGTCCTATTGCTGTGCAATGCTATAATGGCCATTTACTAAAGTGGCCTCTCCCCCCAACCCTCGCATTTTGTATATCTAAGGTTGCATCCATGTGGACGACTCCAGTGGTTAATTGTTGGGGTTTTTTTGTTTGATGTTTATTTAATGAAAATGTTTTAAATGCCAATAAAAAAAAACAAAACCCTATGTACATTTCAAAGAGAATACTGCTTTGAAGAATTTACGTGCTATATATATAATATATAGGCAAGTGGGGTTCTGCTATTTCCCCGTTGGCTGAAAGAGAAGAATACATCTAGAGGTTATATAAAGATGTTTATAGGAGAATGAACGGGGAGTCACAAAGTTGAACAGCACATCTAACTTCTAACAACTGTTGTCAGGTGGTAACTAGACTACACTTACCACTGTAAGAATACAAAGTTAGGCACAAATTATATGATGGCTTCTTGAGGAGATACTGTAAACAAAAGCAGAGAAACAAAGAAAACTATGTTCAGAGTATTGGAGCGAAGTGAGTACAACCACAGTTGCACTTAGAGTGGAGCAAGGTTTCAGACACTTTGTATAACTGAGGCATTTTTGATTGAAATGACAGATATCGAATGATCAAAAGAAACGTATGGTGGTACTTTAAACAGTGATGCCCACGCACCTCCGTCTGGCACCATTTCCAAACCACCTCTAGCCTCAAATGCAGTTCAGTCCCAAGCTCAGTTGATTAGTTCTTTAAATTTTGCTTTCATTTTCCTGCTTGAAAAGATCAAATGGATTATTGTGTTTCTGTTCTGATGCCACGTATTGCTTCCACGTGTGCTGTTTACAGGGTCTCCGCTTGTTTAAATAACAAGTCCCCAAAGTTAGTATAAATCATATAAGAAGTGCACAGACACAAGGGGTCAAGGTCTGCTGTCAGCATAGACAAAGCGACCCCGCTTCCTGCAAGAGTCTTATGCTGGATTTATACGAGGACTACGGGAGATCCCCTTTTTTGCTCGCTTCCATCCCATCTGAGGGCTGAACTTCCCTCTGATTACACCCGTAACAAAATCCTCGTGCCATCATAGCTACCTGTTACAAGGATGCTTGTGTGAAAGGGGTCAAATTCTGTACATAATTTCCTTAAGTTTTTTCCCGTTACATTTTGTTTATTCCTACGTAACCTGACAAAACCCGGTAAGTCACCCGCTGCGCAACACACTTCTGCTATTTCACCGGGTACGGAACATGTCGTGGGCATCACCCACGCCTGGAAGTGGTCTAGCTAGGTCTTCCCTATGGCATGCAACAGTAAGTCCTACTTTCCTAAGCAACCACTTTCAGGCACTGTGAAAAAGAAAATAAGAAATGGTGGGGAAAAAAAAGATCAGAAAAGGCTGACAACGTTATTGCCACCCATGTAATAGTTATTAGCATTGGGTCCCCAGTTCTATATCCTTCACTGGCAGTTTAAGTCCCAGGGAAGAAGTTCCCAGCGGATCAATCATATTCATGTAACGTTCACCGCGGTGCTTGGCCAAAAACGGGCCCCAGTCAGGCTGTGGAGAGCACACCAACTTGAGTCGCTGTAATGCGAGGGAGAGAAAAGAGAGTCTCATTTGAAGTTACAGAGCAGAATTACAATGCAGAAGACATGAGGATAGGCTCATTTGGGATTATTGATGATGGCCCTGCAATGCTCCACTGCTCAGTGTTTGTTTTGCACAAAGTTTGCAAGATTAATAGAGGATAAATTGCCCAGATTTTAATGATACAGCCTCCCCTTCACCATATGAGGGGACCTCGGAACCGCTGCTACAGTTTGCAAGGCTCATGTACTGAAGGACATGTGCACAATTTCTTAGCCCAATGGTCTAAGCAGTGGGTAACTGCATTAAAATAATTGGATTTCTGTTTAGCATATTTCCCCAAAGTATACAAATGACCAAAAAGAAGTACATTGCTATGAACGAACAAAGATTTTAATTTTGAGATGACAAAATGCTTCATTTCTATCTGCAGGAAAAAAGAAAGAGGAGAACATTAACCTGGCAAACAACAAAAATCTTCTAACGTTACCGCTGATTTCTTTATTGAATATATAATTTGATTGGTGCATTTACAGATAAAAAGGAAAGAAAACATATTTCTGATGACTTAAGAGGGAACAATTATATGTTTATTACCTAATAAAGTGAATCAGACCTCGATATCAGTTATTTTAATCTCTGCTTAATTACCAGCTTGCAACTCTTACCTCCCAAATCAACCATAATAATTTTATGCAGCAGACTTGGTATTCAGGAAATACCATGCTACAGCTGAAATAGCTTCAGCAAAAGCCCCTTCAAAACAGACCCAACCCTTTGGTGTTTCTTCGGGTGCGCTACTAGAGGGACAAGTAAGGAGCGTACCCTATTTGTGCGGCAATTTTTATGCCAGTACTACACATATAAGTTAGAAGACGTGAAGCAGAACAATTTGTCTCAATGGGAGAGACTTAGGAGATGATGAACAAGCAAGTCTAAATTTCACATTAGCTCATTTCCAGTAGGAGCAGTTGTCCCCTGACCTGTGCGCTCCATCGCGTGCTACACAAGGCCCTTTAGACAAGTGGCCTCACTGCCTAGTGCCAACCGTCTACTCAGATGCTCTCCCTGGGGCATCCCACCACTTAATATTAAACTCCTTTTCTGCGTGAAGCAGAAAAGCATGGTCTTTTCCCTTAGGCACGTGTAGTGTGATGTATTGAGAGACCAAAAGATTATTCTAGTTTAGTACATTTTCTCTCCTTTTCATTTTTGAGGCATATAACAGCCCTGACAGGTTTTGCAGGAGAGCTGAAAAGGGCAGGCGAGTGCCTGTTCCTTGTGCCGAGAAGGCAATAGCACAAGCAGCGTGCAGTGAGGGCAGGACAGAACTGAGAAAGCCTCAAAGGCCGAAAATAAGACCGTTGAACTTCTTCAGATACCAAGGCAAAGGCAACGAAGGGATGAAACGCTGACATGAGAAAGGCATTGCTGTACTGCGCCCGGCAAGGAGCTGAGGAGCCAGTGGGATGGGAAGAGCCAGGGAGCCGCGGTGGTGGCAGCTGGGGTGGCAGGCAGGGCCAGGGCACAGAGGCGGGGAGCAGGAGGGGGCTGCCACATTTCTGGAGTGGTGGGGGGAAGCAGCTGGAATCTGATTTGCAAAATAAACAAAAGCAGCATAAAAATCAAGGGCCACCTAGATTTTTTTAAAGCCTAGGTGCCAGAAAGGATGACCTTAGTCAAGACAAAAAAGGAGATGAAGAAGGGGGGAAAGAAAGATTGTCAGCTAAGTATTATAATGAGCGGTTTGAGCTGTAGAGCATGAGGTCTTTCCCTGAACAACTTATTCCTGAACAAGGCCAACAAGTGGCACAACCCCCTGGAGCGCATCCCGGGTGGCTCAGATACCCGACCATCTCGCGCTCCGCAAACAGGCGACTCCCAGTTGACGTCTCCCCGCACCGACTGCCGGGCTCGCTGCGACACGATGCACACCAGCAGCTGGTGCTTCCTACATCTACACACTGCTTTTGCAAAGAGGCCAACAAAGCTAGGAGAACAACTTTCTCTCAGTAACACCATACCAGGGCTTATGAAATTTGTACCTCCGTCTAGTTCTCATAAAAGCAATCACTTAACAATTTTGGAGCATTTTTTTGAGGAACAGGCAATAGAAGGTCTGCATTTTAAATCAGCTGAGCATCTCTGCAACACAATGACTAGCTTACCGGAAAGTAATCTTAGCACTCTTAGGCATTCAATACCACAAAAATCAATGCAAAATAAAAGAGTCTCCTGTGACTGTATTTTTAAGCAGCAAAAAAAAGACAGAAGAATTACCTCAATAAATTTGCCTGGGGCTAGATGCATTTTTATCACAAACATAACTGGGATCCAGATAACTGAGCAGGCCAGCATCAGCCATCCAAGCACCATGGACCAGCCTGGGTAGTGGTAAGCTCCGTAAGTCATCGGCTCCCATTGGTAAAAACTGAAGCAAAGAATAAACTGGAAACAAGGAAGGAAAACAAATATGTTTGAATAAGCAAACCAAGCCTGCTATGCAACAAATGGTAGGTATCCACACACAAAGAGTTGGTTTATATGGAATACAGATGAAAGTGCATACACCTAAGGCAAGGAGCTCCCGCAGGCTGCAATAAACAGGTCAGAGTCTGAATCTAATGAGTTTCATGGAAATCTTGCAAAATCCCACAAAAATCACTGTATTTATGGCAGTGGAATTGAAATTAGAATCTTGCCCTTAGAGTAACATGCTTTATTACATGGTCTATTGGCAGTTTTACCTAATGTGATTATGCTAAGTTACTCCATTTCACTTACTGTATGAATAGCAATACATCTGCTTACATTTGTGCATAATTCAGTAACTTTTGGGAAATGCCTATGCTTGCAATAATTGCACACAGAAGATTTATAGCGGTATAACTAGGTGAAGGCACATACAAAAATGATCAGTTTTATTTCCAGAGATGTGGAGTAACTGAAAGTCTAATATTAGACTATCCAAACGTATCAAATATTAGTTTTACAGAGGCAGTAACAGAAAAGAATGTATTGCTTGGTTTTGCTTTGTCTGTTTCCATTGTATAAAAACTGAATTACAACTGATCAGTGTCAATTTATTTCTCACCATAAGTTCACTAAATATTACATTTGGAAGGAACAACAACAGAACATGCAAGCTTCAACTGACCTCATTTGCTTCCCAAATTTGCTTTCCTTAAAAGACAACATAATTTCTTATTCTCTGGGTGTGATTATAGGCAGTAGCTAAGAGTACCAGTCTGATCAGTAAAGGAAGCGAGCAATTTGCAGAAAAGCCTTACAATTCCCTTCAGAAGTGTTACAATGGGTCTAAGGCAGCACCTTGAAAACAGCCATTGGAAGAAAAAGGGATTAAAAAACCCATGCCTTAAAAAAAACACATGCCTTCATTTTTAACAAGGCCCTCAAGAGAAAAAATACACTCCTGTTGATGCTATCCTGACACTGTAGATTAAACTGGGTTATGTTGAGCCCAAACTTTTCAAAATAGATTTCCAAACTATACCTGTATTTTGTCCGCATATATACCTGTATATCTGCCACCGGATAGGTAAGACAGATCTATACCTGTTTTTTCATGTGCAGTAATTATATACTTCAGTGACAACAATAGGTAAAGAAAAATCTATGTGGGAAGGTAGAATATCCTCATCATGCCTGTTGGAGAAACTGTTCTCTTTGTAGAAAATTTCTTTTCCTCGCAGCTCAGGGTTTTGTTGAGGTCACCAAAACTCACTGGTCCCTTCGCACATGCATTCCTGTCTACAAAAACTAAACCTTTTATGTGTTCAGGAAAAAAAACCCTCATTCCTGAACCAACAATATCAAAAAGAAATTACTAACTTTACCCAGAGCCTTCCCCACTCCACCCCCCGCCGGAAATAAAGAGATTTGCAGACATTTATGCTGCACTAAAGAACAGCACAAATAGGAACTTCCCAGCACATCAGTCAAAAATATAACTTCTCTGGAAGAAGCGACTGCGAAGGACCATGGAGGCACCGTTTTGCTCCTTCACCCACCCAGGTGACACCATACTTACCGTTTCAAAATGTGCATCTTACCAGCAATTCCAGTAACTTTTCTTATCTCGTACCTAAAAAATCTATGAATACTTGTAGGAACTATTTAGCCCTGCTGTGAAATGATGAGTTTTTAACACCCGACGCAAATACTGATAACCTTGCTGCGCCTGCGGTGCAGGCCTGAGGAGTTTCAGGCTGAAGTATGTTCTCTCGAATGTAGAGGCTGGCGAAAGAAGGCTCGGTTGCTCTGTGCTGACTTGTCAGGCTCAAAGCTTTAGAAACGGCTAAAAGAATTGCTTTATTCTTGTGCGAAAACATGATGTGCAATTAGAGACCGTATCTGAATTTAGGTTAAAATGTAAAGGAAACACTGCGTTAGAGAGCTAGGCAGTAAATGCAGATGTAGCTATTATACTTTGACTCTTGGCCTTGAAAAAACAAGCGCAGGAATGGTAATATTGCGAAATTTTTAGAAGCAATGGAGAGCTAAGCTTGAAGTAAATAATCGTTTGAGGTTTTGGGGTGGAAATCAAAATAAAAAGGAACCCACAAAAATCAGCCGAACACAATCTTCCCTGGAGCTTAAAGCCCCGCTACTGCCAAGGCAGGCAGGGCCCCAGCGCCGCCAGACGCTGTCGCACAGCGCCACCTGCCGGTGCCGGCGGGGAAGCGCCGCGCTCGGGCGGGGGGGCGGGGGGGACCGGGGACCCCCCCATCCCTCCGGCTCCGGCCGCCCGGGCTTGGCTGGGCGCGAAGCGGCGGGCGTTCAGTCACTGCCTCAGTGCCAAAGGTTTGGGAAGAAAGGTTCCTTTTGCCTTTTTTTTTTTTTTTTCTTTTTAGACAAACTGAAAGGATTCATATTTGTTTCCGAGAAAGTAACTATTTTGACCTTTTTGCAAAAATATCTAGACCTTTGCAGCTAAAACTTTGTCAAATTTCCATGTAAGCCTTTCCAAAAAAGAATCATAGAATCACAGAACGGTTTGGGTTGGAGGGACCTTTAGAGCCCATCCAGCCCAACCCCCCTGCAGTGAGCAGGGACATCCCCAGCTAGGTCGGGTTGCTCAGAGCCCCGTCCAGCCTGACCTGGAACGTTTCCAGGGACGGGGCATCGACCGCCTCTCTGGGCAACCTGGGCCAGAGTTTCACCACCCTCATCGTAAAAAATTTTTTCCTTATATCCAGTCTGAATCTACCCTCCTTTAGTTTAAAACCATCCCCCCTTGTCCTGCCACAACAGGCCTTGCTAAAGAGGTCGCCCCCACCTTTCCCATAGTCCCCCTTTGAGCACTGAAAGGCCGCAATAAGGTCTCCCCGCAGCCTTCTCCTCCCCAGGCTGAACAACCCCAGCTCTCCCAGCCCGGCCTCGCAGCAGAGGGGCTCCAGCCCTCGGAGCATTTCTGTGCCCCCTCTGGCCCCGCTCCAACAGCTCCACGTCCCTCCTGCGCTGAGGGCCCCAGAGCTGGAGGCGGCGCTGCAGGGGGGTCTCCCCAGAGGGAGCAGAGGGGCAGAATCCCCCCCCTCGCCCTGCTGCCCGCGCTGCTGGGGATGCAGCCCAGGGCACGGTTGGCCTTTGGGGCTGCGAGCACACATTGCCGGCTCGTGTCCAGTTTTTTATCCCCCAGTACTCCCAAATCTTTCTCCACAGGGCTGCTCTCAGTCCTTTCATCCCCCAGCCTATATTGATCTCTCTCATGACTCTCAGATTAGTTTATGACTCACTAAAACGTTTTTCCCTAGCCCAACCTGAGAAGAAACAGGAACCTCATGTAATTTCCTCTCCCCCTCTATGTGTACGTAGACATACATACATGCTACACATCCACACATCTGTACAATACTCAAACATGCTGCTATGCAATGGTATGCCACACTAGCATTTTGCAGAGAGAGAAAGGCTACCATAGCACCATGTGGAGACTCAGCAGGCCTCTCTACCAAAAATACCGTTACTTACGCTCGGTTTTGTCTACTGCACACCATTCCAAGAACACACGTGCTCACACATGCGTGTGTCTAGATATCTGCACCCAAGATCTAATTACTGCTATTCAGAAACATCAGGAATGACAAAGAAACAACAACAACCAAACTCTTTGAAGAAGACATTAAAAAATTTTTGCTTACTGTTAAAATAGTTGGGGTCACAAATGCCCAGCAGACTCTCCAGAATTTACTAGGCTGGAATCCAATCATCATTTCTATATCTTCACAAAATCTTTGCAATCCTGTAAACAGCAAACGTAAACGCAATTAGGTGTGAAAGAAACCAGCTGCAATTTGCAGCATAGCTCTTGTGACCTCCCGTGTGTCTAATTACAAAAACAAACTCTGACTTGTTGGTTAAAAACTTCAGTGGAGGACCTAAACACACAGTAAAAACTGAGACTATTATGGTGGGAACCATTCCAAGAAAATATTTACTTCCTAAGGAATAAGGCAAAATTGAGCTATTACATGGAGATTAAGTGTTCAGTACATTGTGGGTTAAAGCATTAATGGCATGTACCAGTTAGCTGCAATTAAGTGTGTTCTTGTTTTATTTTACCATGAGGATGAGCCTTATTAATATCTGTATACCTGTTTCACCACAGGCAATATCTGACTCGGGTACGACTGTATCGCTTAGCATCGAAACCGAGAATGTCCCGCTATATTTCAACTGATGTGTAAGCAATGCTTAGAGAACACCTGTAAATATTTTAAATTATATTCAACGTTATTTGAACAAACAGATCGACTGAGACATTAATTCTTCAGATTATTGCATTGATCGCATCTATAAAGTTACTTGAGTTAATAAAAGCCACAAGGTTGGAAAATGGTATTTCAGCCACCCCTGCAGCTGTCTCCCTGGCCATGCCATGCGGCTGGGAAGGGCGTGCTGGCCCAGCAGCTGCTACTGCCCATCTGATAAAAGCCAGTCTGCTTTCAGCCTTGTTCTGCAGGGCTGTTTAGGTAAATGGCCCCTACTCAGTACAGCTATTAGTAATTTACTCAAAAGTAATAAAAAAAGAATACTGAAATTTTTTCCAGCTTTTCTAATGATGATAAGAAGAGGAAGATCTGGGGTCCAAGGCTGAGCTCATCTGTCACACAAACATTTCAAGTTTGGGCTAATTTTATCTGATAAAGCAGGTGATCATCTCTGTCATTTAAATTTTACAAAGCATTATTCTAAATCATTTAGTCTAACTTTTATGATGTGGAGACAAGGATGGAGCTTAAATATTGGAGAGAAGTCATTGAGTGATGGCCGGGTTTCAGCTGGGATAGAGTTAATTTTCTTCCAAGTAGCCGGTACAGTGCTGTGTTTCGGATTTAGGATGAGAGTCACGTTGATAACACACTGATGTTTTAGTTGCTGCTGAGCAGCGCTTACACTAAGTCAGGACATTTCAGCTTCTCATGCTCTACTGACGGAGAAGGCTGGAGATGCACAAGAAGTGGGGAGGGGGCACGGCCAGGACAGCTGACCCCAGCTGGCCAAAGGGATATTCCATACCATACGGTGTCATGCTTAGCATATAAACTGGGGGGAGCTGGCCAGGGACACTGGTCCAGTAGGTGGTGAGCGGTTGCATCACTTTGTTTTGTTTCTCTCTCTTTTTTGTTGTTTTCCTTTTCACTACCATTTATGATGATTGTTGTTGCTGTTGTTGTTATTTGTTTTATATTATTAAAATATTCTTATCTCAACCCATGAGTTCTCTCACTTTTAGCCTTCCAATTCTCTCCCCTATCCCACCAGGGCAGGGAGGGTGAGTGAGCGGCAGTGTGGTGCTTCAGTGCCGGCTAGCGTTAAACCACAACAGTAAGGGGAGAAATACTTGGAACAAAGGTAATAAACTGCTGTATGTTCTTATTGCCCTTACAGCCAGCCACTGCAGCTGCTGAATTTAAGAAGGGATAATCCCCAGGCTTGACCTCCTAATTTTGAAGCCTTTCTGTTGGTAGCAAGGAGAAATAAATCTATCCACCTGACTATTCCAAGAAGCAAGAAGGTGAAAAATAGCAATGGTTCATTATTCAGCATCTTCTGATGCACCTCTAAGAAAGCAGCAGGGCTGGATGATGCTAGGGCAGCCCTCAAGGCCCACCTCAGGGCAAGCACAGAGTAAGACAGTTCAGGCAGATAGCATGTCAGAGAAAAGCCAAAACACTGTGGTGTGATAAGAAATAGAGAAGAAAAACCCAGAAATTAAACAAGAAGATGGTGTTGCAAGAACTGTATTTAGGGGAGGGGAAAAGTACAACCTGCAGCGGATGTAAGCTTAGAAAACTAACCCAAGGTGACCCAGACGTGACATTTTTCTATGTAGCTGTAATTTCTCTCCCTCTTTTTCTCTTTTCCACTGACTAGAACAAATGCTCTCCTTCAGAAAGCCTCTTGTCTGTAAAATACGTGTCATTTTTACGACCCACGGAACCACCGTACTTCAGCACCCATTTGAATCATCGCATGCTCCACCATTTTGTCATAGAGCTTTGTGTGCCTGGACCGACCGTAACCCCCGGGGTCACTGTGTTAGGGACCCAAAAGGAGATCTTAGCTGCAACTGAATGGTTTGCCCCTGGGTTTCACTGACCTGCTTATTACAGTTCAGTGCACCGTCTGCAGCAAGCTACTTGGGAGATGCTCACACAGTGGTCATCCCTGCAGCGCGCTGTGGTGGGAACGAAACGTTTTAAACGAGTTGCAGTGGCACAAGGTATGGGCCGATGGGTCTTTCCACAAAGTTTAAAGCTCATCCGAGTGTCTCTACTTCAGCCACCCTTGCTGCTGCAAAGGAGTTACACCTAACTGGACAGTTACTAGGGGCTTCTGCCTCCAAAATTCATGCAAGCTTCATGCAAATCCTAAAAGATTTGTTGGAACTCCAATTAAATAATTTAGTTCCTTCTTGAAATTGTCAGTAGATACTCACAGCTTCAGGCACTTTTAAATATTAGCAGTTCAGAAGTCAAATGCATGTAAATAGATACAGGGATTACAGAGTACTCATCTCTTTCCCGGCAAAAGATTGAATAGGTTTGCCAAGTTCCACAGAAAAATGCAAAGGATGCTTTAGTTACCAGAAAGCTGATTTAATCTCAGTATATCTGGTCTCCCTCTCAGATCTGTCAGGCCTGCTGAATAACGTCGGAAAATAAACAATACATGATATTCTATATCTCAATTTCCACTCTCTAAAGTGGATGATGTATTCATAAGTGCTGCAGATATAAAAATCCATTAAAAAGGAGAATGCAAACCGAGACAGACAGCTACTTCAATATTCTGCTCAGGTAAAATGTTCAGAATTGCTGTAACTTTCTACAAATACACTGCAGCAGTTACCACTCACTCTGACAACGAACCTTCCCAACAACAGACTGTCAAAAGAACAGATCCAGGAGGAGCACAAGTAAAGTTAAGGTCATCCATTTTCAGTTTCCAACAGTGTTTTGTTCATGCAGAAGAATCTTTGTTTTTAGCTTCATGTTGCAGAAATGCAACAGTGGGAAATTTGCTCATGATTAAATTAATTCCCACAGCTCTAAGCTATTCTTTGCCAATTATGCATCATCATCCAAACACCTGGAGAATAAACATCTACACCAGCATGTGAAATAAAACCCAGCATTTGTCTGGATTACGTAGCACCAACTCTACTGAAAAATAAATTATTTCAAGGAAATAACCAAGTGTGCCTCTTTTTAATTTAAAAATCTCAACAAGCTCAGCAAGCAGAACATGTAACAAGAACTAAAGACAGATTTATTTCATCATAAAAGCACCTGCCACTATTGTGCCAACCTGCTTTCTATGAAGCACACAACTATACAGAGAAAGGTGGCAGTGGAGTGTAAAGCAGCAATTGTCAGAGCTTGAAAATATATTATGCCAATTTTAAGCATTGCTTGAAGGAATATAATAAGAAGAGCAGCTTCACTTGTATTTACAACATGCAAATCACAAATATACAAGCTGTATTCCTATGAGCAGGCCTTAAAAAGTATCTTTAATGCAACAGAAGTAGCTATAATAAATTAGTCAAGCAGATAATGATTGTAAAGTAAATCTTGCTTTCTTCGTGCTGAAAAACTGGAAGCTCTTCAGCCTAGCAAAAGGTTAATTCCAGGGAATAATCTTTGAAATAGTTTATATCAAAAGCTTTACTAACATCTGTTTATTAACAAGCAGTTGGTACAGAAAGCACGGAAAGAATGATTTGTAATCAGCAGATCTTTCCAAGTCTGATTACAGTAAAGTAACACATAACTAAAAAAAAAGTTGTCCTCTATTCAAGTTCTTCCTGTGCAGCACTATAACTATTTCTGTATCATTTTATGGTTTTCATAAAAGTCAGTGTTTTAGGGGATACTGAATTTGTTGGGCAGAGCAGGCACCTGCCAGAGCGATTTTGCTTACAAGCCTAATAAAATGTTCCACAAAGGCAGTTTTGTAGTGCTTCTGCCACACAGCGTTCAGAGGAGGAACAGAGCCAGTATTTGCTCTGTGAAGTATTTACCTTCACCCTTATTTAAAAACATACAGAACAAAGAAAATTCTATGGATTTAAGTAGTTTGGGAGGTTATTTAAAAATACCCTAAGCAAGGAATTTTTATCTTGAACACTGATGGCAATGGCTTTAAAGGGGGCAATGTTTTTGGCACAGACCAGGTGATGCTGTGGCTACTGCTGGCCAGGAAGAGTGACAACATCTAGTGCTTTAGCACAACATTGTTCGGGCATGCTCTCAGCTAGCAGATGAGGGAGAAGGGGAAAAAAACCCAGCAAACCGTTTACTCTTCTCAAGCATTCCTACTCACCATCTCTTATGGAACTGTAGTGATTTTAAGAAAGCTGGGAAATTGGTCAGTACGATAACTAGATGCTGAAGTCTCAGATGGCGTGTACCTGGTGGTGTCCCCACAGGAATGGGTAAATGCTAAACCAGGTGCTAACTGGAAGGAGGGGATGGGCAAGCCTCGCATGTCTTCAGGGAAACTGAAGCACAGAGCAATGGCACAACTTGCCAGCATTGATTTTCAAACCAGGAGTTCTGCTAAATAATCCCCAAAATCTGCCTCTGGACTGGACTTCAGGAGATATCTCAAAGTATTACACTCGGGTTCTTTGAGAAGACTGGTTGGCTGTAAAGCTGATAGCCATTAGCAACAGCATTTCACTCACAGAGATTACAATTCTAAGCCAACTCTAACTAAAATACTTACATTTCAGGGATGTAAGAAACAACAAGCATTTTGATCAACCAAAACGTGATCGGTGTAAATCAACTTTTCTCTCGGTGTTTTAACTTTTTCCATTGTCTACTGTAGCATTTCCTCACTAGGTCGTATCTGACTCAGCTTACAAACCACTCAAGCCTGCTCAGTGGATTGGATGTCAGTGGAGATAAAATACGCTTCTGTATTTCCATGAAATTAAAGAAGACAAGGAAGAACTGACTCCTTGTCCTGTCTGTAACATTTATTTCTCAAGCAAGAGCGAC
Organism: Phalacrocorax aristotelis; assembly: GCF_949628215.1. NCBI lineage: Eukaryota > Metazoa > Chordata > Aves > Suliformes > Phalacrocoracidae > Phalacrocorax > Phalacrocorax aristotelis. Next base: position 66,401,101 of record NC_134280.1, read on the forward strand.
AAATTTTGCATGTTTTGAATTATGGATTTTTTTTAATGCATTTGCATTACAGAGAGGAACCCCCTGAATGTAGGTAGATCTAAGTATCCTGCGTGCAGGACTAGAGCCCAAGATCATGCTGCTAAAACACACCTTCAACAGATCATCTCAGGATCGTTTCTGTCTAGCTGATAGAAATTATATAATTCAATCCTGTCCACAGAACAGGGGAAACAGCCTTATCATTGCTGCCCTTAACACTGAGATTCAGATATTCCTTTGCTTTTGAAGACAAGTCTTAAGTGGCACCACCACACTCCAGACATAAATTAATCGCGTTATGCAGGGAGACCTTCACATTTCCTACTACAACCATCTGAGATCACACATTTCCAAGAATCAATCTCCTGAAAGCACTGGACAAGTTTGGGAGCAAATCACTGGCTAGTATCAATTGCCTTAGCTATAGTAGCACCAAGGTAATTGCACTGCTTTATACTACCTGAGGATCTTCCTCCTAATTTAGTGTACATCAACATGGATAGATATAACTGATGTTGCCACTTTGCATAACTCTGAGTAGCTGCAGAGTCTTGATTCTGTGTTACAGACAGATGAGCTGAAGGGAAGGCTGGATCCGTACATGGAAAATGAATCCTTCAAAAGTTGTTAAATGCAAAGATACCACCTCTGGCTCAGGAATTCTCTGAGCCTAAAAATGTTGGAGAGTGAAAGACCCCCTGGAAGAGTGTCACTAAATGCTTGGTCTATTCTTATACTCATCTCCATGCACTGGCTTTAAGCTACTGGTGGAAAAGGGACATGAGACAGATGAAAGTCTTTTGAATACATGTATTTAAAGGCACCCTATAGTAATGAAGTCCCATTATGCTTCCATTCAAAATAAGAAAATTCTGAGGCTTTATTAAAAAAAATAATTAAAATAAAGTGTTTCTCCTTTCCTTAAGAGTTTCATGTTACCAGCTACTTTACCATATGCTAAAATGTTGCTTTGGCCCAGGCTGTCCAGTAACAGTATTTTTTCTTACCATATATATAGGAAACTCCAACAAGCTCGAAGATGGCAATGATGACAAGAGAATAAGAAGCTGCGTAAGTGTCCACAAGCTGTAACATATACATTCCCCCCTAAAGAAAAAAAGGATAAAAGATCATATATAGCTGGTGTCCATTCTGTGTCACAATCCTAACTGGCACTAAGGTAGGCAAAAGGGACAGGAGAAGGACCCAGGACCCTCTCTCCCAAGTAAGCATCCAAACATTGGCCGGGCACAGGCTCATGCTGCACTATAGTTTCTTCCTTCTAGCTGAACGAATATCAGATCCAACAAGAAAAAAAGCAGAGGGTACACTTGAGTCTGGTAGCTAACTCAGCTCGGGAAAACGTTGCTTTCAGGCCTTTCAGATTAAGGACTGAGCTGTGGCCAGACTTTCCACAGCAGCAGTGTCCTGAACCACTTAATATTACAGCCAAAGCAAAATCACCACTGGAACCAGGAATACTGTAATAATGAGTCCCATTCATCTCTCTGGAAAGGATATAATGCCCTACCTTCAGGGCAGAGGTTAAGCAGTATAATTCAAGGGAGGGAAGGCCTGAATCCATCCTAGGCTTTTGAATAGCAAAGTTGGGCTGATAGGTGATGGGGTGAGAGGAAAGAAAGAAAGAGGCGGGGGAAGGATGAATAGTAAGATAAATTTTGTGCAGCTTCTCTTGAAATTGTCGGGAGTTTATAATGTTGAAGGAATTAGCAGAAAAAAGGCACTGAAGACTATCAACGGTAGACGAGAATTTCATTATTATCTCCACAGTTTGCCAAGACTATCAGTATATAGCTAGTCTGAAATTTTAGTAGTCTGATTCTCAGAAGGATTTGAACAGCCAAGTCTTTTAAATCTACCTCAGTCAGAGCACCCATAAAAAAAGAAAAACCCGCTTGGTGCCTTCGCGCATGCGGCAGAATTCAGCTTAATCTTTTGCAACTTGCACAGGAGGAGAATGGCCACCAGAGGGGGAACTGGGGACAGACAGTGATGCTCGAAGACAACATTATTACCTGAGTGATCATAGGAAATCCCATGATGAAAAAGGAGATGCAGCACCCAAGAGTGAACAGTGCCTTGTGCGTACGTAAGTATTTGGGGAACTCATCTGAAACAGAGGTCACTATAGTCTCGATAGTGGCAAACTGAAAAACAAAATAAAAGGGTTCATTTCAGTGCACACCATGTACACAAAGCAATCCAACTGGATATAATGGAATATAAGGCTATTTTGAACCCTAGGTGTTAAATGCTCAGATGTCAACACCAAAGCTTCACCCAAATGATTTCAGCATTGGTGGCCTTACTTCATTCCTCTTTTTGGAAAGCAGTTCACTGACCACATGGAAAATAGCAACTAATCTCATGGTGCCCCAGACAAATCAATAGGAAAAGCAAGAGGAGAAGAATGGGAAACAAAAGCAGTTTACCATAGTGTCCAATCCAAGTGTCAGAAGCATCAAAAAGAATATTATAGCCCAGAACGGAGAGAGGGGAAGCCTAGTTAAGGCTTCTGGGTAAACCACGAAAGCAATTCCAGGACCTAGAAATTAGAAAAATAAAGGCTGTGATACCTTGCATTGCATTAACATTGTCGACTGAATGGGAAAGAGGGAGATATAAAGAGTCATGTTTCAAAGTATAATACAATATTACTTTGCCTGATAGAAGTAAAAAAGGTCAGATTCAGTCTCTCTTATTTACAGAAAGATTTGACCATTGCAGAATTTAACCTCACATGATTAATTTCTATTTTGGCTATACGTTTCACAACACTCATACACTCCTACTTTCCCAGCTGCATACTACATATTTAACCAGTGTACTAATATACTGACCCAAATATGAAAGATAAATAAAAATTGTGTACTGCAGCTATGCTTCTTTCCTGCTCTGTGATCACACTCCTACTGCTGTCCCCGCCAGTTAGCAACCCAGCCTTAGGTCAACGTAGCAATCATCCACACCACAGTACTACAAGGGTGAACGGAAAAGCAAATACTCTTCTCTAACTCATCAGCACACAGTCAAATGAGGAGGAAAGAACATGACAAATGCACAGAGCTGATACCAGACACAATGTAATATCTACCATAAATCTAAAGAAATCCACAAGAAATTCTGAAAAAAGGCACAGCAGAAAAAATAAGTAGGTTAGGGTCTTTTAAAGTCTTAACCAGGAATTTTCCTTTCTCTGTTGGTTTGATATCTTGGGCTATAAAATTGACTGTGAAGAAAAAATATTTTTACAAGTATGCTTAGATTTGCCTGGGAGACAAGGCTGCAGGAATGTGGTGGTGGCATTACAGTACATGGCACTTCTCTGTTTCTCCCAGCAAAAGCAGTGCCCACTTCAAATGCTCGAAAGGATGTTTCCTGTCAGGAGAGATACAGATGAGAGCCAAGTTGTACAGATGCCATGACCCATGCCATGAGAAGGGGCTCCAAACTCACTCTCGTCCTGCCCATTTCTAATCTAGGTTATTGCATCCCACTTCCTACGGCTCCCCACGCTGTTTCTGTTCAAAAGAGAACTGATGCTTTGTCACATACTGAGAAAAACAGTTTTAGCCGCATGCGAAATTATCTCCGCAGCCAACCTGTGAAGTGTTTGGAGTTCCTTCTGAACAAAAGACAAATATGAAAGTTAACAACGCGGTAAAAAAATAACACTGTACATGACTCAGAAAGTGCTGCTGCCTTTAAAATGTGTTGCAGAAAAACAGCTTTTTGGAATAGGAAGGTGCATGTAGAACTACTGTGTATTCACAAACACGTGCTTTTGTCTCTTGATTAAAGGTTTCTTCTTGACTATTAGACAGAAGGGCTCTGTTTGCACTAGCTTCCTGCATGTAGAAGTTTAATTAAGTCTCAGAATAATGAGTTCCCATTAGTCACAATTTTAGGAGAAGTTTAATTATAGAATATGAAGTGCACATCTCTCCTCCTCAGCCCTTTGTAACTCTCTGAGGTATCACGTGCCATGGAGCATCCAGGCACAGGTAAATGGACGCAGAGAGGCTGGCTCCCATCCTCTCCGTCTTTGGAGATTTAGGCAGATATGAACTCTTTCTAAAGGGCTATTAAAGCCAGGAAAACTCCAAAGGTTTTAAGTGTTGTAACAAAGAAGTCAAATGACCTTGAACTTTCATTTTAAATTACTACAATTTTTCAGCTGCAGTATGTTCTTAATCAGAGAGTAGAACAAAAATATATTGTCCTGTCTTTCTCTCCATGAAAAGTGTTTTATGTGTTCATCAGGTACATGAGTTTTTTAGCCCAAAAGGAAGATTCTAAATTTAAAAATATTATTTATTTCAGATTAATATTTTAGGAGGAAAAAAAAGAAAAAATATCCATTTCCATTAACAGTTTCATTCAAGGTTTTAAAAACTGGAACGGAGACCATCACCATTTTTGCTATTTTCTCCATCACTGCAAAAAGAAATACAACTTTAGAATAAAAAAAGGTGGACAGGAACAAGGGCTGGCTCTTTTCCCTACTTGCTGAGTCTGCTTTTTAATTCTATTAATTCAATGTGCTAACTCAGTCTGCAGTTACCCCTAATCTTCACTGTCTTCCTACTGTACAGTCTTCTATGAAATTTTGTTTCCCCCTATCACGGAGAGCAGTGAAGCCTCACCTTCATAAAATATTTTTCAATGGCCTAACTGGGCTCCTACAAACACACTGACAGCCCTGCAATAAGATTGTCTTGTGACAGCTTTTTCCCACATCCCCTGGCACAGCTGCTGAAACAGCTGGGAACAGAGAGCTCCAGCCTGTGACTAGTCGCTCACTCAAAGACCACCAACAAGCACTCAACAGAACAGGGCTTGCCATCCCCTGTGCTAAATATTTTGCCGTCTCCAAGGAGATGAACCAGCTGAACAACGCAGTTCCTCCACCATCCCTAACAGCTACGTCTCCCTGTCCCCTCTCTGTCCATCCCTTTGAGCTCTCACTGCAGCTTCACTCAAGCACGGCTTCTTTGACTCTAACTCCTTACAAATCACTTTGGTGAGTACACTGTGGTTTAGATTTTGGGGTTGGTTTCATCTGTTTGCTCCAGGATGGAGGCAAAGTCTAAACTAAAAACATTAATGGAAACATTACTCCTAAACCACCTGGCCTCAAACTGAGTTTTTTCAAACATAATGGTCTAAGCCAGCCAGGAAACGGGGATGAGAATGTAACGTTTCTGTTCCCGCTTAGCTGACTGGCAGACCAAAAAGAGGAGATAAGGTACTGGAGATGAAATTGATATTACATCGGCTTGCAAGTGCAGTATCCCCTACTACTTGACATCAACTAAGACACGGACCTGTTGGGACAGGTCTGGAGATGAGACACAGAAATGCTCCGAGGGCTGGAGCCCCTCTGCTGCGAGGCCGGGCGGGGAGAGCTGGGGTTGTTCAGCCTGGGGAGGAGAAGGCTGCGGGGAGACCTTATTGCGGCCTTTCAGTGCTTAAAGGGGGACTATGGGAAAGATGGGGACAGTCTCTTTAGCAAGGCCTGTTGTGGCAGGACAAGGGGTGATGGTTTTAAACTACAAAAGGGTAGATTCAGACTGGATATAAGGAAGAAATATTTTACAATGAGGGTGGTGAAACACTGGCCCAGGTTGCCCAGAGGGGTGGTCGATGCCCCGTCCCTGGAAACGTTCCAGGTCAGGCTGGACGGGGCTCTGAGCAACCTGACCTAGCTGGGGATGTCCCTGCTCACTGCAGGGGGGTTGGGCTGGATGGGCTCTAAAGGTCCCTCCAACCCAAACCACTCTATGATTCTACTTGCTATGAAGAAACAGTTTGCTGGCTGAGCATCCTATGAAATTCTCCTCTTGGACCCTCTGGCTGAATCCACAGCCCAGTTAGCAGCCCATCCCACCACCGGTCAGCTGGTGCAAGCCCCAGACTAACTCCCTGTGACTGAACTACAGCTCACAAGCTTCCCCTCACCTCAACATCTGGGCTGCCACGTACCAATCAAAGGAGCTTGCAGAAATTGAATGTGACCCAGCACCCTTATTTGCATCTCACTGAGGTCAGAAGTACCACATATTCTGTGGGATTATCCATGTTTCAGTTTACAGATGAGGAATAAGCAAAAGGAAACTAAGAGCCTTTTCTTCTTCTTAACCAGCAGCAAGACCTTGTTCCCTCCTCCGTTGTTCTCCCCCTTTTACCTGTAGTAGCTTGTTTCTAATAAATGATTTGAAACATTAGAGTTCCAAGAAAAGGTGTTTTTCAAGAAAATAATGCTTCATCTGCTTCACTGGCTCTTTTTCCTACAACTACGGAATTTCTGTGTCCTTAGCTCATGTTGTTGGTTTTCCATTTAGCTCCCATAACATGGTTAAGTGCAGATTAATCTTCATACCTAATTTGCGCAGAATTATCTATGACTATTACTGTACTGAAACTATGCAAAGTTGTCTCGATTTCTATCCCCTATTGTCATCTCACTGCTACAATTTCTGAATCACGATTCGCAGTCAGTCAGTCAGGTACCTTACGCTACATCTAGCGCCTTGTGGGATTGAATTTATCCACACAGCAAACCTGTCACAAAAATGTTTAGTGCCCTCACATTGATGCAGACAGTGAGACATGTCACCTATAGAAGCCAGGAATATGCAACCTCCATTTTTTTGACTCTGCTGTCCTCCTATTCAGAGCCTCCTCTCGCTCTGCGCTCTCATGGATTGCAGAGGTTAACATTGGGAACCATCGCCTGGCTCACAGAGGTGCTATTAATCACTTTCCTTCAGTGCTTGGAAATGACCATATCTGTGCTGGACACTGATGCAATACACCTAGCACCCACGTGTGCTCGCAGAAACAGCTATGGAGGGGAATCATAAATACCTATACAAGGTATTACAAAGTTATTAACATTTTGGTTTTTAACACAGTTCAAAATCATCTTAAAGATCTGGAGGTTGGTTGGCTTAGAGGTGCACATTTCACAGGAAATGTACGACTAGACTAAGGTAACAATTATCCCCTCTATGATCCCATCAGATTTTTACAACCCTTCAAACCTCACAGATTCTTACCCCAAAAGCTCCTCCCTTCCTGTCTCCCGCTACTTCATTTCAAAGCGTACATGACAGCACCAATTCTTCCATCAGTCACGCTGTTCTCACTTACATTCAGCTCTGTGAATTATGACCTTTCAGATTCGTAACCACCTCACTTCACTAACCAAACTCTTCTAATCGGTTCTTCAGAAATCTTTTACTCCCCCATGGAGGCAGCTTCTTGCTCCCCACAGTTCAGAAGCTCGATCTACCTCTCACACCATATCTCTCCCAGCCTTACATCATGAAGCCCGCTGTCCTTTCATCCAAGATTCCCACCACCAGGAACACCTTTGACCTTGAAGAACGTTTGACAAACAGCAGCAGAGACAAATGAGAAGACCAGTCACTGCTTCGAGTATGTGAGGGAGACATCTCACCCTACCCCCCCCCCCCCCCCCACCATTTACATAAAGATGCGAAATGAGTCTCAGCCTGTTTCCTTCTCTTACCAAACAAGTGATACGGAGGCTTCAAGTAATATCTTGACTTCCCAGCGTACCTTCTCCCATACAGAAATGCCTACAAATGGTTTACAGATCTACTTCCAGTTTGAAGCCATTATTCCCACCTCCAATGTCAATGTCATCATTAAGAACAGAGCTGAAGGTGTCATCAGGTGCCTAAGTAACGGAACGGCAGCGTACCCTACCTTGGTCTGCCACAGCTTCGATATTCACTTTGAGCTCATTTGCCATGAAGCCAATAACTGAGAAGATAACAAAGCCTGCAAATATACTTGTGGCACTGTTGGTACACGTAACTATCAATGTGTCCCTGAAAAGAAAAAACAAGAAGCCACGTCACCTTGTTGCAATACATGCAAGGGAAGGGTTTGTACACACTTCAGGAATCTCTCTGATGAGCACACACATCCTGCGGGAACACTGATGAAGGTACACTTTTACACTTTTCGGGTATGTTTGGTGCCGATCAGATGACAGAAGTCTTCGCACCATCACTAGTAATCAGCTGCGCAAGTTTCCATCACCCACGTGCCACGTAGGAAACCACAGGCCACGCAGGAGGATAAGCATTTCCGCTCTTGGCCTTTCCGAAGACGGTAGCAATGACGACGTGATTTGAAACGCAGTGTTTTACTCTTTGCCTGATGTGGATATCTGCTCACTATATTACATACGGACTAAAGACCATGGTCCAAGTAAGGTGATTTTTGTCCTGTATCTTTCTTGTATTTATACACAGAATTTCAGGGTTAAGCTTTCTGTACCTTGCAGCGCTCACTTAAACACCCGCCCATCTGTAGAAGAATCCCTGGTACAATTTATCCATTGGTGGTGGGGGTGTTAAGGGAATCTCAGGAAGCCCATACCTGAATATCACACTATACTGGGTAAATACATAGGACTTGACAGGAAACCAGTCCTCATGATCCCCATCCATAATTATTACATTCCTGATAGGATTTTTAACTTTTCTTCACAATATGTGTGTCCAGAAGACTTCCCCTTAAACTATGACAACTGAGGAACAAACAAGTTGGCTAGAATTGCTTATCCTTACTGCTCTTTGTTTGTCAGGAACAGAATGAACTACAACCTGAAAAGCTGTCAAGAAATTTCCAGAATCTCTAACAGAGCATCTCTTAATAGGAATGATTAGGTTAATTCTTCAGGTCTACAGAATAATATGACAACGTTCTGTTTGGAATCATCATGTGTTATCTTCGTCCAAAACACAGATAAGTTTTAAGTAAAATATTTTAGGTATGCATTACAAAGTGAAGTTATGTACATTTACTGCAGTTATAGATTATTTAATGACATTTAAAATTAATATGTAACTGAACACTGCAATTTTACCTGCAGTATTAGAATGTAATGAATATAAAAACTGAAAGAGAAAACAGTCATGCTTCGTCTCAGTATTCAAGTTGTGTTGTAAAATTAAAAATATTAGAAGTAACTAAGCTTTTCTCATTATTTCTGCTTCAGTCTCCCATATCCCTCTCTAACATAGGTAACGAATGTATTTAGTATTAGACTTGTAAGATTTTTATACTTCATTACCATGTGTTTCATTCAAAAATGTCATTAAGATTTTCCAAACTCCACAAAACATTGCTAAATGAATGCAGAAAGATATCATGATGCTTCTCCCATTTTTTTGCCCCAACATTCTTAATGTAATTCATTCATCAACAACAAAAAAATAAAATAAAAATCCCCTGTCAAGCATTTTCAAAAATAGGACCCAAAGAATTGCTGGGTCGAAGTTACTGAGCACACAACAGTGTTACATATTCATCCATATTTTAGGATAATTATATTAAATTACTTTTGAATGGTCATAGGAAACATTTTTTTTAAATTCCTTTTTAAAAATCTGGTCCACGTTGCTTTTTAAAGCTAAGTATTTTGTCTACAGTACTCAGAAGCCACGGGATACGGAAGTTCAAATCCCAAGGAGCATGTGCTTTGAAGTCTTGATTCAGGAAAGATTTTCAGCATGCCCTTGGGACAGTCCCTGTGCATGCTGCTGGCTGTCCTGAATCAGCACCTCTGTCATGGCAGGAATCAGTAAAGGCTTGCTTCAGTAGAAACAAGATTAGCTTTAAAGACAATAGAATAGCAGTGAAGCATTCAGCTAATGCCACTTGCTTTTGTTTTTTGCACCTGCAGACATTTATCTGGCAGGCTTTTTGATGAAAAACACTACTATGCCACCAGAAAAATGACTTTTTTCCTTGTAAAAATAACATTCAGGGATTTCAAATAAAAACTATTTTACATTTCACATCCTGAAATAGCTTTGTACATGTAAAAGTGCTATAAGAGTGATTGGAAAGAATAATAGCATTTAGGAGAGATAGGAAACACATGTATAGAAATCGGGTGATAAACTCATGCACGTCTCACGATGGCAAACTTCATCCCGCTCTACACATGGGTTGCTCTTCAGCAGAGGCTGCCAACTGGCACGGTCTCGTACCACTGCTCGCAGCTGCTGACAGCTTCCCAGAGTGCCTTTAAGCCTAAACCTGCTGACTCTGAAAATGAAGAGCCAATAGGGACTATAAGCCTAAGGCTCATCTTGAGACTAGCAGATTAGGGCCTGGGGAGAAGGTAAAGTACACAAAACCAAAAAACATTAAAGAAACAAAGCAAACAAAAAACAAACATGAAAAGAAAAAAAAAGAAAGGGAGACCAAAAAAGAAGGAAAGGGGGGACCAAAAAAAAATGAAAGGAAAAACGAGGAGGTCTTTCAAACCCAATTTCTGCAAGTTGGAAGACGACTGATTTTGGAGAAGACCCGTTTAATAACACCGATGGGTATCACTCTCACGTACCTGTAGCAATTATTATGGAATTTGTTGTAAGAAGAGAGAGTAATTAGACCTCCCCATGCTGCAGAGAGGGAGAAGAAAATCTGAGTGGCAGCGTCCTTCCAAACCTAAGTAAGATGGAGAGGAAATAGCATCGGCTTCAGGAAAGGGTATTAAAAAGATCAATAACGCTGTTAAATGTTACTGTTAGGGGATTAGCACGTAAGTAGTTAAAATGAACTTTAGAGAAATGGATGTCAATCAAACATTTAAAAGCAAAATCCTGCCCATTTGATGAGGAGTACCGTTCTTCTTGGGCCCATATAAAATGACAGTATAACCTTTGCTGTATACGGAAGGCACAAATATTCAAACTATATTGCTTGATACATATACAAGTTCAATTAAATTCAGCAAAGAAAATACAAATCAAGAGGAAAAATCTGCATCGGGTGCTGATGGTTTACGTACCAGTGGTCCTAAATAATACTTTATCTTTGTGATCAAAATAAGAACCTCAGCATTAGTTATGAATGAGATTACATTAAAATTAGGGTAAATTTCTGTCATTAGGTGTACACCAAACAGCAGAGCATAAGTTAGGGCTATTTAGACACCAGGGCCCAGTGTCCTCCCATCAGAAGACAAGATGTGTTCAGCCAAGCCTCTCTTTAAAAAAACTAAACGAAACAAACAACCTTGTTTGTTCTTTAACGAAGTTCTTCGAAGCCCTAAATGCATTTCGATAAAACATCTCTAAATTGCCTGGAATTTCAGAGGAGTTGGGCTTACTTGTCACTCACAAAACGTTCAAAGCGTTGGTATTTCCATTTACAAGCTTTCCCAAAGTCTGATTTTCCACCCAAGTCCTCAGCGCAGAAATGGAGATACATGTACATGCACAGATATATGGGTGGACGTACACACGCGCTAACCAGTTTGAAGATATTACTCAAATGCTACTTTAAAAGTTACCAGCCAGCAAGCAGTCAATCCTTCATCTGGTTGAGTGTAATATACAGCTCTTAATTAATGTTAAAACTGCAAATAAAATTAAAAGCAGAAGCTCGCCTGAATACTACCGAACACTTACCCAGGGTTATAGAGATACTTAGTGTATTCAGCCAGCCCCATTTCGCAAAAGGCATCAGATCTCCTCTCCTTTATTGCATAATGTGGGAACCAAAAATGCTCATATTTAATGCAAAATTAATTTCTGTATTGTTTGCAAAAGATTTAATACTCCCATCACCAAAGGACCAAAACGCCCATTATCACAGAGATATTAAGGAAATTAAGATCTCCACAATTCATCCAGGAAATGGTTTTCAGCTTTAATTATCAGTCTATCAGTGTGATATCACACCGCTATTGATAGAGGAAATCATTTCGGGGGGGTGGGAACCACCCAAAAACCAAACAGAGTAAATTTCCTGAGGCGTTGGTAAAAATCCCTCTTAAATTCCTAAAGAAAAAAGGTCTGGATTGTAACACTCAGCTCAGGCTTCAGTTCAGTCTCCAGATTCCTGCCTCAAGACACTGAAGACCGATACACGGGCACTCACGTGCTATGTCAGGCAAAGAGATGATCCGTGGGGGATTTATGTCTACAGGGACACAAATCCCCGTGTTTTTTGGAACACGTTTTACTGGCTTCATTGCAACAAATGGCTTTTTAGACATCAGCTGAAATCACCTGTAAGGCAGCAGAGATGAAGCTCCATCTCATACAGTCAGTGCTTAAAAAGCAAAGTCAAGTACCAGGTCCCTTAATTCTGCCCTCTCCTACACAGCAAGTAGCCTCGCTTCTTGCAATGCAGGCAGGATAACGATCACAGCTCTTCTGTGTCAGAATGTATGCTACTGGGGAGTTAGATGAGGACATATAATTTCATTTTGTTTAATGTCTCAGAAGCATTACTCAGAACAATCTTTGCTCAGTGAGTAAAACACACCTATTTAGAGCATTTCTGAAGAAATGCAGATAGGTTTATGATGTTACCTATTAAAAGCTTCCTGTGCTTGCTCAAGTCAAGGCAGCATCCATCAGTCACCAGCATATGAAAATCTATGCTTCCTTTTTAATTCCCTATTTTCCAAGTGCACCTACTCAGAGACATTCAGGTGAAATATTCAATGTGACGTAAATACCGTATCTCTAATAATATACATTAAAAAAATGTTACGTGCACACAAATAACAAGCAGCCTTTGCAGCAACACTCCACGTAAGATGAAGAACAGGTTTTCCACAGACGACAATACTGCCTCTGTACACAGAAAATGGTCGCAACAGACACTAAGAAATCTGTATGAATTATTCACCCTAGCAGGTTTCTAAGTGCAATAATAAGCCCACCATAGCATCAATTAGCTTCTCCCACTTTGGTGTGATGAAGTACCAGATTCCAGCTCCAGCTCCAGGTAGAGTTACTCCTCTTATAAGAAGGATGATGAGAACTACATAGGGGAATGTAGCAGTAAAGTACACCACCTGGACAGACCAAAAAAAAAAAAAAAAATTATTGAAAGGGCTTATCTGAGTGTATAAGATGTGGGTGAGTGAAATACAAGTGCTACACTGTTGCCTGAAGAAAGCAGTTACTCAGGCTCAGAGGCAACAGGGTTGTTTCCCAGGAAATCTGAAATCTTACAGCTCTTCTTGCTGCTGGGAGCACGAATGAAATCAATAGCAACAGAGGTAAGAGTTGGGGTTCCAGACAGAGAGGGGAGAAAAAGCACAAAAGAAAGTCTGGGGAGGAAAAGCAGGAATTTATACATGAAAATATCACTTTTGGTCCTTGTTCAGAGTAACACAGCTCAATGGAGACAAAATGAACAACACCATCCAGTACCACATAAAGTTCTGGCTGGTTTTATATATATATATATATATATATATATATATATATTTCTCAGCATTTAACTAAGCTTGAAGAATTTTTATTACTGTTTGTACCTCTTAATAATTCCATATCACCATGAAAATATTTATGGTCACAATGCAGAAAAAAAAAAAAGTCATTGGAACGACCCAGACAGAGCTGATCACCATAATGTCTAAATGCACAACAGAGGTTCTGTGTTTAACGTCTTAATAATTAACTAGTGCAGAGCAGAGCTCGCTCCATGGTCAAATAAAATGGCCAGATTATATATTATTATATTATATATTATATAACCAGTTAAACTGTACACTTTACCCAAAAGCATTTCAAATCCTTTTACGCTTTAACCTCTGAATATTACGGGGACCAGAATCATCTGAGCTGAAGTGACTTTTGAAACTGCTTTCCCAACTTCCTCCTTGCTGTTTCAAGAGACATTTCAAGAAGTTGCCCCAATGAACTGTTGTGCTGTGGGTATGACAGAGATGAGATGCAAACTCATCTATGCGTAAATACAGGTTTTCTATGCCTGACACAAAGGAGTCACTATTTTTCTGGGCCACAGAGGCTCAGTTGAAGAAATACCTATTGCTGCATCCAAACCCAACTTATTCTTCTCTACAACTTCTGTTTCTTGGCTCTGGCCTTTCATGAAATGGTCTTTCCTATCACACTTAGGTAAGGGGGGAAAATCTCAGCTCTCCTGGCCCTCTGAGTCTCTGGATTTTCTGGTAATTCCCACACTACCTCACAACAGACGTCGTCAGCCCTGTGCCCAGCTCTAAAAAAGTCATAGCTATCTCTGCATACCCACTATCTTCATCCCAGAAAATATCTAGTTATTTTGCTCCAGCTTTTTTATCCTTTAAGCCTACTTTTTGTAAAAAAAAGCAAGATTAATGCTCTGTCATCGTCTAACATTTTAACCTGCGTGTTAATTGCACCAGGACTGATGGAGAAGTGTCAGATATTGCATTCCTGCAGGTTTCACAAAAGAAAACCCCACCCAAACCAGTGCTGCTGCAGAAGAAAAAGCTGCCTTTCTCTGTTCAGGCGGCTGCCTGGCCAATTCGTATGCCTGTGCTTCCGTGCCAGCGAGAGGACTTGCTCCCTCTTGACACGGTTGCTAGTTAGGAGGCATGGCAGAAAGCTGCAGATTGGAGGGGCAAGGGAGAGAATGGTACATGCGAGGTCAGAGACGGGGCGAGGAGCTGAGGTACGGCAAGGAGGAGCTTTAGAAAGATGGTACACGAATATTTGGGAAAAGAGGATACACAGTGTCACTGCTCACGCTCCCCACAGACCAATTTACCTTCGGTTCTGATTTTAAAGTATGTTACTTAACATCTTAATTTAGATCACAGTTTCCCTGATTCCAGTGAAATGTGAGGTGATTGCAGAATTTTAATGAATACCACACAGCACAGGGAAGGCTGCCGAAGGCACCTTTTTTTGCCATGTAACTGCTGAGCGCAGCTCGAGGGCTCTTTTTAAACTCACTGAGGACTAGGGAAAAAATGCTGAACCTAAACTATCTTTTTATTATGTTTTGGCTAGATGGGAAAACACAGACAGGAAAAGGGCATTTCATTAATACTTAGCCATTTACTGAAAATAATTTTCACTAATCCACTGACTTATACAAGAGTGTGATTCCCCAAAGCAGCACGCTGCTTTCTCACAAGTGTAAAATCACAAATATTTTTCTTACTTTTCCTGATGACTTGATTCCTTTAGCAAGGGAGGCGTATACAATCACCCAAGCTAGGAAAAGAGATAGTGCCAAGGGCCATCTAATCTCACCAGGATATTCAATCCCTGCTGAAATCTTCAATACAAAGTACCTAAGAATAAAGAAAGAAATTTTTTAAAAAATTAAAAGGAAAAAAATTAATGAGAGCAACCGCAGGCAGTAATTCAGTGCAAATTCCTACAGTGCTTTGTTTTGCTTCAGCGTTCTCAGCGGTTCCTCCAGAAGGTTCCAGTGATTCTCACCGTGTATTATTTTATTTATCTGCATTGCAGTAGTAGATAGAAAAGCCAGGAGCAGGCCAACCCCCCCAGCTGTACTAAGCACCACAGGAACGGAACACAAATAATCCAGCTTTTGAAATTTAGCTTTCATCATTCCTACACATAAAAAACAGGTATCATTTGCTGTCCTTAACTGTCGTATTGCTAGTCTTCCCAACAGTGATTGGTGGTCTGTTACAGTGGATTTTAGAGAAAGATTGACATCTCTAAACAAAGGAGGATCTTACTTGAAGTATTCCTCACTGCCACTGACAAACGTTTTGTTTCCTTCACTGGTGAAGTTAACCATAGTCAAGTTTGGATAGGCACTCATACAGAAAGTAGAGTTCTTGATTTGTATTTTTGGGTGGTCACCAATAATGCAGGAATCTGGGAAGAAAAGAAAACAAAGAAAATAACTTGTCTATATTATTTTTTTCAGGTTGGGTGTAAAATGACAACAAAAAAGCATTAGATCACACACAGCTTGACTTTTGTTCTGTGTTAGATTTTGACGCTGTGAGGAACGCCTCGCTTACAGAAGCCATAAAGGTCTGAGCGTGCAATGCTTTAAAATATGGCATGAACTTCCCCTTTTATCCCAAATGTTTAAGGCGTGAAAGAGTCAGAGGAAGGCAAGGACTTCACTCGTATGCAGCCCCGGGCCGGGATTCAGGAGCGCTGAGGGGGTCCCGGGGAGCCCCGGCCCCCAGCCCCCGGGGCAAGGCGGGGGGGAGAGGGGAGCCACCCCCCGCTGCCAGTGCGGCCCCTCTGCTGGCAACCCTTCCCGGAGGGCACTCCCTCGGTTTGATTTTCCTATTTTTCAGGTCGTTGCATGGTTTGGACGGTTTGCAAGAAGGGGTTTCAGGTTGGGGGGGGGGGGGGGGGGGCTGTTCCTCTTTTTTTTTTTGTTTGATTTGGGGTTTGTTTTGTTTGTGTTTGTGGGGTGTTTTGTTTTGTTTGGGGTTTTTTTTTGTGTGTGTGTTTTGTTGTTGTTGTTAAAAATCAGCCTCGCTAAAGCCCAAGGAGTTGCTTTTAACAGAAACCAGGGGCTGCTGGCTATAGCATTTGGTCTGTGCTTTCTCCCTACCCAGTTTTCACAAAAAAAAAAAAAAGTTGGGCTTTTTTTTCAACATTATACTTGAAAACCCCATTTATCCTTGATGAGGAAAAATTTAAATAAGAGGGGGAAGGGTCCATATGATGCAAATCACTTCAAAGTGACTTGAGAAGCGACAGTTCCTGCGCTGGGAGCCTCGCCCGGCCACCGCCAGCCGCAGTCTGTGCCCGCATCTCCCAGGGGCGCAGCTGAGCCGGAGAAAGCTCTGGAAACCCACCAGGGCCACGAAGAAGGAAAGAAAAATAAATTTTTTTTCTTTCAAAAAAAAAAAAAAGCACGTCCCAACTTACCTAACAAGAGTTTGTTTTTATCTTTACAGTCCGGCGTGTTCCATGGGTTGTTACAGGAGGCCCAAGGGAGCACAGGTACAAAGGACGCAAAAAGGTAGAAAAGTGTGTAGCACAGGATAATATTGTAATATATGGCTATCAGAACCGAGATGATCAGCATTGCGATGCCACAGCCTGAGGGAAAAGAGGGGGAGAGAGGAGAATCAGGGGGGGCGGTCCCGGGCGGAGGAGGGGGGCAGCAAAGCAACGGCTGGGGCCGGTGCAGGGCGCATCCCCCGCCGCCACCGCGCAAGTTGCGCGCTCAGAGCCGCCCGCGGGGCGCCGGGCCACCAGCGGAGAAGCCAGCCTGTAGCATGCGGCTGCGCGGCTGCGGACGGGCCGCGGAGCGGGGGGGAGCGCAGGGCGGCGGTGCTTGAAGCCATGCAGGAGGGAGGGTGCAGGTCATGCTCCCCAAAACCGGGCCGGCTCCTGCTCCGCTCACCTTGCAAGGCGGGGATGGCTTTCCAGACCGAGACGGGCCCCTGACTAGCAAACTGCCCCAGGGAGACTTCCAGGAAGAAAATGGGGATCCCGGCTAGAGCCAACATCATCAAATAGGGGATGAGAAACGCACCTTCGGGGGGAGGAGGGGGAGAAAAGAGAGAACAACCTGAATCATCGCGCGGGGGGGGGGGGGGGGGGGGCCGGGATGCGGAGGGGCCGCTCCGCGGATCACAGCGGGGGGAATTGCTCTCCCTCCGCAGGCCGGTGCGGAGAGCCCCGCGCAACCTCCAGGACCGCAGCGCCCCCCCCGGGGGGGGGCTGCGGGCTGGGACGGGCCGGCCTCGGGTCCGTTTCTGCCCGGGATATCGGGGACAACTTCGTCAGGACCTGCAGCTATTAACATCTCTCTGTTTGTTATCGATTCCCGGTGCCTTGACGGGGGGGAGCAGCCTTCTGCACCTCCAGCATTTGCTCTAGGCAGTATTTATTGATAAATGAGTATTTCACCACCTCGCACTTAAAAGTTCTTAGGTGTAAAAAAGAAAAAAACTTTAAAGTTTATATTTTTTTTAAAGAACGATTTTTTGTTTTAAGTGGCTAATTCTCGCACATTAAACAGCTCTTACAGCCCCCGCACGTCTGTTTTCAGAGCTCGCAGCCCCAGCATCCCCCGCCGACAGTCCTGCGCAGGGGGAAGGGGCTACAGCTGCAGAGGGCTGTAGCGGTAACACCCACCGGTCCTCACGTTAACAGCCCTGTTATTCATATATAATATTGTATATATCTGCTATTTAGATATAATATATTAAATAACTTCTTATTCTCCTTGTAAACTATTAACAGCACGACCCTTCTTCCAACTCTTCTCCTCCTTTATCCCGAGCAGCATTCGCTCTATTTCAAACGATTATTTTTCAATCGGGTCACCGAGAGATTTTAAAGAATTTCCCCAAACTTCACGAAATAACCTGAAGTCTCCACTCTGGTTCAAACGCCCCCGCGTGACTTTTCCGCCTCCAAAGTCCTTCGTATCATCCCCTCCTCCCCCCGCCCCACCCGTTGCGGATTCAGACCCAATTGCGTTTAAATTCGGCCAAGTGGGGGGTCCGGTCCCCACCCCGTGCCCAGGCGTCATCATCCCTGCTCTTCATCTTCCTCCCCCTCCGGCCAGCACCAAGTGCTGGTGTTATTAAGGAAAACGCTACCTCCTAACGCAACCTCGGAGCTCCCCTGCTTTCGGAGCTGCCCGCCAGCAAAGCCCCGCCGGGTTCCCACGGGTGGTCGTGGGGTGCCCTCACACCCCGCTTCAGCCTCGGCCTCACCGGGCCCAGCTTTCCCCCCTGCCAAAAATAATGCCGGGGCCGGCTCAGCCACGTACAGAACTGCAGGTAGAGACAGGAAAAAGCCATCCTACCTCCCCCATTCTTAAAGGCCAGGTACGGGAACCTCCAGACATTGCCCAGCCCCACGGCATAACCCACCATGGAGAGGATGAAATCCAGCTTGCTGGACCAGTTCCCTCGGGCTTTATTTTCATCCCCCACATCGTCTTCCTAAAGCGGGGTGGGGGGTGGGGAAGGAAGAGAAAGAAGAGATCGGAAAACAGCCACTTTTGCTAACAAGCATCGCGGTGCTGCGGCTGCCGGGGACACCCCGGCGAGCAGCGGCCTGGAGGGGGGACACGCACACGGATGGGGGACACCCCACACACACACCCCCGGGCTCTCTTCTGCCAGAGAAAGCAGGAGAGGGGCTTTTAAACCCTGACCCTCCCTCAAGCTGCTCCCGAGGGAGGGGAGGCGGTGCCTGCAGCCCGGGGGGGTGGGGACGGACTGAGGGAAGGGGGGAGTCAGTCCCCGCTGCCCGGGCACCCCCACCCCAGCTCCTCCGGGGGTGAAACGCGCCGGGGTCGAGGGCCCCCACCCCGAGAGCCCGGCCTCTGCAATGCGCATCTCCCGGCCGTGCTGGCGTCTGAGTGGGGCCTCGGGGGTAGCGGATGGGGGGGGGGGGTCTCCTGGCTCCTAATTCCCCGGTGGACGGTGGGGTCCCATCGCCCTCGGATGGATAAGCACCGCCCGCCGGCCCCCGGGGGCCCAGCACTCACAGGAGAAATAAAAACTTGTTTCTACAGAACCGATCTCCCCCCCCTCCCCCTTTTAGGGTAAACCCAGACTGGGGGGGGGAGCGCAGGGAGAGCGTCGAGGGGTGACCGCCTTCCCAGCTCCTCACCCCGCCCAAGGCCAGGCTCCGGGAGGGGTGAATTGACCCATTTCCCCCTTATTTTTGGCCCCAGGTTCCAAGGCACTCCGACTCACGGGGTCGGAGCAGCCTCCCCCCACCGCGGGGGGGAAGAGCTGAGCATCCTCCCGCAGCTGGTGCTGGAGAAAGGGCCTGGGCCCCACGCGGGGATCCCCCTCCGGGTACGGACACGCGTGCCGGGGCCGGGCTGTGCCCAAGACCCTCTCCCCCCCTTCCTCCTCCCCCCCTCCCCGACCCATTTGGACCCGATTTGAGAGCTCCATCCTCAAATGGGTGCTGAGTGGCAAAGCCCTCTCCCTCCCAGGAGCTGAAGGAAGGAGGGGAAGAAACCCCGTAAGGGGCCAGCTTACCCCCTCCACTCTGCCGGGAAGGACAGAAGTGTTGCCGTCTGTGCCCAGGACCACGGTACTCTGGCTCAAGGTCACCCAGGCGCCTTTGGGGTTGTTTCGCTCCAGCGTGCTCTTCCCAAGGTTTAGATTAGCGTCCCCGTCGGTGCTTTGCAAAGCGGGAATCTTGCAGTGAGGGATAGCAGCTTGCCCAGGGGTGGTCTTGCACGGAAAGCTTTCCCCAGATTCCCTCCGGAGGGTGGAATTGCCTTGCACCGGGGTGCTGCTGAGCTTGCAGATCCCGACTTTGGTCCTCTCAAAATCATTTGGTTTATCTTCTTCGGAAGGAAGTGTTTTGTTATCGTTAGAGAGCGATCGGGGAAGCCTGGCCACGGCGGCTTGCGATGGGGCATCCTGCGGCTCGTTTTCGGGGCTGATGCTTGTAACTCCCCCGCCTTCATTGGGTCCAGGAGCAACGGTTTCGGGACTGTTCACAGCCTGCTTGCTCATATCCCTTTGACTGGTGTAATCCTAAAATGACAACGTCACATATTTTACCAAAAGGAGGAGGGAAAACAAAAAAGGTTGGGACTGCAGAGATTCTACGAATTTCTTTTCCTCGCGCACAAAACGGGTGTGCTAGAAAATCTGGATACAAGTGTTGCAGGATTTCGAGGTGCCCCGGCTCGCCTGTTCACCCTCTCATTCAACGTTAATATTCTGGGGGAGAAAACAGTAAGAGAAAACAAAACAAACAAAACCACCCCAAACTCAAACCAAATCAACACACACACACACCAGCCTCTGCAAAGCCGTAATTCGAGTTTAAATAAGTGTTTCTACAGCACTGCGCCGCCAGACCTCGTTAGATTTCCCATCACGGCTGTAGGATGCTCCCTTCCCTATCACCAGTGTAGAAAGATTCTTTAATTTTACGCCCCATTTCCTTTCTGTCATTCAACAATGCACATCTGCTTTTTTTTTTTTTTTTAATATAATATATATAGGCAATAGACAAGCTGCCCTGAAGGCAGCCGGAGATGGTAAAAAAAAAAAAAACAAAAACCAGGAGAAACAGCGGTGGTGAGCATTTCTGAGCTGGCTGCCACCGTTCAAAACCCGCCAGCAAGACAGTGAACCGCAAAAAATAACCACACCGCCACAGTGGAATCAATGCCAATACGAGCTCACTTTCCCTATTCTTTTTCTTATATTTTCGACTCCCACGCCTCTAAAGATTTTGTTAAGCATTCCTGTCTTCATTAAGCAGATTACTGGCGACATTCCCACACCCCCCCACCTTTCCCTCAAGTTTAAAATTATACTCTAAAATGCATCTTCTTTTCATACCTTCACAACCCGCAGACAAACCCCACCTTTCTCATCCGTTCAATAGTAGCTTTACAGATCCACCTTCGTTTTAGGAGGTTTCACCAAACTACCCGGCGCTGCTTCGGCTCCAAGTTTTCTTTTCGTTTTCATCCCATCTCCCAGCGTCAGGGATAAGAGCTGCAAGGACTCCGACACTATCCAGGTGCAATTCGGGGTGCAGCCGTGTCCCCGCAGCACGGGCAGCAGCTCCCCCTCCAGCACCGCTTCCCTCCCTTCAGCCCTTTTCAACAGCAAAGGGAAAAAAAGAAAATCAAGCACTTACCATGTTTTAAACAGCCACAGATTGACTCGGGAGAGGTAAAAAGAGCAGTACGGGCGATTGACAGACTGGATTTTGCCCAGTCCGGAGCAAAGCTTTCTATACTTCCTTGGGAAAGACTGGGTTTGCGTCAGTGCGTAGCAAGGTGCCCTTCGTTTGACATTTTCTTGATAATAAGAGTTTGATAAATCATTACCCTTGGTTTCAGATTTTAAAGGGACACCAAGAAGCCGGAGCGCCGGCTGGCTGTCACTCACGCGGGGGGGGATTGCGTGTCCCGGGTGACTCAGGTGGGGGCTGACGGCTGAACCAAACCCAGCAAGAGCACGGGAGAACTTTCCTGCTGGTAATTAGAGGGAACATGTGAGAAACACGTACCACTGCACCCAGAGCAAGAGAGAAACGGGGAGAAACCGTCCAGTTCTACCCCTCTCCCCCCTCCCGCTTATCGCAGGGTGTGATTCATCTCCCCCCCCCCCCCTTTTTTTCCCCTCTGCATTTCTGCAGTTCACAGTTGACTCAGACGTTATAATAGCTTTTATATATACAGTTCTCCGTACACATATATACAGAGTGGGAAGATCACTGCGTACACAAACACGTTTTAATTGCGTCTTCCTTGTTTCGTTGCACCAGACAACGTTATACCGTCTATTTTCACTGTGCCTCGTAGGGGGAAACGCTCAGCCCGAATTAAACGAAAACGATACACCCAATAAAGCCATGTTCTCTTTCACCAAAACTATCTTACAACAGTGAAGTGGGAGCAAAGACGACGGCAACCGCAGTCGAGTTGTTGGTGCTCTTCCCCCCACCCATCAAAGCATTCACGTTTGGGAATCGGGGGTGTGTGTGTGTGTTACTCATCATCACGAGGCAGATGTTAATCCCGAATGGGTTTTGCACCGAAGTCATTCCCCCACAATCAACCTCTGCTAAGCGGCATTTGCTATTTGCGGGGCTTCCTCAAAGATTTGTCGCGCACAAGGTAACTTTGCTCCCGCTGACAAAAATAACGAGCGCATTGGCAAAGGGGGATGCTCCCTGAGCAACCTCCCCAGTTGTTCCAGCGTCAGAGGTGCCGCTCCTCCGCACCCACCCTGCCAGCCTCGGCTTCTCCGGAGAGTATCGGATATTTTAGCGTAAGCAATGTGCAGAGTGCGCCTGTCCGGGGCAGGGCAGGGCAGGGCAGGGCAGGGCAGGGCAGGGCAGGGCAGGGCGGGGGAGGAGGGGGCTAAGCTCGCCAGCACCACCTGCAATCCTTGCCCGTCCTTTATTTTACAGGTTACTACCGCTTGTTTCAGCGGCTGGAGCAACCCAAAAATTCGCAATCCTGCAAAGCCCCGGGCTGCCCGGGGCCGCCGCGGGCAGGGGACCCCAGAGCTTTGCTCCACTGCAGCGCCAGGCTGCGGCTCGGCGAGCGGGGGGGGGGGGGGCTGCCCATCGCCCCCCCCAGCTCAGCCCCCAGCTCCTTTCCGCTCCACCCGCTCACTGCGGATGTAAGCAGAAATTCACCTGCGAGAATTATTAAAAGCACCACGAAAGCCAAGAAGATTGGGGGTAGCAAAGCAGAACGTTGAAAATCGGGTGGTGGTTTTTTTGTGGTTTTTTTAGACGATATTACCCCGTCTCCCAACTGAAAAACGCTTGCGCCTTACAGCAGAGCCTCAGAGCGCGTTTATAACACATCAACTGATTATTGCTGTTGCTTAGAACATATACAAGCATATACTATAGGTACATAACACGCACATATAGGTGTTTTTTACACAGACACGTTTTCCTACCGCCGCGTGTCTAGATTGTTCTACCTTCCTCTTTTCGA
Source organism: Phalacrocorax aristotelis (assembly GCF_949628215.1). NCBI lineage: Eukaryota > Metazoa > Chordata > Aves > Suliformes > Phalacrocoracidae > Phalacrocorax > Phalacrocorax aristotelis. Next base: position 66,424,369 of record NC_134280.1, read on the forward strand.
ATACACTCTTCTGCCTCTTTCCTGCCATGTGCTCTCCCCCGGTCTATTCCGAAATCGAGGGGTACACACCGAGAATCTTATTTTGTTGGGGGGTGGGGTGATCAGTGGTATTTTGCAGCGTTTCCTTCCCGATGCATCCTCCGGGCGCAGGAGCAGCTGGTCGGAGCCAGGGAAGGGAGCGGGGTCCTGAGCTCAGATCTCCTGCCCTTCAGGTTACATTAATGCCTCTAAAAGGACGACCGAAATTAAAAGCGACAAGGCAGCGGTCCAAGTAGTATTTTAGTCGCGAAGACCCCCAAAACCTCTTCTACATTCACAGGATTGACTTCCCCCCCCCCCCGAAAATTGACACTATTCGTTCTTCACGTTCTTTTCGAAGCGATATTTTTGCTTTCTCCATCAGCACTGAAACGTGAAATCGAAGTTTCACCCCTGGAAAAGAGAAATCGATCTCTTTTCCTTTCAGAAGGGGCAAGAGCACCCCGGGAAGGGCCCCCTCGGTGGGGCACGGAGCCACGGACCGTGCTCGGACATGAGGGAAACCCACGGAGAAACACGGCTCGGATTCAGACATTTCCCTTCATCTTAATGCTCCCCGCGCCGGCTACCGAGCCTGCAAAGCCGAGCTTCCCTAGACCCGGCATTGCCCGTCTCTTCGCCCACACCTGCCCTTGGTCGAAATTCCTCGTTTTGAGTTATGGTTCCTTTCGAAACCAGAACAAGTCCCTCCAACGCAGGGTTTTCAGGCCCCAGTTAACTGCCAGTAAGTTCATTAAAATTACTTTTCTGAGCTCCTTCTTGGTTCCCCAAAAGCCTGCCCCGGAGGCGAAGCGCCCCTTCCCAGCCCCGAAGGGATCGAGGAAAGGGCCTGGCTGCAGCTCCCCCAAACCACACCAGCCTCTCCCTGCCTGGGTGGGGGGAGGCACCCCCAACCCTCGACATGAGCCTACCCTGCCTGGAGGAGACCCTGCCTGCTTCCCACAGCCGTGGCCACCGGCACGGCCCCCCCCGGGACTGCTGGGAGGGAGGGGGGAGCTGCTTGGGGGGGTCGTGGTCTTTAAAAAAAAAAAAAAAACAAAAAACTAACCAAAAAAACCCACACAAAAAAAAGGGAAGACCCCCCCTTCCCCCGAAAGAACCCCCTTGGGGTGCCCCCACTTGCGGGGGTGCCCCCGCGGAAGCAGGGCTGCCCGCAAACCGGCGCCCTCCGCAGCCCAGCGAGTGCCTCTGTCTTAATTACTTTGTCAAAGATGAAAAATAGCGATTGATTTCTTTTCCTTCCCTTGCTCGCCATCCCTCCTCTGCCCTCTTTGCAGAGAAACAAACGCGCAAACGAACGGGGGGGGGGGGGGGCGGGAGGGGCCCCCCTCGCCCCCAACACGCACTTTGCTGCGTTGACGCCGCATTCGTGCCGTGCGTCGGCGGGAAAACCAAGTCACGACAGCAGCCACCGCTCCGCAAAGACATTCCCCCCCCCCGCCCCACGTACAGCCACCCACGCAGATCTCATCCCTGCCCTAAAATCCCCCGTCTTGGCTACGGGGTTAAGCACTGCAGCTACTGGTGTTAAATCTGCCTCCTCCTCCCTTCCTTCCCACTGGAAAGTTTGCCTCAAGCTGACGGAGCAGCCGCAGCAAGAACCTGCGCCCTCCTCCCAGCCCCTTTTCTCCCAAGGGCTCCAGCCGCAAGCCTTTGCAGCCTCCGCCAGGGCCGTGTCTGCACTCCCAGCTCGGCCCGGGGTCCTCGCTTAGCCGAGGAAATCAGCTTCTATCAGTCCCTTCACACAGCGCATTAATTCACGCAACTAGACGGAGGTTTCCTTCTTCCCTCCTCTCCTTGGTCTCACCTTCTCTGTTTTTGGTTTTCTTTGCACGGCAAACCCAGCGAAAGCCGCTGCGGTGGCAGTTCTCCGCAGGAGACGGCCATTTAAACTCTTTCCCCCCCCTTAAAGCTAAAAGGCAAATACAACGGTAAGGATCGGGAAGCGTGTGAAGACCTGGGGGAACGCCTTTAAATGCCCAGTTAAGACTGCAATTGAATAGGCCTTTTTATTAAAGGTAATTAGATTAGAGAGATGTTACGCGTCAGCTGTGAAGTGCACTGATTCAATCTGCACCGCGCGCTCTGTGCGTTTGACTTGCGGACAGATGGGGTTTCCCTCAGACCGTCAGACCTACGGGCAGGTGACACTGGATTCAGGCAAGTCCCCAGCGAGCGCCACGAGCTCTTTCTGCAGCTCAGGACAGTCTCATTTGCAGCCCAAGAGAGGGGCAGGTTCCCCATCGCTTCTCTGAGGACGCAGAGCTACAAAGCGAGGTTCATTAAATATGTGCTTTTTTCATTTTTTTTAAGCGCTGTCCTATTGTAAAGTGGGGGTTTAAACCAGCTGCTCCCTGGTGAATAAACCTGCCCTCACCCAGGGTTTTGAAATCTTGCAGAGAAATTCCAGTTTTGGGCAACATGGAAATGGTAATAGGTTTATTTGTGTAAAAAAAAGATTATGGCTTTTCTTATAACTACGTTTTCAATGACTGACATGATTTAACTATAGCAATAAATAATCATAGAATCATTAAGGTTGGAAAATACCTCTGAGATCATCCAATACAACCATCAAAATAAAATATATGAAATAAAATAATGCAAAGCCAAGAACAATATTGTATTCACTGAACTGAGTTAGAAATCATAACCAGCAAAAGCGGGTAACCATAATTCACTTTCACCTTCACTTTCTTATTTTTCTCTTTTCATTTTAACTATATATGTGGTTTTTTATAGCCTTAACAGAACAGTTTCCCCATGCAGAGAGCATGGACCCTTCCTAAAACAAAGATTTGCCTTATCAGGCTGCAATATTTTGCCTCTCTCAGTTAATTACGTCCAAATAATGAAGAGACTGTAAAATCTTTCTAGTGATAATTACCTGTTATTTTTCTCCCGTGAAACGCCTGAGGCTCATCCTGCTATTTATTAGCTCTACTGTACGCTCCCTGATGAGCTGCTTCCAATTGCCTTAACCTACATAACTCACTGGATGGCCCTTGGATTTTCAGATAATTGTCAAAGTCCAGCATCCTCACTGTGAAAAAGGAGTCAGCTCCCTGAAAGATTTAACTCCTTCAGCAAAGACCACTGTAAATAACAGAAAATTTAAAAAAGGGGAATCAGGTGGGGGGAAAACAGAAGCATCTGGAGGGAATTCCTGCACCACTGGCCAGGCATTTATGCTCCTAACAGCTATTTAACCCACACATACATGTTTCTTCATTTGTCCAGACATTTTCCTTAAACACAGTGTGTAATCTCAATACAAGGCATAATAAACACAGGTTTAAACCCTCACTTCACAATATGAGAGGAATTAAAAAAAAAAAAGCACCTATTTAATGAAAAATGATAAGTAAGTGCCATTTAGAGCTCTAAATATATTTCCATGATTTACCCGTGTGCAACCAAGGATGTTTTTTCTGATGCCACAGTAAGCTCCAGACTTAGCCTAGCCCAGTTACTGAACCCGACGCGTCTCTGTATTCAGCTAAGAATGTACCTGTCCTTACACTGCAAACAAGATAAAAATACACATTTTTGAATGAGTGGTGCTCAAAACTGGATTAAGAGCAGTAGTTTCTTCTAACTGTACAAATACATGAGTAGAGTCAGCACAGAGAACAGCCAAACAAGCCTCCTTAAAACCACGTGGGCTCTGTGCAGGGAGAGCTGCAGAAAGAGCACATAAAGGAGTGATTTGCAGAGCAACCCAAGTGCTTCTGGATGTCATCGACCAGGTAGCTTGGTCTCAGTCTTGGCACCAACCTAAGAGGGGTGATGGATGGTGGCTGAGGCAACCATGGGACAGAGAGGCTGGAACAGAAGCACATCCTGGCTGTGGGAAGAGCGTGGCAGCAGCCCTGATACCAGATAGAGCAGCTCAAGGAGACAGGGACAAGGGGCTGCACGTAGAGGGACGTTGGACCCCAGCACGTTCACAGGGAAGCTTCACCTGCAGAAAGGTGCCTAAACCAACGGTGGTTTTGCTTGGCAAACGGGGAAGTTGTGGAGCACGCAGACTCACTGTTCAGCTGTGAAGCATCAGCTCAGCTACATTTCAATATTAGAGATTAACCTTCTAAACAACACTACCTGAAAAGAGTAGTTCTCCAAACGGTGGTATCTTGGTCACTTGTTACCATGTGAACACACCACACTAAGGTTTGAACTCCCGATCAGAAATTTGGAAAGAAAATATCACAAATACCGCAAAATGAGAGGAAGTTGATTTTCTAGGCAGGTGCCCTGGGAGGACACCATGAGCATCACACAGAAAATGCACTGGATTCCAACAGAGAACCAGTCCGTTTTAACACCTTTTAATCACTGCCTTATTCACTTTTGACTGTTGAGTCAAAATCAGTAAGAATGAAACAATCATTGGATCGCATGTCTGTGAGGCTGTGGGAGCTTCCCCAGGAGTCAGTGACATTGACTACATGGTCCCGTTTTCAGAAAAAAACACCCCATAATAAACATACTAATGTAATTATTTCAGTATTTCACAAGGCAAGTCATGATAGGCATTTGGATTTCTGATGGGGGGTGGGGTGTTGGGAGAAATAGTGTCTTAAACGTTTTCTGTGGTCTCTCATAGGAAATTCATGGTTTGTTTAAACCAGAGTACTTTGCCTTCTTTTTTTTTCCCCCTCTTTCACTGTGAAAGGGGAAATCCCCCAATACATAGTGAACTGGGTACAGCGATTGTCATACAGAGGTACCAGAACTGCAGTCCCTCTACCAGCGTGACAAAATCCCACACTTCATCTCGCAGAGTGCCAGATAAAGAAACCCATCTGTTCAGGGTTGATAAGTCAACCCAGTGTTGGGATGTAAGTCTAAATCAGTGAGTGGTTTGTAGGACATTCATAGAAGCAGAACTTTTAAGGTCATACATTAAATCTAACTGTATTTTGGCTGAAGAATAAATGCTAGGGGCAAATTTTCAGCTACAGCTTCTCTCACTGGGATGCCCATTTGGAGGACATTAGTAATAGCTCTCTTTCCTGAACTCAGCTGGTCCCAGTGTACTTGGAACAGCTCTGTGGGAAATACACTGGTGGAAACATTTCACCTAATCACATCCTCCTTAGCAGGTGCCCGGTGGAAGTCCAGGCAGAGCCCCTATTCTGGGGTGTAAGCCTTGGGTATGAGAAAGCCGGGTATGCCAACACTGTGGCAGCTGGGAACTACCCTGTGGTTGAGGAACAGAAGATAGGGATATATTACATAGCCACTTTTCAGCTCCATTACACCGTCAGATGGCTCAAAGGGGCTGGCATCACAGCAGAGAATCTGGCTTACAGCTTGTACACATGTGGCTTTTATTCAAAGCCTTCTCAGCTGTTAGTCAAAGCTACATAATCCCGCAACGTCTGCACTTCACTAAGCACAGACCTACGCTCTATAATCCCACAGTCCTTTTTCTGGTCATGCTGAACTAGACGTGAATTGTAGCACACCTTCAATTTTAATTCTGAAGAGACAACATCAACGATATTTGCAACAGAAAAATGACATTACAAGTACTAGTTACTCCCCAAGACAGTCTGTGCATTACATACAGGGTATTGGATTTAAAACAAAGACACTGAATTGCTTAAAAACAGTTGGAAAAAGCAACTAAGCTTCTACCAGTTTACATATTGAAATCAGGGTTAAGCATTCCCTTGAGCATAAGTCTCCAAGTAATTAGGATGACACTGCTCTCCTAAGTTAAGAGCTTAATTGTTTAAATGACCATTTTGTTAATTCCTATGGTTCATCTTTTGAAATTCTGGATACCTTCAACACTGAGCTCCAAATATATTAAATTCCTTGGTCATATGAAAAGTTCAAGGTGATCCACCATCTAAGGTGATGGAAAAAACTGAAGCCAGGCTTCAGTGTCAAGACCATTTTCTTATTAAGCTTCCCAGCTCACTCCTACACTTGTCAGTGAGACTGTAAGAGATGTGAAAAAAAGATCACCAGAGGTATTCCAATAGTCAGTTTTTCCCATGAACCTCTTCCGTTTCATCTTTCTTTACCCTTTCCTAATAAAGCCACATTTATCTGGGACACTCCGGGAATGTTCTCTCACCACATTGCAAATAACGTAACAAAATATAGCTAAATACAATAATTTCTCTTCTGCAGCTAAAGAAGCAGAAAAACAGGCCCAGCACCGACAGGCAGTGAGTGAAACTGGAGAAGGGAGGAACCTACCAAGGGTGACGGAGCCCTGCCAACAGCCTCCCAGGTGACCTCAGGCACATCAGTTCAACTGAGAGTTTGAATGAACATGGACAGTAACCTCAGCTCTTTCCTGTTCAGCTATATATTCTTCTGAGATCAGGTCTGACGCCAAGGACTTAAACCAGCTGCATGTCCCCTTGCGTGACCTCTCAGCAGAGACGCCAAGAGTCTGGGACAAAAACATTTATGCAAGTAACTTTAAAAAAGTATTAGCTATCTTAATTTTAGGCAAATGCATGAGTTTATTGTTATGCTGGCAGCCAGGATGCTGTTTCACAGGTTTAAGGACTTCAACCCCCTCCATTCCTCCAAAAAACTCCTTCTGTCAAGCCTTTAACCAAAGAAAACCTGGTGCAAAAACCTGTCTATGAATCAGTCCTTATTACGTATTTTCATAGTCTCTACAAATAAGACACTGCACTATAACTATGTCTTGAGGCCACTGTGCCATGGCTAACCCATACTGTGCTTTCCAAATTACATCATACCACTAGAAAACTTCCCTCAGAACTTTTGCATTTTTAGCACTTTGGCACTAAATGTCTCCTTTCCAATCTGGCAATTCATTTATTCCTTGTCCTTTGCGCAGAACATCAGCTGATGTGGATTTATTGGCATTGTCCCTTCACCGTAGCATCCCACACTGACATCAGAGATTAACTCTAGGTCCAAAAATAGCTGGACATTATTAGGAAGCAATCTGAATCAACAAAATCAGAGCAGAGTTGTAGGGTGTGGGGGCTGGGGAAATCTATTCCAGCAGCCAGTTCAGCCCTTAACAACATGCTTTGTCAGCCCTGAATCGCTCTGGCAGCTGGACTAGATGAACGTTGTAGGTCCCTTCCAACTGAAATAGTTTATTCTATTGTATACAGATCCTGAGATCAGGTAATGAATCATCCCAAGTTCAAAGCGCAAGACAAAGAGCCTCACCTTTGTCCAAGATGACAGTCGCCCAACTTGACTGGTTACATACAATTACACAGAAGTCGACAATATTCTATAGCTGAAAGACAGAATTCATCCCAGAAAGGGATTTGAAGCGATCTAAAAGCAGTTTCAAAATCACACTTGGTGGACAGGCAAAATGGACTACAAATTATTGGAGAAATTGTGATACTGGAAATTATGTTCAAAAAGTACAGTTACTCATCTGATCGTGGTCTTTGTCAAATTAGTTAAGTGATATTAGCGCAAGAGGAATAGACTCAAAAGAGTAAGGTTTAGCACCACAGCAGCCACTGCATCCATATGCTGGGATCTCACATCTTTGTCTGAAACTGGAAGTCGTAGATGGAAAGGACCCAGGGAGACCCTAATGACAAGCCTACCTCCACCAGCTTTAGCAGAGCACCTTTATTGTGCTTTTTAAAAAATTTTATTCTTGTTTTCCTCATTACCAGACATTATGCAAGTAGTGTCCTGTCCACCATGACAAGAGTTACTGTCATTCATTCAGTGTCTGAACAGAAGCTTTGGCCACCAGAGATACAGGCTGAATCCTTACCCTTCTCTCATGCATCTTTTTCCCCCTTGCCTATTTTTCAAACCTTTTCTGAAATGCCTGGCCTACCAGCTCAAGCTTGGCTGGTGGCTCATTGCCATGTACTTCTGACCACAAAGGCAGCTAAAGGGGCACTATCTTACATGTCTCATATTTTCCATGTTGGAGTACGGATGAGAGGGTGTACTGGGTCTATCTCTCAGCAGCAGTGAGATTGCAAACATGAATCAGCACAAGATAGGGGAGCTGCCCCGTCAATCCTGGCTTTCTTTTTTCCCCTCCCTTGTGATTTTTTTTTTTTGTCTTGTTTTGTGATTTTTCATGCTGTTGTTTTGGGGTTGTTTGATTTTTTTTTTTAAGTAGCAATTTTTTTTTTTAAAGTAGCATTGGATTCTAACAGCAGCAGCAATGGAAAATAACTCCAACCTCTCACTTTTTCTTATTGTTTTTCCCCAAAAGAAAGCGCTTACCATTTTTAAAACCTTGTGAACACCTAAGAGAGCTGATTGTATTTCCCTTTTTCCATTTGTTTTCTTAACATGTCTTTAATAAAAGATAAAGAAAACCCTTTTCAGTTAATCCTACACAACCTTTACTTTCAAAATGTCAGACTTGCCTAACTATTTTATGTTGTACAGCAAGACACCCTTGCTAACATCTTTCCTTCTCTGGATTTATTGTGTTAGCATAATATGGTCACATTTGCAAGGAAAGATCTCTTCTGAGATGAGAGGTCAATGCTCAGCATCTCTTACAAATACATTTGGGCCTAGGCATTCCCAGCTGACTACCCCTCTTTTTCCTCAATAAACACATCCATAACAGAGGAATCTCAGATGACTTTGACATGTTGTCCTGCCACTGCTCACACAACTCCCCTTTTTTAAAAGGTGAAAACATGTGACTGACGGACACACGAGACATCTACACAAAAGAGATGCCCAGAAAGCAAGATTTCTCCATTCAGAAGGCCCCAAAACGCAGGCCCTCAAAGCCACTCAGGGATTAATTCTCTGCCATTTATCTGCTATTTTATTTTTCCTCCAGATGTGCAATGAGGGAGCAAGTTGCTGAAGCACACACTTCATATTCTAACCCTTTTTGTCTTGCTGCTAGAGGGAGCCGTCTAAGAAGTCTTTTGGGGGGCCTTTTCTAGTTTTAGGCCTCAGCTGCTGAAGTGCGTCTGCCTGGAGCTCAGGAACGTCCGGCCTTACCCGGGCCACGCACCTTTTACACACCTGCTTCTTCATGGCTAGCTTCAGAATAACCCCTCCTCAGAACAAGTAGTTATTTTCCACAAAACACTAAGGTAAAAACAACCAAGAACAGCAGCAGAGAATGGAAAGCCATGACCTATTAAGCAGGCCATTTTCCTGACTAACTTAATAGCAGACTTCAGTAAACCTCACACAGCGCCTCTTGTCCGTGGCCTGACCAGCCACCCCGTAGCGCAGCCCCAGCGGGGAAAGCAGCCACACCAGGGCAACGCTGCAAAATCCAACACGGAGACCAGGAGAGCATTAACAAAACCAGCACACATGCTGCACAAAACCAGAGCAACAAACAGACCAGACCCTCAAGGCTGTGAAAACATCCGCACTGCTGCTTTCGCAGACCCGAGAGGCGATCAAGCCCCTTTGCCTCTGCAGCCTCCCTGTCTGAGCAACCCATCGCTGATTCACTCAGACTCTCGGGATTCAGCCGAAACCCATCATTGTTGCTCTACGCATCACGGCATGAAAGGCAAATGGTTCCTTTCCTCTTTGGAGGAGGTTTGTGGGTTTTTTAAAGTCATAGTTAAAGTTTCATCTCCCTTACTCTTCTCTACCTTGAGGTAAATAGCCTCCGCCTATTAACTACTTCCTTAGCAGTCAGCTTTTCTAGGTGTCTGCTCATTTTTATTTACCCATACTTACCACAATTGTTCTGCCTCTTCCTGAAATGTCACATTGCAAGTCACTTACACTTCTCTACCTACAAGCCCAGAATTAAATACAACTTCTAAAACATTTAAAGATTTTTCAAATATGATTAGAATTTAAACAGTGCTCGGTGGTTTTCACGTAAGTTAGATGCCCATCTTAAAAATCCATCTTACTGCAAGACAAAGCTTTACAATGAAACTATTTAAATCATATAAACAGGCTCCCCCTCTAATTTAATTCTTTTAGGTATTTGCTTTTTTAAAATGTGAGTGGTAACACATGAGTCGGAAAACTAACGTCTATATTTTCAGTTTGAATTTAGCAGATTTATAAGCAAATCAGTTACTGGGGTTTGGGTCAATGGCAGCAATATGCATTGCAGCTACCAGTTCACACATTATTTAAACGTACTAAAATACAACTCAAATCTCATGCATTTGAAGCATAATTCTCGTATTCTAACAGTATGGTTGGCCTTGCTACTACACTCTTCATTTTACTAGAGTTACACCTTATGAGGTTTACTTTTTCTATGAGATTTTATTCTAAAAGTAGAAGAATCATGCTTGGTGTCATTTCACTGGCTTATTGGCTTGGTGTGATTGGTGAATGATTTCATCTTTCATATACCTCTGCCTATATGTTATCCACTTCAGATGCTGTAAAAGCAGAAGAATCATATTACTTGTGAAAGATAATCATACATATTCATAAACAGAATTTTTTATACATAATACTTTTCAAAGTAGTTTTGATATTTCAGTCCAAAATTCCAATTATTTTCATGGGAGATACTCCTAACTTTTCAATAAGTGCCAACCAAAAAGCATATTTTAATACGCTTTTGTTCCATGACAAGATATGATGAAGGGGTTAGGATTACCTTCGGTTCCCTTGCATAGCTTCTAAGGAAACAAGATATCACATTGAGTTCTGCTTTGTTCGAGACTGCACATTAAGGACTTTACTGAAACTTAGCATCTGAGCATCTCTAGGCATCCTTACTGCAGAATTGTAGCTTTTTGGGTTATAGGCTTCAAGTAGAGTAGTTCGTTGAGCGATGCTACAAGGCAATTTTTCTTTTTTTTTTTTGGTTTAAGTGTTTTGCTCTGCTGCTTTAAGACTAATCCCTCAGTTCTCTTCAAGTTCATCAAAAAATCAGAGGGAAATCTATAATTCACATACCTGCATTTCCTGCATTGTGACAATGTTTTTCTTACAATCATAAACACATCCCCCTTTAACTGTAACTGGGCAAATGGGTAGAAAAGGCATTTCTAGATGATACGCGTGGAAGAAACTTTTTGACAGCGGAGATATTTGCTTTTCAGTTCTGCTGCCATCCACGGGTGTGGGATTTGGCCAGGTGAGGAGAGGAGGTGGGCTGACTCACTCACTCTGTCACCTTTCCCATCCCTGCAAAGAAAACGGCCACGGGGCCATTCAAACTAGAAGGTCTTGCATGGTATGGTGGGCTATATGGTCAAACACTGGAGACAGTTTATGCCTGCACAGATGTATGCAATATATCCACCTGGACAAAACAACTACTTCAGTGTCAGTATTCTCATCTCTCCTACGTCAGTGTGTCACAAATCCTGATTTAGGATGCTGCCGACTACGGCAGTTTGCTGCAAATGAGTGGAGTGCACCTCACTCAAAGGAGACAAGCAGCTGTATGTTTTATTGAGGTAAAATAATAACTTGACAGAGTTTAATGAATTTGATGGAATTTGAAGTTTAACATGGGTTTGCCAAGGTTCCATAAGTTTGATGGCAAGGTTCACCTGATTAATTACTGCATGGACGAAACATACAAAGGAAAATGGAGGTCCACTCGAGTTTGAATGATTCACAGAGACCGGGGACACAAAAGCCTAAGGAGGACCCTCGCGTTGAGTCACAAGGTAAAGAGTGGACCCCTTACTTTCTAAACTCTAGGTGTGGCTATGTCCAAACCTAGTCTCAGACTTGGTCAACAGTTTATGTCTAAAGGATTAGATATGCAAAATTTATGTAATGTTTCATTAGCATCTACTCACCACGCAAAGTTACGAAAATCAAAGTTACCACACTACATAGTTATGTGCGATATTGGTCACTTACCAATTTTACCACTGTTGGTAAAAGGTTTCTCCGCCTTGAGGAGCAACCCTGAGAGGTGTCCCAGCTCAAGGGGAGATCACCACCATGCAGCCACACTGCCTAGCAGGGAGAGCTCAAAAAGGCTCACTTAGGCTGTCATATTTATGGTTCATAGTTAGATTACAGGCAATAGAAAAGGTATGCATGAGATGCCTTGTACCCACAACTTACTTTGTTCCTTGATAAATGAGTCTTGGAAAAATCACCCGCTATTCATGTGTTGATCACATGACTGGTGTTCCGAGCTCATAGGCACCGATGCTCACTGTGTCGCTTTGCTCTTTGTGGGTTTTCAGAGAGCAGATTGAAGCTAGAGGAGTTCATGGCCCAGCTGTGCCTCAAGGCCTTGACCTCTTCCAGAACCTGCACCAAACCACTGCCAGTCTGGGCAAAAGGCAGTAGTTGTTATTTTATAGGAATTGTTACAAAACCAACAACACAGGGACACCTTTGATATAGAGGATGGCTTCTGCCTCTTTCTACCCAGTTTGCTCATCTTCGAGCAACACATCATTACTCAACTTGGAGCAATAACATGTAGAAAGACAAATGAAATTGATTTTGATGTCTTGAGACTTTAACCTGGAGAATTTCACAGAACTTGGACAGATGATCCTTTCTCCAGCTGCCTGCTGGGAGTGACAATTATTAGTGGTTTCACTTCAGACATAAAGAAACGAAGCCTGCTTTGTCTGTAGCAGACATAGAAGCAAACTGCAGGTATCACACACAGACCTGATCCTGAGGAAAGAAGCAAAGCAAAGCAAAGAACCCCAAAGAAAGTGAAGGAGCATATAAACACACACCTCAATGCAATTTTGATTGAGACAAATACAATTTGGAGCATGTATCAGATACGGGGGAAAAAAAAACCAAATCAAAACCAGACTGGAAAGGAATGTACAGTCTGAGGACGAGCAGCAAAAAGATCTGCAAGATAGAACGGTTTCTTCTGCAGAGATGATCTGGAAACTACCAGCAGCTCTTGATACCAGCTAACAAAGTCAGTAGTCTTCAAACAGGGCTGACCAGGATCTCTTAACTTGGTGGGTTTTTTTGGTGTTTCCCCTCCCCTCCAGTAAGATCATCAAGAACTGCTGCAAAACTCATATTTAGTTACACCGGGGAAGCAGACCTGACATACAGCTTCCCCTTGGACAGTCCCAGGCAAAAGAAAGGGATAAGTGCATGCTCAGTATTTACTTTTGGTGTGATTACCACTGAACACACCGAGCTTGTATCTGGAGGCAGAATTCTCTTAACACCTATGGCAAGTTTTTATATCCCTTTCAAAGCCCACACAACCAGAGGGAAGGCAGCAAGCACAAACCGCAGTACAGAGCATGTACTACAAAAAGATTAAGCATCATCTGCACGATCTACAGCTGGCCTTCCCTCAGATCCATGCATAACCCCCTGTGAAAATCCTCCAGGCGACAGCTGATAGTCTCCCTTCTGTTTCCATGCTACCGATTGTGAAAAATAGCTTTACAGTGTAAGCTGCAACAAGCTGGTAGGGAGTGAAGAGGAAAAAGAAATTAGACTTGAAGAGGCTTCTGTGAAGTACAGGAAAACACAACAGGATCTGATGATGTTTTCTTAAAAGACACAAAGTTCTAAGTTGAGAGAATTACTATATCAAGTTCCAGGTAGGTATTTTATTGTCTTTTATTAACTTTCCCTACCATCTACACTCTTGTTACCAGCTAGGCTTCTGCATACCTTTCCTTAATTCAGCGTCAGTTCTAGAGAAAAGGTAAATTACTCTTGGCTAACTCCACCTAAGATTTTTTATGGAAGGCAGGAAGGAGCAGGTAGAGGTGAGGCGCTCTGGGAAGAGACTATGTATTTAAAATATTTTATTCAAAAAAGCACATGATAGATCTACCTAGGCCCCCACCCTCTCTGGTTCTCCACACCATCACCTTTTCAAACAGGCTGGTTAACTATTGCTTAATGCGTAGTAAATGCCAAACAAACAAATCAAATAGTTTGGCTCTGGCCACTTCCCCTCCTCCCCCAAGTAATGAAAGCTGCACATGTTGAATAAAGCGAATGCAGATGGGGAAAGTGGTTTGAAAATAGGTATTTAAATTTGTACCTAAAACACTCCAGTGTTTTAAAAATATGGCTGGCACTAGCAGAATTTGCTGAAAAACAGACTGACTAGCAATGACCTACTAACCCCAAGGTTTACAGCAGTGGTAATATGTTAGCCAGGCATACTGACTAATGGGAATGGCTTCCATTTTGCTCGCAGTATTTCAGCATGGTGTACAAACACTTGAAGTTATTGAAAACATTCAAGCACAGAGTGGTCCCACAGGAGCAATGGCAGAACTCGGGCAAAACAACCATGTTCTGGCAGGCATATGAAAACGGAGTATTTTATCAAAACCCCATTAAACTCCCCTATAAGTTTATTGAATGCCTTTTCCAAGTTCTAGACTATCAAGACAATGCCTTGCTAGGAATAAATCCAGGCGCACAGAGAAACGGTGAGACTGTCATAACAGCTCAGGCATTACTTGCTTATTCCACTGACTGAAGCAAGGGTTTCAGATGGCAACTACAAAAGCTGACGACAAGATCATCTTACGGTGATGATTTTGCTGAGGTTTTCCTGTTGACAGCTCTCTTACCCACTTCCTTCAACAATGTCTCAATTACTGCAAAAGTAATTAACTGTCATATGGATGAATAAGTCAGGCATGAAATATCTGATTAAAAAAAATACTTGTGTATGAAAAACGTTAAGATTCCATTAAGGGATGGGCTGAACTACAGCCCTAACTCCATGGTATATTCCTTAGACAGATTGTTGTACCTAGGTTTTAACTTAAAGAGTTGTCCAAAATCATGGATTAAAAGACAATCTGAAAGCCAGGAAATATTGAGATTTTACCACCGCCCTTATAGCACCTGTCATCCTGCCTGTGGGTTTTTAATACACAAATATGAGAAAAACCATGGCATCTTTTAAATATTAAAACACATATCAAGATATTTTTAAGAAATAATATTCAGGAAGTCTGTTTCAGAAAAAATAAACTATATTTCACTTAAGACACTTCAAAAAGGAAAACTCTTACAAAAAACAAATCTCAGTTTCAGCAGAGCAATAAAGAACAAAAATTAAAATCACTTACTTCAGAAAATTTTGATCACAGCTGACCGGTTTGGTAGTTAAAGCAGCAGCTCGCCATGTTTTCTTCAACATCCTCTATGTCTGACAGCATTAACCTTCTTTGGCACGTGCGTATTTCAAGGAAACCCCTCTTCTTCCACTTTCCTCAGATGGCAGTGTATTCCCCACTGCTCTTTGCCGTTGTTTGCAAGAAATGTTGGTTTGTACTAGGTGGTAAGTAAAAGTGATCGGGGCCACCCGTCTCCAGCTAGGATGCACAGTCCAGGGTCACTGTCATCTGGTACCATAAAGGTAGTCAAAACCACATGCAAACCAATTGCAAGAGCATTATTTCTATCTCTAGGGACACTGCATAATATCTGTTATTCTCTAAGCTAAATCTATTTTGAGGTATACCTAGATAGAACAGCTGTGAATGCTCTATACACACAATGCCTCCAAAATTAACATCAATGAATATATTAACACAAGGGAAGAGACCTGAGTTTCCTCCTGCTTTCCCTTCTCAGTGTAAGGCTTTGTATTAATTTACAAGCAAGCAGTACAGCGCAGCTATAACATCTCAGTTGCAGAGAAGTCCTCCTCCTCACATCCAATTTTCCAGTTGAGTAGACTTTGTTTCAGGACTGTCCAGTGTTGTGACAGAAGTCAATATTATTAAGAAATTCTCTCTCTTCAGTGCTCTTCTCTTTGCATAACCCATCAGAAGGTTTAATCAAAGTTCAATTCTATTTACTGAATCCGACTTGTATTTCAGGCTTAATTAGTTAAACCATCATTACCCGAACTGGATCAACGTTCCTTCACGGGAGCTCTCTTTGTGGTACATGCCACCCAGGACATGTAGTTCTCTGCTGGGCCTCCCATCAGCTCGCCTTTCTCTCCTGCCACCCTAGAGCCCCTTCCTTCATCCAGACAGAGTGCAACGCTCAATATAAGGCAGTAAAAGTTGGTAATTCTTAGCAAGATTGACTTTTAAATGAAAACTACTGCAAACAGCAGTACTGGAGAGTGATGGTACTGCAGAGCTAAGCAAAGATGTATTAACTTGTTTGGATAGTACTGGATGAACTGTTTCAATTTTACAGATTTATTTTTTTTTAAATATAAGTCATTAAATATATATTGTGAATATCACCTGCTAGAGTGGGGAAAAAATTTAAGCCAGGTGTGATGGTACCATGAGGAGCATGCATAGTGCAGATTATATTCTGGTAACACAGCATTATGCCCGCGAGATGGGTTTTCACCAGCAGAAATTTCCCACATGTGGATATCTTTCAAGTACTTGCATCACCCACGTCCCTGTTGCTCACTGCACGTTACTATTGTGTGCAGGTGTGATCTCTCTCAGTTAAGGCAAGTCACTTTGGAAAAAACTATCCTTTATTTTCTACAGACCGTAACATGCCTCAAGATGCTACAGTGTCATGAACCAAAACATGAGAAAATGGGCATCCCCAGCTTTGCCTAGCCTCTTCGCAAGAAAAAAAAAAAATTGAAAAGCCTCTCAGTCACCACGTGAAGCAGGGTTATTGTAGCATCTGCCAACCGAATCCAAGGAGAATAATTTTATTTGGGTTGTAGCCCTCACTTGTGAAAAGCTGACTTCAGTCAGTTTGTTTTCTATGGGACGTATTTGTTCTCACTCTGTTTCCACTGATGTTTTGAGTAGTACCCAAGTGGAAAATAGAATTAACATGCTGAATAAGCTTTATTCCTCTTTAATTTGTTATTGCTGTCATTAAGAGTCTTTTATTTTACTTTGGCTAATTGTTACAGGAACAGCAATAGAAACGTTATCAATCTGTAACTGGATTGTTTCATGGTACAGTTTTGTCATGGGGCGAGTCTTTTTCATTTATTACGGAGGAGTCCAGAGAGTGCTGGAACCTTGAGGCATTAGTAAACCCAATAAACTGAGTAACACTCTTGCCATTCAGCAACGGATATAGATGAAGTTTGTTTCTATTTTGATATATGAGAATTAGCAAAGTTGATAAAAGTTCAGAACCAGTTAGTAGACATCAGGGGACAGACTGTTACTTACAGATTCATGTACTGAGAAAGCACAAGCTTCTGAAATATTCTATTAACAAAACTTAATTACTACATGCGCAGTGACTCACCAGCAGTTTCTCCTTGCCCCTTCTGTCTTTGACTCATCAATGCCATTAAAAATACTGCTTTTAACTGTGAAGTTCAATATCTACCTACGAATTTTATACAAGGTCAAAAACCGTATCAAACAGCATGCGTTTAAACTCTTACTAAACCATCTCCAGGTTCCAGTCTATATAAAAGCCTATATGGTTCCAGTCCAATTATATAAACGTAACTCAAACTGACTTGCTTTTTAAACTTATTTAATCACATAAGCCCTTCTACAAATCTATCTGCAGTGGTCACAGCATTAAATGATCCCCTTGCCTTCTCATGTAATATAATGTTTGTCTTCTAACTGGATGCCACTGTTTTACCAGCATTAATATCTACCAATGCCCGTATAAACAGCATAGCATAAAATCTCTTTGGTATTTCTTTCCAAGTTCATTTATTAAGAGATATGCCCATGATTTTATTTTTGGGTGCCTTTGAAAGCTCTTAAATGCCATTATTATGCAGTTAGTCAATGTTTTAAAAGCAGTAGCAAATTGTCCCTTCAAACCTGGTTTCTGAAAATAATATCATCACCACTTCAGCCTTCATACAGCCTTTAGTTTCAGCGCTTGATCTTCCAACTCCCCTTCTAGCAAGGATGTGGGGTCTTCCTGCTTCTTCCCAAAAAGTCAGTCATAGCTAGGCTGTGACATTCTAACTTTAGTAAATATATATTTCTGCAATTTTTTCTTCAAATAATTTAAACCAGAGGCAGAAGATGTTAAGAATCTTTACTACAGAGAACTTCAGGCACTATTAACCAGATAGCAGAGAAATACACTTGGAAGAAGAAAAAAAAGAAGCCTTAAAAGCTCACTAGCAGCCTTTTTCAGTTAGCAGCTCTATCTCCCAAACCAGCTTTCTGAATCCTCTGTAGAGCTTTAACTATTTGAAGTTGAGGCTTTGCTTTTATCTGGATCACAGAAGCGGGATCTGTCTCATTACAGCACACCCCATAGGACAGAATTTAGAAGGTCAAACTAAGGCGCACACAGGAAAAAATCCTATTAGAGACCCCAGCATGATGCAGGCTGCAGAGACATTCAGTAATGAAGGACCAGGAGCTTCCAAGTTTGTCTTTCTTGCTTAGCTGCTCTCTGATGGGCAGAACCAGGAAGGTAGTTTTACAACTTAGCCAGGTAAACATTTAAAAGCACTACAGAAGACAAGGAAGATTAAACAAGCAACAGATCATACAAAGGGGAAACCCCCTGTAGTTTAGCATCTAAATAAGGAGCGGAGCTGTGAGCATCCATACTCTTTTCAGGTGAGGTTATTTATCTTCAAGTACACAGACTTTGGGCACAGATTTGCAAGCAGAAGGTAGGCCAACCTGCAGTTTTATTTGAATATTAAATGAACTTTTATGAATTGTTAGTCAATCTTAACACCTCTGACCTTGGGCTAAGTCTAAGGTAAATTACAAGCATGAATAAAGATTGATAATAGATAGTTGAGAATATTCCTTGTGAAAAAGGTGAACTATTGGATTAAACATTAAAAAACTTCTGTACATTCAATGGTTTTCAGAAGTCCTGACTTCATTATTAAGCATAACAAAAAACATACTTTCCCAACCAAAAAGACACACAAAAAAAAATCCCCAATAAATCCCACCCCCCCATCATTTGTAGCCAAACCAGCATCTTTTCTAATTTTTTTCCCATTCAATCGAGTAAATGTAGAAATAATTATGGGATATTAAAGATAATTCAGTAGGATCACAATCATAATAATTAATCTACAAGTGTAATTTTATAGGAAAATTTAGTTTAACTACAAAATATTCAGTGAATACGATATGCATTTATAAACAGTATCATCAGCATATGGTATTTTGGAAATGCATGGTGTAAACTGGAAAATTCCAGTAAGCCCCCAGTATGGGTGTGTATATGAGCGTACAGGGGTGTATATATGAGTACAAATAATGGACATATACATGTAGACACACTTCCATGACACTGCTGCTATCTCCCAGGCAGGTTCCTTGATTTTGCAAAGGAAGAATACTTCCCATTAAACGTATAGTTGCCACCCACAATCTGGGGCAGGCAAACTTCCATCCTCTTGGAAAACAGATGTACTGCTACCACCATGTGTTCATTTGCCCTTTACTGTGTGCAAGTTTCACAAAAGGAATTTATGAAGTGAACTAAGGGGCCTAAACATTGCTGATGCCAAAGCAAAAAGCTTTTATCTTTATGCTCGTGAAATTACACTGCACACACATTAAGGAAGGTATCATATCATTTCATATGACTTCAAGCATCTGACCATTGACCTGAAATTACAAATCTTTTTCTTTACATCCTTCCTAGATATGCATCATAGACCAAATCAGATTTTTCAGCATGCTTTAGCAGTTCTCCATTAGCAACAACAACAACTACTTAATGCATTTCAAGGCCTGTAACAACCCTTTGTCTGTACCTGTCTTACCGCATCTGCATCCTGTTTCTGCCAGGCCTGCACATCAAGCACAGCCTGGGCAGCGCCCATCGCGGAAGCAAAGCTTACGCTTGTACGCAGTTTGTTGCGTCTCTCAAGAATAATCTGCACATTCAACACTTAGAATGAAAAAAGGAGCAGGGAGAAGAGGAGCAGTTTAGGAGTGGGGACAGATGAGTGAGAGCCTTCAGGTGAACAAGAAGCTCTGGTCATCAGAAATAAGGGAATGCTCTCAGGGCACATTAAAAGTTCAAAAAAACCCAAAACCCAACAAAACCCCCAAAACAGGAAAAAACCCCAAAGGCCAGTAACAAGAGAGACATGCTCTGAAACGGAGCCAACAGCAAACAGCTCTGCACGTCATGTCAGACAAGAAGCACAAGGGGAAGAGGGAGTGCTATAAACAGGGCAGCAGCCAAGCGCCAGCGGGGTTTGCTGTCTGCATTGGAAACGGCACCTGCACTTCCCAGTATGCGGGAAAGAGAAGGGAAAAGACGACACAGGAGAAAACAGATGTCAAAGAGAGGTGGGTAAATACATGCCAAATTTGAAATTCAAAGCTAGGGAGGTCTAACCCCTGGGATACACCAATTTGATTCTTATTAGTTTGTGAGAAAAAAAAAAAAAAAAAAAGATTTTGTCACGTGAGGAGTTGCTACTGAGAAGATGAATACTGCCAGGTAGGCCACCTCCATTTATAGCAGCTGGTCTAAAGGACAAGTGCTGTCAGACAGTAAATGAAATTCAGGCTCTCTGCAATTTACTTTTTTCTTTCTTTTCTGAATACAGGAGCACACCCTAGAGTAATAAATCTAGGTCTGAAACTACGCCTATCCCAGCTGTTAAAAAGATTTTAAAAATCAATACACGAATGACTGACAAATGGCTGTTTCTACAACTACAACTGGGCTGTATCATCATATCGTAAAAGGAATTTAAAGAGGATGTGTAGGGAGCAAATGTCCTTGGCAGTACAGAAGTGGGTTAAAGGCATTCTAACTCCAGGTCAAAGAAGAACAGAAGCAGCAAACGGGTTAGCGGAAGGGCTGGAAATGCGTGGGATGAAGTAAAGCTCTGCCTGTGCACATCAACATGATGAAGCAGCACCTCTGACCAGCACGGACACACAGAGACTACAAACACCTACTACAGATAAACCTGCATGATTCTCATCACCCTCCCTAGGAAGAGAATACCCGAGATGAGGATGATACTCTTAGCTTTTCCATAGCAGTAACCTCTAGCTATGACATCAAACAGGTCAGACATCAAGTGCCTGCACAAGTACTTGATTACATGACCTGGAATCTGCGTGCAGCAGAGGTAGCTGGAAGACGAGTTGTTACCACCAAAATGTTCTCACTAACTACGCAGAACACACAGCTTGGCATTTCCTGCCACTGCCACAGTATTTTATTTATTTTAAATTCAGTTACAGGTTATTTGCACCTTTAGCCACATTGACTGCATGCCTTAGAATAAAGGATCACATTTTGCATGAAGTATTGCTACGCCTCACTGGACACATTCAGGGCTATTTCTACTCAAAGCAGTTACCTTCCCCTTTCTGCCTCTGATTCAATCATTAGGGTCCCTTTAAAAGAGTGTTTATTGATCACATTTCCTTGACCTGGGGATACTGGTGGATGAAATGCTGGACATGAGCCGGCAATGTGCGCCTGCAGCCCCAAAGGCCAACCCCAGCAGCGCGGGCAGCAGGGCGAGGGGGGGGATTCTGCCCCTCTGCTCCCTCTGGGGAGACCCCCCTGCAGCGCCGCCTCCAGCTCTGGGGCCCTCAGCGCAGGAGGGACGTGGAGCTGTTGGAGCGGGGCCAGAGGGGGCACAGAAATGCTCCGAGGGCTGGAGCCCCTCTGCTGCGAGGCCGGGCTGGGAGAGCTGGGGTTGTTCAGCCTGGGGAGGAGAAGGCTGCGGGGAGACCTTATTGCGGCCTTTCAGTGCTCAAAGGGGGGCTGTAGGAAAGATGGGGACAGTCTCTTTAGCAAGGCCTGTTGTGGCAGGACAAGGGGTGATGGTTTTAAACTACAAAAGGGTAAATTCAGACTAGATATAAGGAAGAAATCTTTTACGATGAGGGTGGTGAAACCCTGGCCCAGGTTGCCCAGAGAGGCGGTCGATGCCCCGTCCCTGGAAACGTTCCAGGTCAGGCTGGACGGGGCTCTGAGCAACCTGACCTAGCTGGGGATGTCCCTGCTCACTGCAGGGGGGTTGGGCTGGATGGGCTCTAAAGGTCCCTCCAACCCAAACCACTCTGTGATTCTAAAATTCAATTCCCATAACTGCAATTAGGAAACATAAATAACTCACTGTACTGTCAGACGAATACCATATTACTGAACTGCTAGGTTAAGAAAAGCCACTTGTAATTGATGGGCTACTGCCACAGGACACTGCGCGACACTGGGCTCATATCAATTCCCACTCGTGTACTTAAAGTTCTCTGAAACTCCAACGCTTTTATCAAATGACCCTCCTCAGGCTTTACATTAGTTAAGGTGTTTTCAGGACATTTTCCTTCTGGTTAAATGATAACAAGTCTTCTCTTGATGCAGTTTGTTGTTGTTTTGGTTTTTTTTTTTAGTAATAGCTAGCATTTCCCTTTTACATGTTTTAACCTTTTTTTTCATTTATAGTCCTCTGTTAGTGAAGGCTACGCAAACTCTGTATCAGCCTTTGCACTGCTCGCTCTCTGCATTTTTTTCCCCCTCTTGTCTTTTATGTCAACATTTACACAAACACAAAAGCTGCATTTCCACACAATCTGCAGAAATATTGAAAAGTTAACATTGGAAGGGTCCTCAACAAGACCACCTAGTGCAACACCGGTATCTCAAAATATTAGTCATACTAGAACCACATGAAGCTCCCACAGTCAACTATGTATGAGATGACCAAATTCAGATGCAGACACTTCCAGCTTCTGGTTGCCACAGTACCGACAACACCCTATGAGAGTTTTGCTTAGTCTGTCAATATCCTGTACTTCTACAGTGCCTTTCGACAGAGGACAAAACCAGCAGTCCTTCCCCTGCCTGCATATTCACTGCTAACACCGATAACTGTCACAAACTCCATTAATCAGTCCAATGCCAACTGCCGGCATCTCATCTGCAAGATCAATTTTTATACAGGGTGGAACAGTCTGAGTTTCGGATAACCAGGCTTAAGCATTTTAACAATCAAAGATTATGAATGTATTTTTAAAAGGAATATATGTCACCAAGCTAGAAAAATGTTAGCAGATCACCGAGACTTACGCAGCACCTATGTCACCGTAGTGTTTGTAACTCTCAGATACCGTGAAATAAATCTCGCATCCAATTTTTGTGTGCAATTGTCTCATTTGTTAAGTTTTTGTAGTAAAGCCTATCCTGAAAACAAAATTCTGTAAATAGGCAGAATTTATAAACTGTGTGCAGTCCCACTTGCACAAAATCGAGGGATCTAAAAAACCAGTGCGAGCAATGAATTCATACCTATTTCTAGATTAATAGCCAAGGTGTCAAAACGGGTGGAAGGCCTCATTAAAATGAGTTAAGCAGACTAGGCACTCAGCACCTGAACACTCCTATTAAGCCGCACATGTGAGCTGAGCTCTCCAACATCTGGATGTCAATCAGGACATTTAAGGGTCTGAAGGTAATTCAGTAGTTTTCACACAGGACAGAATCTCCACCCCATCCCCCAAGCCAAGGAAATAATTTGATGCAAATTAGTAAGCCATGTGTTTCCAGAAGAGAGGATAAAAGCAGAGTAAGATGAAATACAAATCCACAAATCTGTTTTCGGTTGAAAATATGGTAGCGCTGTAGCAATATTGACATACTGTTCAATGCCCACTTCACTGTATGAAATCAAGTGCCACGTTGCAGGAGCGTTTCAGCTTTTGGAATACAAGCTTCCACTTTTCTGCCAAACCGGCATTACCACCGGTAACACTCTTCTTTAGTTCTAGGCAAAAAAAGTAGTATTTCACCCCATTATAAAATACACAATTATCAAATTTTGCTGAGCAGATTCCGAGGGAAAGAATTTCCTTCTTGTCTTAGTCCTGTAAAAAAAGGACCTAACATCATTTTAACAGCAGTTCAGAGATCGCTAGCAAAACACTGCCATATTTGTTTATTGAAACCATTTTTGAAACCACTTTCAACACAAACATACATGTACAACACGAGCACATAAACCGCACGGTGTTACACTTGGTTCCAACTCTACTGCAGTTTAAAGTGTTTAAACATCTCAACACACACATCAATCCTTGATTGTTCATAGTCTGTTTCTTTAAACAGCCACACCAAATCCACTATTCAGGCAACCGCTGCTATTTCTTCAGAGTATTTTTCCTAAAGCTGCTAAAACGGTCGCTTCCATCCACCTATGCTCCAGAGTAGGCTAGTATAGAAAAAAGTGTAGCCAAATAAATGAGCCGTCACTGGAGAGACAGAAGAATTTCCAGTTACACAGAAAACAAGGAAACCAACAACTGCATTATATAACATATTCGGTTCATTTATTTAGATAAATGTAACTGAAATGTGATACAACTTTTTAATTATAGACGTGTAATAAAGTGTTTATTGCTGCAATCCTCCAGTTGGAATTCCAAACTTATTCCCCCAGGGATTTTCCAGCTACTGTTCAGGTGCGCTGGCATGTAATCTAGCTGCTTCTTTCCTAAAAAAAAATTGCACAAGGATTTTGCCAGTTGGAGAATAAAACTATATGGAGAGATCATATTTATTGTTCCTCACAGCAAGACTTTAATCTGATTTTTCTCACTCACCAGTCTCACGTAACCCAGACCCATCTTTCTTGCCTTCCCCACATCACGTGAAACACAGCAGAATCCGATTTTGTCGTCAGTCTCTATCCCAGTGCAAAAGCGTCCAAATAGCAGTCTCTCAATTCTAGCTAAGCCATATTCTTGTGTGCGCATATACATACACAAATCCAAGAATTTACCATTTTTTGGTGTTTGGAAACAAACAGTTAAATCTAACATTTAAATTTAACATTTCCCAAAGTTACAGGCACAGGTTTTTCACTGAAGGCTGTAGGTCTGCTGAACGTCCTTCACTGAAAGGGTTATAAAGAGGGACCGAGGATCCTTTCTGTTTTTGCGGACTGTTATCTTTCCTCTCAGGGCCTCTCCTGCAAAAGTAAAAAGGAAATTACTATGCTTACATTACCGGATCATGCACAGTAACAGCAAAGATACACCACATACCCTATGTTACAGCAGGAGCTGTTCCAAATTAATCAGAATTAAACTAGCCTACAAAGGTCTCCTTTATGTTTTCAAAGCTGTAAGCAACGGTCTTGACAATAAACCTAAGTCAAACTAACTGCAGTTCAACCTGGGAGGTGCTGAGTTATGTCTGATGCTTTCCTTCTCAGATGACTCACACTAAGCCAATTATTTCACTTGTGATTGGGTAAAAACACTGTACTCCTTCGATACATTAATGTCTCTTGTATCTGGTTGTCCTGATTTTGGCTGGGACACAGTTAATTTTCTTCCCCGTAGTGGATTTAGGATGAGAATCCTGTTGGTAACACAGATATGTTTTAGGTGTGGCTGAGCAGTGCTTACACTAAGTCAAGGACTTTTCAGCTTCTCATACTACCCTGCCGGCGTGGAGGCTGGAGATGCACAAGGAGCTAGGAGGGGACACAGCTGACCCCAACTGCCCAAAGGGATATTCCATGCCATATGACATCATGCCAACCAAAAAAACCGGGGGGAGTTGGCCAGGGGGTGCGGCTCAGGAACTAGTTGGGCATCGGTCTGCAGGCAGTGAGCAACTGCATTGTGTGTCACTTGCTCTGTATATTCTTTTATCAATACTATTATTTTCATTTCCTTTTCTGTCCTATTAAATTGTCTTTATCTCAACCCCCATGTTTTACCTTTTTTCGAATTCTCACCCCCATCCCACCGTGGGGGGTGAGCGAACGGCTGTGTGGTGTTTAGCTGCCTGTTGGGTTAAACCCTAACACTGGTTCAGTCGAGTCTGCACGTCACTACCCAGCATTTCCAGGCACCTACAAGTCTCAGCTGGACAGGTTAGAAGTGCCATTGTATTATTTCCCCTCAACCCCAAGCTTCAAAAAACAACTCGTTTTCTCATGAAAGGATATAACATCTTTAAACTCCTGAACGTAGATTTCCATCCAAGAAGCAAGCAAATTATTAGCAGTAATAAAACAGTACGAAAAAAGCAAAATTGCTAATCCACAAAATCTAATATTGCATTGTTCCTTTGCTGAGCTCCCTAATTTAAACGCGTCACTACTATCAAGCTTGAGTAAAACCAAGTAACCACAAAAACCTATTCCACTTCCCACTGTGTATGCCACATGGTTTGTATTTGCACTGCGTTTCATTTAAGCTCTAATTAGGTAATATTTTTATCTGACAGGAAACATTAACACAGAAATCTTCAGAGCATTTCAAATATATACATAATTAATAGCAAGTTTTGGTCTACAAACTCTCAGGCTTTCTTGACCATAACACTAGCCATATATGTGCTTCAGCTAAAACCAGAGAGAACGCTTTGACACAGAAGGAAAGAGCTGAGACACAACTAGAGGGGCACAACTCTCACTTTTGGTGTTACTAAATTCAAGTAAAAGCTTTTGTCCTAAAGAAATTCCAGGCTTTAGTATTTCTGTTTAACATTTTGCCCTAGCCTGTGCTGATCAAGTCTGGTTCCATCCTAACAGTAGCTACAGTTGCACAGCACATCAAGTTCTTTGACATTTATGTAATTCAAAGGTCTGTTCTGGCTTTTAAAAGCACTTTCAGATTCTGAAATAAATGAGAAGAAAAATTAAACCTGCTGTGCCAGCTTAAGAACTTGTGTATACTCCCTAAGAAGAGATGTTTTACTTTTCAGACACAAGATACATTATTTGTGGGTAAGTCCAATTTCATGATCTAACAGTCCATTTTATCGTCACGCATATGTGCTCAGTGGACAGGATGCAAAAAGCCTTCATAGCTATGCAACTTTCTGAAACTTTACAA
This sequence comes from Phalacrocorax aristotelis, assembly GCF_949628215.1. Classification (NCBI taxonomy): domain Eukaryota; kingdom Metazoa; phylum Chordata; class Aves; order Suliformes; family Phalacrocoracidae; genus Phalacrocorax; species Phalacrocorax aristotelis. The sequence continues at coordinate 66,451,044 of NC_134280.1, forward strand.
AGGGACAAGAGCCCATTTCCCTAAAGGCACAGCTGTTCTTAACTTCTTCTTTCCCTGCCTCTAAGATCCTTTAAGAAGAAGATAGCAGAAAACTAGATTTACAGATATTAGGAGCTCCAGGAACGGATTCATGCTATATAAAGCAAGACTTACAGGTCCGTATCCATCACGTAAAGGTCACACAAACTGAAATCTGTAGCCAATTCCAACTAGTCATTGGGTTAACTATTTGCTTATTTGAAAGCTTTATTTTAAAAAGCAGTTTTGAGAGCCCAGGCATTCAACAAGGTTCTTGATTTCCAATTACTTAAGGAGCTACTTTAATTGACAAGATTCATGCTTTTGAGTATTAAGCACAAATTTACTGAGAAGGATTTACTGAGAAGGTGGTACAGGAGGACATTAAAGAGAATTTCGTTTTCTTATGAGCTTTCATCTGCTTCCCCCAACTCCCATCCCATGCCCCAACAAGAAGCCAGCAAATGCCATGTTCCCTGGGCAGTGCCATAAGACTCTTCCAGACTTGCATGCCTGGCTGGGAAGCAGGGGTTTAAGTAAAAGCCTCAGGTCTCTGCAGAGCAAAGGTATGGGGTAGAGTTTCATAAATTTCCCTAAACCACGTACAACTGACATTTGGGCTACATCATCTCCACTAAATACTGAAGGGAGGTTCATAAGTTTCAAAAACCTAAGTGTGGCTGTAAATCTAGTACTTGAAGACTTTAGCTTCAAGTCTTTAGTTTTATGGAAAGAGAAAACCAAGAGGTAGAGAAATGGAAGCAAACTGCAGAGTTATTTGCAAATCCAACTTCTATGTTGATACAGACGTACATGAGTGAAAGTATAAACCTTACATATGTATGAAAAGATTACTTTTTAAACATCTCGGTGTTTGCAGTATATATACACGTCAATTTCAAGCATGTACGGGTGAAGAATGGCTTCTTGATTTTGGCTTCTAGACTAAAAGCCTGAAGTCAGAAGGTATCAACACCCCTTTAAGTAGAAATGACTAGATTTGTATGTTTTGTTTTCTCGGCTACCTAAATAGTTATAGTACATCGTGCATCAGAGATTGCTTCGAACTCAGGTTAGCACAGGAATGATTTCAGACTTGTCACATACAAGAGTAACTAAGCCACAGTTTTGAAAAGAGCTCAGGATACAACCCAGAAGCTGAACCCAAATACCTTCAGGCTAGTATTTTATATTTTATTTATTTGCAAACAAGTGAAATTCAATGGCCTGAACTAAAGAGCGGCAGAAGGGATTTTTAATTTTTAAATCTGACAACATGTGTAGCTTTTAAATAACACCAGATTTATGTTAGAAAACATAGAATAAAATTTTAAGCCAACAGCATTCAAGTTTTCAAGTAAGGCATCTGAAATGATGTGCCCCAGCAAGAGACTAGTTTTGAAGCTGGAGGACCTTCACTTTCAGTTAGACTTTGGGGGACCACAAGAATTGGGCTATCTTCTTCGGTGCCCTTCAGTCAAGATACTCAAAAGATCAGTTACAGCTCAAACTTTTATGCAACTTACACAGTGCTGCAAAAGCTCTGGGATGACAAATTCTGTTCCTATAGCCTGGCTCTGGCCTGATGACCAACGTACACTTTCTTTTTATCTTTAGGAAACTACACAGTCAGTGAGTATTCTAATATCTGAAGAAAAAAAAGTAATCCAGGAATACAGATGTTGCCTCAAATTGCAAGGAAATACTACCTATGCAGGCTTTGTAGTCTTGTTTTAAATGAGCTTACCAAGCAGATTATCTCTCAATTGCACTACGCTTTTGTGAAGATTGCCGCTTGCAGTTACTAGAAAAAACTAGTTATTAGAGAAAACCTAATCTCAATTTCTTTTCAGTTCTTAATAAGACCTGCAATTTAAGTTATATTTGTAAATATTTACGAAGCCCATTGCTGAGCCGCTTCATACCACCTAGAACTAAACGTCAGCAGACGTTCAGCAGATGATTCTCCTAAACACATTATAGGAGGGCACGATCTCCATCTACAGCAATAAGTTCTCTGCTACTCCTCCATTAGGCCTCTCTTGCCCCATTCATCTTCATCCCTCACGCCAGCCACATCCACTGTTACCACTTTTCTATCTCACTGGATCCAAAGTATTTCCCAGCTGTTCATTACTTACTGTGATTTTAAAAGCCACTGTTTATGTTCTGCTAAAAAGCTGTAACTTTCAATATTCTTATTGCAAAAATGAAAACAAATAGCAATTTGAAAACTAAGCTGGTTTCAAATTCAGTAAGAATTTTAGAATTATGCATTTGGCACAGCTCTCAGTTGCATCCACAAGCAGTAAACTGACACAACATCCACATTATAAATAATAAATGCAGGACATTTTGTCAAAGGCTGCAATATAAACATCATAGAAAGCTTTTCAACAAGAATGACCATGGTACCAATACTATACAAAAGATCAAAACATACACGTATTCTTAGATAATTTTGTGCTTTTTTCATAATCTAAGTCAGTTGGAGATTCCACTTCAATTCCTGTGCAGCTTTATTATCAGACCACAAATGACTGACATAATACAATGCAACTTGCAAAGAATTGCTAAAATGGTTCCACAGATTATATAAACAGAGACAGATTTGCCAGGTAGGAGGACAAGCTAAAGAAAAAAAGGCCGTTATAGCTTCTCTCCAGCTAGGAATTTTAACCTAGTACAAACATATGTATTTTCAGAACTGCTACACAAAGAATTATTTGATATATTTTAACCTCCTATAACAACAATTCTTGAAACATTCAGTAAGACTAAAGAGCCTCTGAGAACTAAAATGCCACTATTTATATTACATCAACATTAATACAAAGCAATACAACAAATGAAGTAAAAATCTAAATATAATTTCATAAATTACAGCTGACATTGAACAGAAGCCTCAGATTCTGTTTGCAAAGGCTGTTAATGAAACAAAGCACGCCATTTTTCTCTGCTATTTCTTATGCAGTAACCACATTAAATCTGCCCTTCTAAACAGTCTTTTCTGAGGGCCGAAGCAAACAACAGCAGTGCAACCAAGTAACAGAAAGGCAGTTCTGAACAATTAATCAATGTCATGTAGATAGAAAATGACTGATGTTTTTTCACCATTCTGCTGTCCTATGAGCTGCCTGGAGGAAGCTGTCTCTGGGACTCAGCTGCATCACCTTGCTCTTATCACGCTCAGTTGAATGCAAGTAAACCACACAGTGCCATTGCAGTTTGATTAGGACAAAACTGAATCCATTACGAGCCCCTTCCTGCATTTTTATTATCCCCTGGGGAGCCCTGAAATTTGTCCCCAAAAAGAGAAACACAACCGAAATCAGCAGAATTGCTGCACAAGCTTGCCAGCACAGGAGAAAAACGCACCCCTACGTCCATACTGACACACTGCCAAATAATACACGTCTGATGACGTGCTCCACAGTACCCCCTACACACGTGCACTGAACGCTCACAACAAGCTACTCTGGTTCTGACTTTTGCCATCAGTGAAACCATAAGCAATTTTACCTTTCACTTGTGTTTGTGCAATCATACACCGGCCAAGCCTGCAGTTCGTGAGCGAAGATACCCCTCGGTGCAAGAGCCCTATCGCTAAGAATGTTTAGGCCGACAAACTGTATCCTGATTAATCTGAAAGGATTTGACTCAACCCAAAAGATTCCATAACATCCTCTTAAAGCTCAAAATGATCCATGGCAATGAACTTATAATGTGAAGAACTACCCTGCCTTTCAATACAACTTCGTGTCCCCTCCCTCTTTGATTATGAAAAAGATTGAGTTACTGAAGGTAGCCAGCAATCAAAATCTTTCAGGTTTCCTTCTTTTCTTCCTGCGGAAGAGCTTTATGTAGCTAACAGTGAGACAAGAACACGGTACTCAAAGCATTCTTTATTCTGAGCCCCATCAAAATTTAAGAACCTTCCAAAAGATCTCACTGGAACTGTTTCAAAGACAGCTGCTAGAAAACTGCAGTGGATTTGGGCTAAAGACATCTTAACTACCGAACTGCTGGGGAGAAATACCTTTGCAAATCCTCTACACTGCAATAACCACAGACTTCTAAGTGCTAGTCATACATGCGTAACTGTGAAGCTACACAACAGTAAGCTTTGACACCCCTCTTCACAATGAGGTTGTCCTTGCTTGAGGCTGACAATTTATCCAGTTTTCCAGTCCAGTTCAGACCAAGTGAACCCACACTGTCTTATGCAACACTGAAGTCTAGCACGCAACTGAAAACAATCAAGTCTCAAAGCACTGCTCTGGAAGAGCTGGCTAGAAGTAGTATCCATATACCACCTATCTTCTGAAAACAAAAAGGAACAACTAAAGACAAATAATTTGTGGAGGGACCAAGAGCATTTCCCTTCTTAACTTACCCTTACTCTTCCCATTCATTTTCCTAAACCGCAGCTGTACAGAGACTGCCACCTTCCCCAACTTGGCCAAGTCTCCCACTGAATCCCCAACCCAATGAGATCCAGTGAGCAGTTTCTGTACCGAGCAGTAATCGCTGCCTTTTGGTATCATCCATCTGATCTGTGACACCTTTCTTCCACTTTTATATACTAAGCAGCTCTTTGCCAACTCCTTTCTGTTACTTCACTGTTCGGCCTCTACTGAAACTCCACTGAGGTTTGGTCTTTCCTGCCCCGAGTATATTCTCTGAAGAGGTTTGGTACCGAGTTTTAACTCCCTAAGACAATCTATTAACTAGGCTGCTGCAAAGACCTCTACACAGCCAGCTGAGTAAGGTAAGACAGCCGTGTACAGCTGCCTAAGATAACGTGCATATGCTGCAGGTGACCAAGATCCCCAAGATAGCTCAGGTACCAGAAATAGTTGCCACAGGGAACTGTGAAGGCCAGATACACGGTCCTCCAAAATGTATAGCTGCGGTAGCCAAACTCACCTAGAACTAGTCTTAACTCACTACTTTTTGTAGTAGAGATCCTAAACGGCATAGAATTGTCCCAATCTTTCTCTCTAAACATTTGTGACCAAATTCTGAGTAAAGCAGACTGTTGTTGCTGCAGGAGCCGTACCCTCTTGCAGCCGCAGAACTTGCAAAGGGGCCCCAAACAGAATGGTACAAGAAATCCATCCGAGTTCTCCTGTCTAGATACAGAACTTCTATTATCTTTCAACGAGAGAAAACAGCCAGAGTAACTTCTCCCAAGTTACTAGGGATAGAATGAGAGGAAATGGCTTCAAGCTGTGTCAGGGGAGGTTTAGACTGGGTATTAGGAAAAATTTCTTCACTGAAAGAGTGGCCAGTCCTTCGAACAGGCTGCCCAGAGAGGTGGTGGAGTCACCATCCCTGGAAGTGTTTAGAAGATGCGTAGACACAGCACTTCAGGGCACGGTTTAGGAAGCATAGTAACGTTGGGTTGACGGTTGGACTTGGTGATCCTAGAGATCTTTTCCAACCTTAATTATTCTATGATTCTAGGAAAAGATTCTCTCCATTTAGTGCCTGAAATACACACTTAGAGACGTTTCTGAAAACTCAGCAGGATGATTTTAAACAGCAGGTTTCAAAAGATACAGCGTAAGACATGAAAGATTTAGTGTGACCTCAAAGTTCAAGTTTTAACAATTACTGGATTTTAGAAGTGAGCATCATTTTTGGAGGTATCGCTTGTAAGTAAACAAGTGACAGCGCTCTACAGACACCATGTTGCAGCCATAGACAAGCAAAACAGACAATAAAATCTCAACTGGGAACCAAATTATCCAACTGGGATGCACAATATTGAAGTATTTCAATATTAATCAAAACACTCAGACTGATTAATTGTGCCAGTGTTTTTTCCTACTTTTAGCAAAACTCGCAATGTAAATAAATTAACACATTTTCATTTGTAAATTTACAAACAGCTACCAAATTATGAAGACTGGGGAGTTAAAGATAATCAAGGATTCTACAGGGTCTTAGTCATATGAGTTCTACTTCAGTTTTGCTGTGCTAGCCCCTTTTAGCACCACAGAAAAACAAATCAAGGATTTATTTCCACTGCAAGGCAGCATCAAGAACACAAAATGCCGACAATATGCTGTTTTACTGCTAATAGAATTTGCCTGCATACAGATCTGGATTTTAACTTAATGCACCGTTACTGAAAAGATTCAGCCTTTAAAAATAATTTTTGTAAGCGTTTTATTTATTTAGTAAAAGCTTGAGACAACCAAATGAGAATGGTATTCTGTATATAATTTTTTGGTTACGAAACTTAGCAGGAATATTTCCATGAAAGGAAAAGACTCATGTTTGCATCATTAATAAGAAGATACTGCTTTGGCATCTCAATTCCAATTTTCAAAATAAAGACATGTTCAAGCTATTAAAAGGGCCGCCAAGTGAAACCTTGTACTCTGTCGGGAGTCCACAAGACAATAGTCTTGTCTGAGAAAACCCAGTTTTTCTGGCAATAAAACATCATCTGGCTTCTTTCTCCAGTTTCTTTGTTTTTACTGCATGCTAAGCAGTTAAAGCATATTCAACACGCTGACGCTATTTTGTTTTACTTCATTGTGCGTCAGCTTCAAGTCTCTCGTGACAGTCTCTGAGGAGGAAAACTAGCTTTCCAGAATATATTAGTAGTAAGAGACTCTCCCCAAGTCACACATTAAATCTAAACCAAATCAACAAAAATTCATTAAAACTATATACAAAGCCATTTACCATAGGTATCAAGCTGAAATTCAGTGACAAATCAGAAGTACTAATTAGGTACAACTTTTACTGCTTCACTCTCCAGATCTTCGGACCTAGATTAAACTTCTCCCATTTCACCTCAGAGAATTTGCAAACGTCGCACACCTAGTGCAGGCTGCGGCAGGAACGGTGAAGGATGAAGGGTTAGTTGCAACTCCTACCCTTTGCCTTGTCATGGCTTGATTTTGTTATCATTAGAATACAGAGCAAAATGTTCAGTCTTTTTTTAAGGCTGAGAAAGTACAACTATTTTTACAACAAATAACTTGGCATCAGACAGCTGAGAAAGCTACCCAGTTCACACTGCCCAAAAATCATGGCATAAACCAGCCTTTTCCTATTAAATACCCAACAGGTTCAGATACCTGTAAGCTCAACCTCTTTTACAGAGCAAATCCCAACATAGTCAGTGCTTTACAACCACTTTAAACATATCCCCAAAAGCTATAAAGCATTCAACAGAGATTTTAAGTCAGCCATACTATCTTACTCAGAATTAGGAATCAGAGGGAACCATTTTTCTTTACCGGGGGGTTAAAAACCAAACCACCACCCTGCCTGAAATAGGCTTTGGAAACAGGAAAACATTTAAAATGCATTTTATACAGCCAAATTCCTCTTTCACAACCTGGTATAATACTGAAAGCAAATGCCACCATGGGTATACTGGTCAGATTACTGCAAGACTCAGATCATATTATTTCTGTTTATTTTCCAATACTTCCTAAGAAAAGAGCTTGCCCTGACTCAGACAATACATTTAGTCACAAGTGGGTCCCCTTTGTTGTGTCTCCCAGTGCCATATACACATTGCTTATTCTAGGAATTCATACAGAGGATTGATGACTATTGGTAAATGCAGGGATAGACACACGGGCTGACGCCTTCAAATGCTGCAGATGTGTTTCACCTAATACAACTACTTTTTTTTTTTCCAGTTAACTCACATTGAGAAAAGGCCATTTGAAGACAAAAAAATTTCCCCCAAAGCTAGGTATGGTCTGAGTGAAGTTCAGTTCAAAATGCCAGGCAGACACAATGCATGGTAAAACAGTGGCAAGCAGTGTCATTCATTAACAAGTGACAGATGAGAAACAGCTGGAAATGCAACTTTACATACACTGCAAAAGACGACTGATCAATTTGTTTAGCTGGTAAAATGGTGAAAGACTGAAGAAATCAAGGGAAATGGTTAACCACAAATGACCACGATAAATATCTAAGTCACTACTTTTACAAAGAACAAAAAAAAACAGTACAAAAAAAGCGGAAGATAGGGAAATCCGTACTTACAGTAACATGTCTTGAGGAAAAAAGATTTTTGGAACAATGAAGGAGAAGAATCAGAGAGAATGGTTTTTAAAAAAAAATGACCTAATTTAAGCAACATTCCTCTATATAAGGTATCAGGAAACACCTTCTGCCTTGATGAGTTTGCGTCATCCGTCAACAACAAATAACCCACAGAAATTAACACTGGGAATACAAAGGAAAAGGAAATTACATCAAGAGCTTCTCTCAGAATCTTCTCTAACACTAGAAATAACAGGCAGAGAATCCTAGACTGAAGTAGTAATTTTATATAAGATATAAAACCAGACAGAATGGGTAAAAGGATGGGAAAGGGGAACTTCAATAATTACGAAGAGGGGAGAGGCAGAATGAAACGAGACGAATAGCTGTAACAAGATTTCTTACGGGAATAATTTTAAGCAATACAAGCTAATAAAGAGAAAGGAAGGAGCTGCGGCAAAAGCGATCTTGAAGGTCAACTAGGCTGTGCTCGCTGCTTCAAAGAACAGTGCTTCTGCACTTGCCTTCAGAAAGTCACCGCACCTGGACTACAATTCTAGAGCCAGGCACACCTCCCAGTAGTTCCAGGCATTTGGTAAATGTCAAATGATCTATGTAATATTATATAATGGGCATATTCTAACAAATGTCATTGCACTTAAAATTCCACTTCACACTCTATGACACTGAAATTTAATGGGCTGCAGCAAGGAGGCCCGAGCCAGCCTTGTCTAGAAAGAGAAACTGAACGGAACGCAAGCCAAGTACAAATGCACCAATGCATACGTGCATCCCAAGAAGTGACAGGATCTAAGAATATGCAAATAAAGACTATTTAAGAATATCAAGTCAAAGCATGAAAGAAGTGATTTGTCAGATAACACAGCCCATAGTGCCTTTAGGAAAGGAGCTCCTGGTAAAGAGTTGTCATGGCTGGGAGCTGGAAGAGGCAACTGCAGAAGTGGTTTAATTGAGCACAGGTGCTGCTTTCACTGTTGACATTCATAATTAGGTCTGTTAAAAGAGACAATATTCCACCTACATCAATACTTCTCTATAGCACCTCTACACTTCTTGACCTCAGTTTCTTTTGCAGCATCTGCGTAAGTTTTTGTACGCTTTCCCCCCTTATGCCTGGTCTATTTAAAAACTGTTGAGGTCAGGGCCATGTATCACCATGAGTTTATTAACCAAGCAACAGAAATGGGCCCCATTCTGAGGTTCCTCCCTTGGTCCCGCTGTCTGTAAAGAAAAATGGCCCTCAAAGACAACTAATTCACCATTGGGTAAAAGTTTAACAGTGGTGAGTAAATATCTAGTGGTTAAGTGAACAAAACCAAAAAATAATAAACCAGCATAAAAATATAACAACTTTATTTCCTCTAATTATAGAAAGGCTAGGAGAGTCTGAAAGTGCGTGCAGTCCTACAGGAACAAGAGGCCAAGACTTATAATTCTTGCACTGTTGTATGTCCATCCTCCTGCATGACTACCCTGTGATGGTCGCAGACATATTTCTGTGTCTATAAAGCAAGGAATATTTGACTACTTGCATAGAAATGTATTTTCAAGACTTACCAAATAGAACTAATTAAAACCACTAACAAGCATCGTTTTAGTCTTCAAAACCTTACTTCAACAATTTTTTGTCTGAATTTTGGGTTATCCCTGATGACAACAAAAGCCTTTTACTTGCATCAAATTCAAGGTGAAACATATTAAGGTCCTTACCCATTTTAAAAAAATATACAGTGTATGAAAATAACATTTTCCATACTTCAATGGCCCATGGTCATGGCTGTGAGTCCTTTGAAACTGTTTTCAACGAGTGCTAGAAAAAATCCTGTGCAATCACTTGACAAATGTGATACTTAAGAATATTAGTAATGTTCAAATTAAAATATTGTTAATAGCAGTGTTCTGGTCTCATGTTTTTCTACCTCAGACATGTTTTGATATGCAAATTTTCTCATCAGAATTACAGTACTGAGCTAAGTATAAGAGTATAAGGCATATGCTCACTTATGTATACATATACAGGTATTTACATGTATTTTTACATTAATTTTATAAAATATAGGTATTTTCCAGTGCTTTTCTTACACAAAAAAATATTTAACAGCAGCTGAAAGATTTTTTACTAGTTCTTTTTAACACCTAAATAATTCTTAAAGTACCTAAGATTTAAATTCAATGATAACAGCAGTCTAGCACAACCATTGTTGCACCACAACTGAATTTAAATATACCTGATTCTACAGGAATTGGTTTCTCCAGGAGAAAAACTGTCTGTTTCCAGTGTGTTTTGGTACACTGGGGACCAGTTGAAAACAAGACCTGCAATGGAAAAGTTCAAGAGTTTGATTAAGAACAACATTTTTGATATCACACCACATCAATCAATTACCAAACACATGCACATGAAGCGTTTGCTACAGCAAAACAGACTCACTGCCAAACACCTTGAGACAGTACAAAAAGTAAAGTACAAAACCACCCTTTTCTCTCAAAGGCATTTTTTAAATGCATAACCCCAAATACTCACCGTTTGGTGACAGTTCTTCTCAAAAAATATATCAAAATAACCAGCAACTGCCTATAAACAAAAGAGGAAGATGTGAGTATGATACAGGAAAAATAGACACTCAAGAAAAAGTATATCATTAACATATACATATGTATAGCCTTTAATAACAAGAACAAAGTTAGATTTATGCTTTCAAGCATGCTAGAAATCCTAAGACAAAAACATTAGCTGTCATCACACCTTTGTTCTACTCCAGAATATCCAGCCCACTGTAACTGCATTTTATTACACATCAAATTTTAGTCCAAGTTTCCATAATCACCCCTGCGCCCTAACTGCAACCAGAATTACATTTGAGAAAACAGCCTTTCAGATGTGCAAACCCACAAGCATAAAATTCAGTCCTTGTCATCTATGGCTCCCATGACCCTGACTAAATACACACACATTACAGGGATTCTGCATGACGCGTTCACTCTTTGCGTAGCTTAACACTATCTTGCACAAAAGCTCCCTGTGAGCAGAGGCAGAGCATAACCAAGCAGGGAATATTTTTCTTCCTCTGCCACACACACAGATAAGGAATAAGATTCACAAATGCCTCATGCTGGCCTTCTCAGCAGTTAGTAGTTTCTAATAGTAACTCTCCATAGGATTCCTCAGAACCCTCCTTTCCCTCCTGCCATTCTACTGCTAAGCTCAAAGAGCCTCTCTCTTCAGTGCGTGATTCCTTAGTGGGACTTCTCTTCCAGCTTGAGGAGGAAAAGAACTACAAAATGTCCGCATACAAAACAGTATCCCAACACTATTTGTTACACAGTCTTTTAATACTGGCCTGCTGCTTTGACAAAAAAAGCCTTGTGAAAGTCCCAGAAATTCAAAGAATGCAAATAAAGAACTGGAAGATGCTAATAAGACTATCCATTCCACAGTTTCACATCTGAAGTCCTGTCCACGCTCACCTTTATTTGCCTGCTACTCTCTCCTATGAAAAGGCTAAAGAAATCAGACCGTGGGCCCAAGGCAGTTATGCTTTACTGTTATAGGTCAACCTGAATAAATGACCCAGAAGAGAGCTTTTGAGTAACTTCAGCTACAGCAGCTGGGGACCCTCTATGCCTGTGACAGCAGGAAGGGATTGCCCCATATCAGCTATAGTACATTCAAACAAGGTACGTACCAATTCACTGATGGCAAGCCCGCTGCATGAGAAGTCACTGCAAACAACTGTTTATAACCTTCCTCTCACGGCACCGGTGTATTTCTCCTACTCCATGGCTATAACACTGGTTGCTCTGAGTAGTTACAAGGGACAAGTTCTGTAGCAAGCCCTTCATATTGACTCAGAGATGGATTGTGAAGGAAAAAAAAAGTCAAACATGCTTACAAAATTAAGGTAGCAAACTGAATGGCATAGGACTTCTTCACTGAAGTATCATACTACCAAGATGATCAGGGGACCGGAGCATCTCCCTTGTGAGGAAAGGCTGAGAGACCTGAGTTTGTTCTGCCTGGAGAAGACTGAGGGGGGAATTTCATCAATACCTGGAAATAGCTAAAGGGTGGGTGTCAAGAGGATGGGACTGGACTCTTCAGTGGTGCCCAACAACAGGCCAAGGGGCAACGGGCACAAGCTGGAACACAGAAAGTTCCAGCAAAATATGAGAAAAAACCCCTTCCCTGTGCGGGTGCCAGAGCAGGGGCACAGGCTGCCCAGGGAGGGTGTGGGGTCCCTTGCCTGGAGACATTCACACCCCGCCTGGACGCGGCCCTGTGCCCCTGCTCTGGGTGTGCCTGCTCACGCAGGGGGTGGGACAGGACGATCTCCAGAGGTCCCTTCCAACCCCCACTATTCTGTGATTATGGAATAGGTAATCTGAATGATAGCTAAACCATTCTGGTACTTTCCCTCTCTACTCTAAATCCAGAACAGATTTCAGCAACATGGTGGAGAATACAATGTGCTAAAGCAAGTAAGCCTACATTAAAGCACCTGTGTTTGCTTTTCAGCTAAGGGCGCTCCAGAGAAGCCTGGCAAGTTCCAAATTCCAATGTGGGCACATATTCTTAAAAAAATGAACCAAGGGGGAACTGAGGTACCTTCGTGACAAACGAGCACCAGATGTTGCAAACGGTGAGTCTTCCATCCCTTAAGTAAAGTCCTATCACTCAATGCTGAGATTCTCATTCTCAAGTGAATTACAGCCTTGTCTCCAATACGCCTTTTTGAGTAAAGATTGAGAAGGTTTTGACAAAGCTTTATTGAACCATCAGACTACTTTTATTGATGCACAATCTCTTCTGGACATTAGTCAGAGATCTACTAAGTCATAAAAATATTTTTCAGTCATCAAGTCAATACCATTGATATGCTTACAAATAAGATCTAGGATACAATTACTGGAGGAAGGAAAACAAGGTTGCGACAACAAAAAAACATTAAGAACTGAAGGGGAAAAAAATTGGCTTCCAGAGAAAATGAGACAATCATGGTACATTTTGGACCAGAAAGCTAAAAGCTCCAAGCAGACATACCATCGCTAAGGGAGCTGCAGTTATGTATACACTTCATAGCAACAAGTAACAGAAACACCCTACATGCTACCCTGAGAAAACATCCCCAGATTAGCATTTTTGGGGGCTGAAAATAAACTGCAGTTACATGCAAAGGAACATTGCCCTGCTATTTGCTCCCTCCTGTGCTCAGGGAACCTGGATTTGTATACCTTCAGTAACGACAGGATAAATAACCACCTTACTCCTTACAGTATCTATGGTTTCCCTAACTGAACCAGCTTGAAACACTGACTTTGATTACCTAAATGGAGAGGTAGTAACAGTAATTATTACACATCACAAAGACCACCTTATACAGAGCTCCAAGGATTACAGAGTTCAAGGGATTACAGGGAACAAGAACTCTACATTGATCCATTAAATTATTTCATTCTAAAATGGATATATGTCCTTCAATATTGATCCTGAAATAATTGTTGAGCCAAAAGAAGAAAAAAATAAATGCCACAAATCCCTAAGGATAAGCTCCTGTGAACAGCTTGAGGCATCCCCCCAAACTCCTCAACATTTGGTCAGTTAGAACTGGGTGGGGGGGCACCCCAAAACCAAAACACGCACTCTCTGATGAGCTATGCCAACAGGCAACCCCAGTCCTGCAGAGCTAAATAGAAATTATATACTTAAATACATACAGGAGAGAGTTTAAATGATGTTTTGGGAAGTACCTCTAAGAGCACATATAGCGATTTAGAAATCTAACAGGTATTATTAATACATTTTCAACCCATTTTTCAACCAACTAAAAAAAAACAAACACACACACTTTGACAATTTTTCATTCTGAAATTGTTACAACAATGTAATTTGTTTTTAAGAAACATTTTTAGGCAACCTGCCATCATTTACCAACGCTGCGTTTCATCTCCACGTAGAAATCTCTCCTCTTGTATTTTAAATCTTTGGGAAAACAGAAAGTCTAATACCAAACCCAGTAGTTACTGAACAGCTGCAAAATGAATCTTCACCCTGGCAGCTATTCTACAAGCCAATTACAGCTGATGAAATACAAGAAGTGAAAATGCACAGATTAAATATGTTGCACTTGAGTGCACATAGCCTGTGGCTTCCCCTGTAAAACAAGAAGCCAAAACAAAAGTTTACACCTATGTTCAACACAAGTACAGTTATTTGCACATGCCTAGGTAAGAAATATAAGGTCAAGTCTATCCTAAAGCCTCCCAGTAACTCCAGCCTAAATTAACTACCCTCTTCCTTTCCTCTTCTTGATTTCACGTGGAAGACTTCATGTGCTAGATTGCATGTGTTTCCCTGCCAACAACATTGCACTTTAAAAGGCATTCAATTTATCCAGCTTATACATTATTTTCATGAAGTAAATTCAGTTTTATTTCCAAACAGACACGTTACAGTAATTATTAAATTCACCAGCTCTTCTCAAGAAAAGGGTTGTTCCGTAGGGTCCTCTAAAGCCTATGTACATTTACAAGCTCATCCAAACACTATGCTATGCTTAAATTTTTAAACATACTGTTGCCTTTTTGAGATCTTTCTGCTTTTGTGCTCTTTTGTCATATTTGATGTGCCGCAGGCCTAAGTGATCTCAAGCCAGCTACAGAGATACCTACAGACTCATTAAAACGCACACACCTGGCCTTCCTAAAACCCACCAGACAATTTTGTAGAACAAGAAAGAGCAATCAGTAAGGACAGTCATAATGAGTTTCAAGACTGAGATGGTCCCAGGAGTATATTAAAAGTTTTAACTGATAAGTAGTTAGCTACTGATACTCTTTTCTCTATTTCCTTTAACAACTCATAACCACCCATTCCCATATAGCTGTGTATGAAACCGATTGTTCAATTAAAAGTTTTATCAAAAGAAATAAGCTGGGCTTCTTCTATGCTAAAATACAGAGAGGGCGTGCAGGACCTCAGTGTAGCTCTAAGACCTTTCTGTAGAAAGCAAACAAGGAAGGAGGGAACCCAAGAGAAAGGGAAGCCTCAAATATGCAGCTGATCTAGAAAACCTTAGTGTAAAGAGCGGGTGGGCCTATGTCAGAGAGGAACCTTGTTCTTCACACCCAGTTTAATGATTTCTTCATGCCAGAAAAGGAGTTGACAGCTTCTTACAGCCACCTTACAGCTTTAAGCAATCTAGAAATTCAAAGAATAGACCATTATAGCCTTACTACGATGGTCTGGTTTCATTCATCCAGCACAGAGTAAGAATAAGTGTCAACAATTAACTCCTATCATGACATTTTAAATCCAAGTGTAACTTTTTTCGTTACAGCTCAACTTTATAAATATTTTCATGTTCAAAGTAGTCAGCTATTCTAGGGAGCAGCAAAATATATAATTTTCCAAAAAATCGGTCAATGCCACTGCGTCTTGAATAGAGGAAAGAAGTTTTCTTTGCCATTTACCATTTCCCTCAGCATTCTCCTGGAAAAACTGGCTGCTCACGGCTTGGGACAGGTATGCTCTTCACTGGGTGAAAATCTGGCTGGATGGCCGAGCCCAGAGAGTTGTGGTGAATGCAGTTAAATTCAGTTGGTGGCTGGTCACAAGCGGTGCTCCCCAGGGCTCAGTGTTGGGGCCAGACTTGTTAAATATCTTTATCAATGACCTGGATGAGGGGATCAAGAGCACGCTCAGTAAGTTTGCAGGTGACACCAAACTGGGTGGGAGTGTTGATCTGCTCAAGGGCAGAAAGGCTCTGCAGACGGATCTGGACAGGCTGGATCGATGGGCTGAGGTTAAACATGAGGTTTAACAACAAACCCATGCAACGCTCCAGGCTTGGGGAAGAGTGGCTGGAAAGCTGCCCGGTGGAGAAGGACCTGGGGATGTTGGTCAGCCGCCGGCTGAACATGAGCCAGCATGTGCCCAGGTGGCCAATAAGGCCAACAGCATCCAGGCTTGTATCAGCAATAGTGTGGCCAGCACCAGCAGGGCAGGGATGGGGCCCCTGTGCTCGGCACTGGTGAGGCCGCACCTTGAATCCTGTGTTCAGTTTTAGGCCCCTCGGGACAAGAAGGACATTGAGGTGCCGGAGCGTGTCCAGAGAAGGGCAACGGAGCTGGGGAAGGGTCTGGAGAACAAGTGTTACGAGGAGCGGTTGAGGGAGCTGGGGGTGTTTAGTCTGGAGAAGAAGAGGCTGAGGGGAGACCTTACTGCTCACTGCAACTGCATGAAAGGTTTCAGTGAGGTGGGTGTTGGTCTCTTCTCCCAAGTTACTAGTGACAGGACAAGAGGAAGTGGCCTCAAGTTACACCAGGGAAGGTTTATATTAGATATTAGGAAATATTACTTCACCAAAAGGGTCGTCAAGCACTGGAACAGGCTGCCCAAGGAAGCGGTTGAGTCACCATCCCTGGTGGTATTTAAAAGACACATAGATGTGGCGCTTAGGGATGTTGTGTAGTGGTGGAGTTGGCAATACTAGGTTAACAGTTGGACTCAATGACCTTAAAGGTCTTTTCCAACCTAGACGATTCTATGATTCTGTGTCACTAGCGACGTATTGGAGGATTCAAAGCTGCACCACAGTTCCAGTTATTTCTCCTCAGTGTTTTGTGAAAAGCTTTACATTAAACATTAGGATTTCTGCTTCTACATGTAGCAGCAGGAATCTTCCTTGAAAGAGCTATGAAAAAACTATTATCTGACTGCATTACAGAAGCCTATTCCAATACTCTCAGATGCAAGTGCTAGAGAAACATTAAACCAAAACACCCCCTCCCACATACCTTCAGGTATATTAGTGTAAGCATTGCACTACTATAGAAATGATCTGGTACCTCACATTAGTGTCTTGGGAAAAGAAAAAAGAAAGTCAGAAGTAAAGTACATGCAGATGATGCTTTCTACAATGTTATCTACAATCACAAAATCTCACAAATCTAAAAATAGCCTACACAAATCGAAGTTGAAATACCTGGTAATATAAAACTAACTAGAAAATTGTGGGTTTGGTCACTATCTTCTTTATAGGAATTTATATCTTCCCTTACATCTTCACTTTTGGGGTTTTAGTCATTACTTGGTGGTGGTTTTATGCGGAAATGCACCATAGATATATTTTATATTTAAGTACATTTCAGTGAAATAATTCTGTAAAAGTGAAGTTCAAAACATTTTCCTCTCATTTCACTTTCTAACACTATCATAAATTGCAGCAGCTATAACAGTCAATCACAAACTTCTATTAAATATGCAACACTTACAGAAGAAAGACATTTCCAGTGTTTACAGCTTGAAGGAAGATTAAGTCCTCCCTTCTTGTTGTAAAATTTAACACATGCAGCTAAGCAGCAAAATATAGGGGTAAAAAAAATCACTTCCAAGTGACATACTAGAAGCAATCACACAAGCATATTAAAATGGAATATAAGGCTGGCCAGATTTTTATTAAAGGTGGCATCTTTTTTGCAAGAAGTCAAACTAAAGAAAAGCAACAAGCAAATAACACCCCCGTAAATTGTAGATGATGTTTTACAACTACTGCCTGGTTTGTTTGTTTGGTTGGTTTTTTAAGCGTAACAATAACAGTCATTTCTTTCACTGCAGTTTTCCTCATCTTTTTGCTCCACCTTTGACAGCTCATTTACAACTTTACCCGCAACTAATCAGCAAGAACTTAAACCTTCTCTGGAAGAATCTTTCAAGTGCCAGTCTCTTGAACGCCATGAAAAAGGAAAACAAAAATAATGACTTCTAAACTGGTAATAAATAACTGCAACTCTAGCCTGACACATGCTCTAGCCTCAAAGGATGTTTAATGTTAGAAAACACTGCAGAAATATTATTCTTCTTCATGTAAAGTAACTTAAGGTCTTCATCCATCACTGAGGGTTTCTAAAATGTTCATGCAAACCTACTAAAAACTGTACATGAAGGACATCCTCCCAGTAAGATTCACTTGCCTTCAACATATTTTTCTTCCCACCCAGATACACTATTTTGAGCCTATTTTCCCCCCATTTTTTTCATGTAACACGTACCAAATACATTAAGATTACAAAGAGCCTTAACCTATGTAATAGGTATGTATTAGCATGCATTATTTATACTCTTCCACTCAAAGCCCTTAGCCAAAATGGGAAGAGCAAACTAAATTTTAATTCAAATATATCTGAATACTAAGGCTTTTTTCTGAAGAAAATGGCTGGCTGTACATGCAGCATTTTAACAGGATAAAACAAATGAGACTGCTCGACTCCTTATGAGAACTCGTAAAGGCAATTCACTTAGGAACAAGGAAATTAAAAATTATCATCATCTACAGTGAGTAATTTATCATTCTTGCTCTTCACTAGTATCATGTTCCAACAGTGAGTGGCTACAACAAATACAATTAGACAGCTGGCCACAGAAGTGGGAGATAATGTGCTTTTGATGGAGTTTACCCAAGCATGGAGATGGAATGTTTGTCATCCATGCAGCAGCGTTGCTGCATTTTTATCACCGGGAAAAGAAACCCCTCGCTATTAAAACCCAACAATTTTGTGTTTTAAAAAAAGACTACAGCAAAATCCAGATTCTTAGAGGCTACAAATAGCTAAATAGAGCGGGACAAATCCTGCTTTGTAACATGACAGCCTTTCCTTTAAACAGAAATCGGGCATTTAAGGTGCGTTTAACCATGGTGCCCAAACCCAGATCTCCAACTTTTAGCTTAAAAAAATTCAATTTCTCACCTAAGGTTGAAATTAAAGACTTATATAGAAATAAAGCCTTATATGCTCATACTTATTATTGTTGGCTCCCAAGTGGAAGACTGGACATTAAGAAATGTAACTGTCTAACATTTATGAAGATTTTAACAAGCAAAGATTTTTTTCCTTAGTCAAAATAATTTTCTCCAGTGAACTCAACTTCCTTTTTCCTCCTAAAGGTTTTAATACATCAGTCACGTCCTCTGGTTCATTATCCTTCTTTCACCCCCTTCCTCCCTCCCACTTTCTATACACATCCCCTGCTCTTTGACAAGATCTCCTGGGAGCAATGAAGAGATACTGCCATTTTCCTCCCGGGGGATATTGTTATTCCGCTAGGAAAGATCAACCTTGATGGACTCACAGGGGAAATGCTCGCTAACAAAAGAGAAAGTTTGTCAATTGATTTCTACACTGAGGGTAATCACCATTATATTTTATCTCAAAAGCTCACACAGTGATCAACTTAGAATACAATTAATGGAATATTTTCCTAGCAGCATCTAACTAACTGATATTAGCCAGATGTCTCATTAAAATCAGCGGTGACAAACCATGGCTCTTTACTAGGAAAATGCACTTTTGCAGGCTAATTAAATTTATTTTTGGCCATTATCTTCGTAAGACTGAAATCAAGTCAACTTGCACTAAAAGTGCTTTGAAACAATTTCATCCTTTGAAAATTTTCAACCTTTGAAAGCTAAAATAACAATAAACAAACTTAATGCCAGAAGATACTACTTTGTGGTAAAGCACAGGAAGAATAAATGAAAAATCAACAGAAAGAAAATACGTGCTCTGACAAAACCTTGACACCCCCCCTCCAATAACTTCTGAAAGACTAAGCACCACCTACAGTCACATTTAAAATGTTTGGGTTTGCTCAATCTCTCCATACTTCTCAAGTTCAAGCAGGAATTTTTTTTCTTGAGGACTTATTTAATTGCTTGAACACCTGGAAGAAAGACCTGTTTAGAGCATTAAGCATTTTTTTTAGGGATATGACTCAATAAATGCATTACAGGATCACCTGCAATATACTTAGGATGCACCTACAGAGAGTTATCAGGCTGATCTGTTACCACCATGACTTAATACACTGCTAGGGGTTTGTGGATTGGGTTTTCTTTTTTGTCATACAGAAGTATGAGAGTAATTTAAATTAACTTACAGGTAGAAGGACAGACAAATCAGGTATGTGCCAGTTAATTCTATGCGTTTAGATTTTGGGAACTGCTTCGCTTTTCTGTTTCACACAAGCTCATCACCAAGTCTGAGCATTGATGTCCTTAGTCCATTTACCTAAAAACAGTGAAGAGTTAGCCTACTGCCTACTGAACTGCACCGCTTTCAAACAACCTCTAGTACAATTAAGTGGCACTATCATACAACCAGATAATTAGCCAAGAGATCAGCAAGAAGGCCTTGAAACAGCAACAGCAGTGATAATATCTAGAAAGAAGAGAAATATCTATTTCAGCACTTGCATTATCAGTTTTCGAGAAGCAAAAGATTTGTAGTAAAACGTGACAAAGCAAAGTGGAGGAATGTCATGGTTTTAGCTGGGATAGAGTTAATTTTCTTCACCCTAGCTGGCACAGTGCTGGGCTTTGGACTTAGTATGAAAACAATGTTGATAATACACCGATGGTTTAGTTGTTGCTGGGCAGTGCTTGTACTAGTCAAGGGCTTTTCCAGCTTCCCGTGCTCTGCCGGGGGCACAAGAAGCCGGGAGGGGAGGGGGCACAGCTGAGGGAGCGGATTCAAACTGGCCAAAGGGAAATTCCATATCATGTAACGTCATGCCCAGCATGTTACCTGGGAGGGGCTGGCTGGGGGAGGGAGGCAGCAATCGCGGCTCGGGGATGGGCAGCGTCGGTCCGCGGGTGATGAGCGGTTGTATCACTTGTGTTTCTGGCTTTTTCCCTTTTATTATAATATCATTATTGTTATTATTATCGTAATCAATCATTATTATTTTATTCTAGTCATTAAACTGTTCTTATCTCAACCTACAAGATTTTTTTTGCTTTTGCTGTTCCGATTCTCTCCCCCATCCCACAGGGGTGGAGGGAGTGAGCGAGCGGCTGCGTGGTGTTTAGTTGCTGACTTGGGCTGAACCACTACAAGGGAAAAAAAAATTTAAAAAATAAAATCAAAGGATGAGGAAGAGGTGGGTGGCAAGTCCCAAAGGTCAGCATTAGGCTTGAGAAGCTAATCTTCTTGTGCTTCCCTCCAGCCAAGAAGAGAAAAAGCAGCTGTTCCTAACTGTCTTCTAGGTGAAGCTTTTCCACAGCCTTTATGAAATCCTCCCAGAAGTGTTTACCACAACAAATTCAAAGAACAGAAATAAAGTATGGGGAAAATAAAAAAAAAAGGTTAACTTCTCTGTTGAGGCTGAAAATAAACATGGAATTTCAAAGAGAATCTACTAAAGGGAAAGAAAAAAAAAAAGAGTGAGGAAAAACTAAGGTCAGATTTTAGAGATATTTAACATCTTGCCACAGAAATGAGAAGTGCAGCCTCTCCTGCCTGAGGGGTCCTGGGGGTGTTCCAACTCACAATCACAGCAGATGTGGCAATGAGTTGGTAAAAAGACCGCATTATGGCTCTGATTCCTGTCAGCTTTTACAACTTACGGTCCCATTACCACAGACATGCCAACAGGTTGATGGGAGGATGCAACAGACCCCAACAAGGCTTATGCCTCCAGAGTTGTCAGCTGAGAAGTTTAGCTCTTCAACAATTATGTTTCATACTCCAACTAGACGTGGCCACAACCCTTTTCTCTGCGTACTTGCTAAATTACTTCCCATCAGTGCGAAGCTTCTGCAAAAACAAGTTCTGCAACAGCAACCGTGCGTTCCATGCTGCTGACACGTTTCCATGCAAGAACGTCTGCCGTATACTCCTCTGCACCCCCGCGGTGCCTGGAAACCCGCTCCCCACAACCCGACGACACAGCGCTACCTAGTAGCTGATCTGCCATAGGCTCCACGAAACAACTACCACGTCACTGTGCACCTAAGCTTCCCACTTGTTTGGTTTTTCAAGACAGACCACTTAACGGAGCAAGTTCTCATTCTGATGGTAGCACCGGTCTGAAGTTCGCTTTGCTGTTGATGGCAACACTAGGAATCAGACAACCAAATCTGTTTTCCTGCTTTTATGGCACAGAAAGGAGTGAGAAAAAGCTGCTTTGAAATGAACTTCAGGTTGTGAGCTAACCCTGATATATACAAGCATATAAGGATGGATTTCCAAATGTCTATTTTTGTGAATTTTTTTTTGTAAATAAAGCAAAAATATTTTAAAATGTTCATATTTTTAAAAATGCAAAAATCAGTACGGACAAGTACAAAAAGCTAGATTGTGGGAAATATAAGCAGCTTTCTCTTTTTTGCAAAAAATGAAAAGCCAGTAGAACAATAAAACACGGATGCAAACAAGAAAAACATAAAATGTTGTTTTCAGAGGACAAATTGCAATCTTAAAGCATCTCCTCTAAAATTCTCAATATAAATAATGGACTTTTATTGTTCATTTACTGCAAGGTTAGGCAGCCTGATATGATGGATGAACTGTCAACCTCCAACTAAACTTCTACAATCCATCATAGAAAGAGTGGAAATTTCACTCAAAGTGTCAATAAACGTAAATGATGAAGTGCCAAATACTTTACAGAGTTCTGATCATTTTTTAGAACCTGCATTCACTGCGAAATTTCAGAAACACTGCTTTTCCCCCACTTCCCTCCCCTTCTCCCGGGAAGTCATAAGATGCAGGTGTACATCTTGATCTATATGTCAATGATACCATAGAACAGAAATGAAGTTTCTGTAAAGGTTTAGTGCCAGGGAAAACCATGTTTACAAAACAAGCTATTTCACTCTACGCAAACATCAAAAGAGATCACCAACATTTTGGAAAGATTTCTTTTTTAACTAATTAGTTATTCAGAAGTGGCCACATGAAGAAAGTTAACCCAGGGCTGCACTGGATCTTGCTCTGAACTCAAAGCTGACGCCACCCTGAGACAACTAGAATTATTCTACGGTTATATGACAACTACAAACAGGGGATTTTTTTTTTTTGTGAATGCATAATAAAATACATAGATTTCCATTTAACGAAAAACAAGAGGTTACTGTGTCGTTACTTAATTTGGAGATAATTGACAAATAATTATGAAGTATTTGTACATAGCTACTAACACTAATAACAATGCTTTAAATTATATACATGGGAAAGCTTCACTTCGTAACACCAACAAGTTCTTATGCATCCTGTCATACGGCAGAAGTGGTGTCAAATGCAGCAGCATGAACTAACACGCAGATCCATCCAAAACCAGGTGTTACATTGCTTGACACAGATATCCAAGATTTTGTTATCAGCTTAAGTGTTTACATTACACAGCAACACATTCTCTGCACCCACATCAGAGGAAGCCTCCATCTCTTCTTCATACAGGCACACAAAAGCCAAGTACACCAGTCGTAGCAGACTTAGCACAATACATTAAAAATTAGCTACCAGTTACCCCTGTGGACTGGATTCTGTGATGTGCTGCGACTTAAAGCTAAGCATGAAACTCCCAGCAGAAGTATCACAACACACTAGGACTACAAACATTTTTGGTTTTACTACAGATCTCAGAGCCTAATACAAACTTTTGTCAAATTTGATTTGACAAATTTTGTCAAATTTAATAAATTGGTAGACAGCATTCGTAATTGATGTTGAATGTGGAAGCATATTACTGCAATCACAAAATCTGTAAAAATCAGGTCATCCCGCCTTAGTTTATAATTTAGTGTTTAAAGCATTCATCTAAGCACCACCAGACTTCCTCATCTGTACCTCATCTCTATCCCAACTGCCCTGCCTCATGGCAACACTACAGAAGTCTTTCACTTCGATTCTTTTCTTCCCTATTCCAACAAAGCAAGCAAGCTGTGCATCTTAAGTCAAATCAAAACGTTATCCTCACATAGGTTCCAATCTAAATACTTCTAAATATTCATGTTGGAATACATAAATTTTTTTTAAGATTTAAACATATTCATAACATCTTTATTTCAGAAGTCACACCCTTAACATGAATGATGTTTAATAAAAATATTTAGCTATCTTCCTTGACTTATACTTCAAAGACAGAATGCAAAACACACAACATAAATTGCAGAAAAAAATAGGGGACATTTTTCACTAATACAAAAATCAGTGTTTCTCTCTGTTTTCTTGTAACTACAAGATACTAAATAACCGAGAAAAGCAGCCACAAAATGAATGCGTATTTATCTAAATTCATGCTAAACAACTTAGGCACAACTTCAAAGAAGTGTTTGAAAGGTGCCCTAGTACTGAATTGTCATTTAATTCTAAAGCTCAGACTGAAGACTTTTTTTTCTTTTCTGTCTTTTCATATTGACTGGTGTTTGACAGACAAAAAATACTCCATTGAGTGAGATCAGCCTCAGATTTGCTGGAGGTTCTTCACCCAATTTAATGCAGCATAGTCTGTAACACTAAGATGAATAAGCTTGCGTTTGCTGTAATTTGAACTCCCCTCCAATCAAATTCCACAGCCTTCCTAGAATTAATGTTCTTTTGAATACAAGTCATATTAACTGACATAAAGTAAAAATACTAACTTGCACACAACAAATAAAGCAGATGCAGTAAACCCCCTGGTTATCAGATTGAGATGCTAATGCTATTTTTCCCCTGCCCCTCAGTCTTCAGATGTGAAGTTCATGAACTTCCCTGTTTGAGAAAGCATGTTTGCCACGAGCTGCTATATGTTTATTACATGAGCTACCATCTACCTTTCCCGTATCTATTGTTTTTCACATTTTTCCTACCCTCAGAAAAACTCTTGAGCACAGTGGTAACAATGTGTCTGAACATAAAACTTATTTCAGAGCGTGGGCTAGAGAACAAAACAGAACCACCCCAGCGGTAAGGCTCCTTACCCTGCCCCTTCCTCATCTACCTGTATTATGCTGTACACTATTACTGGAGTTTTACACCCATCTCTCTTTACAAAAACGGCTCATTTGACACCTCTCTACGGCAGAAATGAATGTTTGAAGCTAAGGACTGATGATAAATGAAGCTTAATTAATGCCCTGTCTGTTAGCCCAATGCGATACCAACCATATAGGAAGTTGTCTTACCGTACACTTTGTGCTTGCTGTAATGGTCAGGGTGAAATCTGAAGAGAATTCTAAGTCTGGAGTGGATGCAGTATTACAGTCAATATGCTGTCGAAAGGAATAATACATTTCTGTCAGTAACAGTGCTGAATTTAAATTAAGATCTTCCTTTGGATGAAGGTTGTTTGGTTGCTCCCACAATAAAACTCTTCTAGGGGATCAGGAATTCAGCTCTCCAAAAATGGGAGGAGACTTAAAAACTACCTAGTCCCACCTGGACACTGACAGAAGAACTAAAAACCTCTATTCCCCAAAGGCCAAAAATAAACACATGCTTTGACTACCTAGTTCCATGCTGCTACTACAGTGGTTCACTCTCTTCAAGAAAGCTGCTCTTGATGACTGCTGTCCATTGCTGAGATGAAGTAGCTTTCACAGGCGTCGTCACCTGTTTCACTCCTTGTAAAGTACAGTATCAAACCGAGATTGGTTAAAACTGGACTTTTTTGATTTGCCCATTTGTCAACTTGGTGTTGACCAGAACCCCCAAATTCTTCTCTGCAGAGCTGCTTTCCAGCCAGTAGGCCCCAGCCCCTACTGGTGTGTGAAGTTATTCCTCCGCCCCCAGCCGCAGGATTCTGCGTTGCCCCGAGCCCTCTGCACAGGACTCCCGCTGGCCCATTTCTCCAGCCTGTGGAGGTCCTTCTGAATGGCAGCACAACTGTGTGGCTTATCAGCATGTGAGATACCAGAGTGACACAGCAGAGCAGAAAAAGCACATGGGGCAGAGAACTGCTTTGCTATTTTAAAAATAACACAGAAAAATGGCATCCAGGGTAACAGTTGTAACACTGCCAAATATAATTGCAACTTGCACATCAATATTCTGATTTTTTAATTTATATATACAAATCTAAAATCAGAGTTTTTCAAGAGCAATGAACTTCAGTTTTCAATTGTTCATAAAAATCCCACCACATTTTTTTACCGTATGAAGTTCTTTAGTTTAGGTACTCAGTTAAAACGCGCATATACTGCTGAAGTTAAATGTCATATACATTATTAACCAATACTTTTTGATGTAGCCTTGTCTTTCTTTAGGGAATGTTTTGCTTCTTGAAAAGTTACATTATAAACTATACAAAACAAGGAGCAGCTAAGCTGAGCAAACACACCAAAATATCTGCTGTAATAATCACATGATAAATTGGGACATTTTTAAGCTTTCTCTCAAAAATATAATCCATTTGTTTTGTGGAATGGCTATTGATTAAAACAATTTACTTATAATGCCACTGTTGCCCAACTCATTAATTTTACTACTTTATACCATAACTCCGGCAAACGAGCTCACGCATCTCATGCATTGACTTCAGGTTATTTTAAAAACCATGATTGCTACTGAGAACAAATGGCTATGAAACCACTAAGCTTAACAATTATGAGAAATGCTGCACGATGACAAAATTGGCTAAGCACCTATACCCGAGCTGGGCGGTGACTGCTCATGACAGTGTATGTTGCAAAGGGACACGTACTATTACCAGTAAAGCATTTTGCTTCTAAAACAACAGCAGGTTATAGACTGCATTGACCACATTTAACTATAGCTACTGTTATCACACTTGCCAGATACTGTTTTAATTTATTTGTTTGCCTACCAATCTGACAGAACTCACCCATGCAGCTGTTAATTTAGAGCACGTTGTATGTTCCTCGTTTTCTGTACACCAGACTTGACCTATTTGCAAGAAGTATTCAGCTACACTTCCACGTGAATCAGAACATGCAAAATGTTATTAAAAAATGCCAAGTGAGGAAAGCACCTACGCCTCACTCATTGCACAATCAAACCTGTCAGATGGCTAACAATTACGGCGTCGGATTCGTGATCTCAGAACCTCTGTTTTGTGCACATTCATTCGCTATGGGTGGAATTTATCTTCCCTGAAACAACAGGTCTACAAAGTATACCTCAAGAACCAAGTTGATCACTCTACCCTCTCCTTACACTCAAGGGAAAACCACTGTAAGCCTCAAGTCACACAACTTAGAGGTAACCTTAGGAATTTTATTCCAGACTCTAAAGGAAGTCTAGTCAACAAGCTCAGGGAATAAAATCTAAGACACATCTGTAATGACTTTATCATCTATAAATAAAGAATGCTGAAGTAAAAAAAGAAAGTAGAGATGCACAAGAAGGCCAACAGAGTTATTCAAGTTAAAGAAATATCAGTGTCAGCACTTCTTACGTTTGAATAGCCAATTTAAAATACTAAATACCTTTATATGTCCCCTTAATAAAATTAGAAGCAAGAAAAGCTTAAATAATTTGCAGCAGGATATACTTACAACAAAACTGTACCTCACCTGTTATGGCTTTTGTGGGCAGGACGACAACTGCCCACAGCAAGTAGTTTCTATGCTGGAAGAGACTGAACTACCCTCAGTATGGTGTCAACTTCAGTGATGAATTATGTAATCCCATTTTCTTCTACATAAAATAGGATAGGAATGCATTTAAATAGAGATTACCTCTTCACTAAACAGGCAACTCCCACTGAAGGGCAGTAATATTACTGCCTTGTTTTAGAATAGAAAAGTAACTATATGAACAATAATTAGAACACCATTGTGACAAAAAAATAATTGGTTTTTAATAGTCCTAGTCTCAATTTGATCAAATTATTACTAAAGTTCACCAGAATTTCTAACTAGTCAGTGTTCTGGACTTGTATCTTGTCATGTAGGTGTTCTCTCATGAATCTCTACCAGCTTTGCTGCTATTCCCCATCACAAAGCTGCCATAAAAAAAAAGACAACACAGAGAAGCACACATAAAATTAATCCAACGAGTACTGCAGAGAGCACTGTTGCCTTGTCAGACATGGTCATTCTGTTGGATGAAGCTATGGGTGACAGTGAGTGATCCTCCAATGAAAGATCTTTAAAGCCAGCTAGCTTGACACAGAAATAGACAAGGAGCCCCCCTGCAAGTCAGTACGCTGACTGAGGTGAAGAGGGAAACAAAGAAGAAGAAAAGACTCTATATTCCAGGGTTGGGGTTTCTTTGTGTAGTTTAAATTTCAGTTACTCAACCTGTAACTTATTAAAATGCAAGTAAATTTGGGTTTGGGTAAAAGAAAACGTAGAACAGAAAAATCTCAACATGGGAAGATTACTTTATTAAGAGCTCAAACTTGGTAAAACAGCAGCAATTAGTACAATTCTTAGAGTCTTAACACCAAGAACCTTATTGTATTTGTATCATTTTGAAAATGCCAAAACTTGTATGCATGCGCGTGGGTATTTTTTCCCCTCCTCCATTAAAAAAAAGGAAACTTCTAATCTGACTACTAAAAATTCAAGAAGTATGGTACCTTAATGACACTGGCTGTAGATATCAGTGTGTTTGGATCCAGCACCTCCACAACAGCTTCTGGAATTACAGCCTTCTTCATGCAAGACATGTCAAAGCCATACACATCTTCCCAGAAAAGTAGCTTGTCCACATGTTTATTCATATCCCCAACAGCTACTAGACTAATGGTGCAAATGTCAGGATAAACTGTAACAAGAGAAACAGATCAGTGACATGTTATTTTAGACATGCATAAAGAGAAAATAAATTTTAAAAAGTCCTCTGTATGTGATTAACATCTTAAAAGAATAAAAACTTTTCCAGCTCTTGAACAAGACACTTTTTCTTAGTCCCATTTGTCCACAGAAGAGAGTAGACATTGGAATTTAATTTTCCCACACTGCTCTGGTGACAGTATTTCCTGTTCATGACAAACTTTCTTTGTAGTTGAATCCCACTGCCAGGAAATGACTGGAAACTTAATGTCCGAAAAAATTATTTGGAACATCCTACTCTGGCTTCTAGACAGAAACGGACCTAAAATGTATCTAATAACTGTAGACAGACACCCAAAGGAAAATTCAGGTGAGGGCTTTGCAATAACAAGAAACCTCTGTGAAAAGACCTTACTCCCAGAAAAGAGCAAATATTCTTACTTAAGAGTTTTATTCCTGTTTCTTATCAGCTCTGGCTGGTACTTGCCTTACAACCTAAAAAATTATTTCTGGGTACTGGAAAAGAATAACCACTCTTCTATCTGCATCTAAAGAGTACAGAAGTGACCCAACAGACAGAACTTCCTCATCAATTCCCCTGCCAGTTGTAGGACGACAGCTATCATTCTTACACTGTCTTCACATCTGTGCTTTCCCTTCTCCTAAGGATATCTTCAGAACAAGTACCTTTTTACAGCTTCTCCAAATAGAGGTGGAAAACTGGCGTTTCCCTTTTGAACAGCTGCCTACAGCAAAGCCAGTCAATATCTTGGCATTCTCTATCCACTACTGATTGGAAAAGATGCAAAGAGCAGCTGCTATGATGGCTGTCCATAGCACTATCAAATAGTAAGAGAAGCTCTATTTATATTTAGCTAGGTGTTTTTCCACAAAAAAAAATACCCATGTTTTGTCTTTAGAGTTTTAAAGCCTTTTAAGCCACATATATTTAATTCTTGATCTGGCCTCAGAGCAAAATGTCTACTAATAAACACCTTATTTTATTTTATATTGATACTCGACTGTGGCAGCGTTACGGAAGCTAAGTTTCTTTTTTCCTCCCCAATCTGATGAACTGTAAAATTAATTTTGTCTTCAGCTCTGCTTGAAATTGTAGCTTATCAAAGTGCGTATGCAGAAATCACTGGCATAGCATGGCAAGCCAGAAAAGCAGTATTTTTTGCTTTGTAAAATGCTGAAGATAGAAACAGCAAATTGAAATTAGACCTTTTATATAGGGAGAGTAGATTTAGCCTAAAGGAAAGAATCTTATACATATTAATGATAAAGAAGAGTCTTCTCTGAGAAGGTTACCCCTCCCATTATGAAGGCAAAGTCAGCAACCACCTCTACATTTGGAATGACTAGTTTATACAAGATATGAACTCCTGCTGTTTTTCTCCCTTTCTGTTTAAAACAAAATAAATATCAGAAAGCTTAAACTGGAATCCCATTGGTAAGCTATCAGCATCCCTACTTTGCAGATGAGGAACTCAAAGCAGCAAGTTTCTCCAGGACCAGCCTACAATTAACTCCAGCAGTAAAAAGACAGTTTCACGAAAATCAAAACAGGAAGGTGTTCAAACTGTCTTGTCTGAAACAAATCATTTGGTTCCAGCACACCTGACAGATGTCACATATGTAAAAAAAAAAACCACAAAAACAACAAACCACAACATCTGGTGGTAGGAGTGTTTGCAAGTAGTTTCTGGAGCCATCAATAAGGGATTTCCATTTCTCACAGCTTTCATATTGCTGTTTACTAACTAGTGTGACAACTGCATCATATTCAGCTTTACCTCCCAGCAACTCAAACCTTTAAGAGTCACCGCTGATGCTCCAAAAATTAAAACCGGTGTGAAACAGACAACAAAAGCAAGCGACTACAGCCTTTGAAGGAGTATTTTTCAGGGTAATGCTCTTAGGATGCAGGGGTATGGTGAGAAGAGGGGTGAAAAGAGACTAAAAATCCCTAGTTACAGGATACGCTAGCAAACGAAAATTAAAACCACAGCAAAACCTGATGAACTACTTTATAACTTTCCTTCCTTGGATTGGCCCACAGTTCTGGGACATTCTGTTAACAGAAAAAAGCTTACCATGGCTATCAAGTGTGAAATATTTGAGTGGGACCATAATCAGTTTTTATCAGATCTCTTAATCCACAACAGCAAATCCTTACATCAGCAGTGGAACTCATGATCTGTTCTACAAAGTGCTTAAGAACAAGATAAAAATGTAAACACTAATGCTCTAATCTAATCAGCATTTTTAGTTTAGCCTATCAATAGCAACAAAAAGGCAGACAATGCCTGTTCAGACTTGACAAAAAGGAATCGGTGTTCCACCAACAGGGCACAGGCAAAAGACTACAGCAATACATTAACTTCCGAATTCACAAACCCACCCACGTCCAGAAGCATGTGCTATACTGGAGTTAGACTGGAAATGTAAGCATGTTATCTAAATATCAGCCTAAATCATCTAAAGGCTGTAGATTTTTAAGTGTTTAAAAGCATCTGCTTAAAATTGCATTTGCCATTTCCCCCATTATCCTCAACCTTCCTGGAAATCCTCTGCTCCTTCTGCAACCCTGTAACAGTTCCCTGTGCAATGCTGACAGACTTGTCATTTTTTTCCTGATTAAGCTTATAATTTAATAATTATTCCTTCTCATAGGTGAAATGAACAAAATGCTGATTGGACAAAAGCACATACTCCTCAGTGCTCTCACAGATTCATCGTTTTGACCATCTGTGTCCTTCTCGACTCAGTGCCCAGAAGTCATCTGTCACTAGTAACAGCTCACGTGGTGAACGGAATACGATGGGAAATCCTTCATCCCTTAGCAATGCCTCACAAACTTCAGGACATTGAAGGGTAAGGCAGCAATCCTCCGGATATACAGAAATATTTCCAAGTATATGCCATCATGATTTTGACGTGAACAAGCAAGCAGTATTACGTTTTGAATGATGCCCTCCTTACCTATGTCACCCCCTCACTAACAACACGCTGCACTCCAGCGTATGCAAAAATCTATACTCGAGCAAGTAACAGCTCTAGAGAACAAACAGATGGGTCCTGGGCAGCAAGAATTTTATGTTCCCAAATAAAGCTATTATATACTGCACCTATTACCCTAGACAGTTTGGCATAATCCACCACAGCATGCCAATAGGCTAAATTGAAGTAACGACGATATGACTGACTGAACACAAATCTAGATATTTGGATTCTATTCCCGGCTCAATTACTGAAAGATTTGACGAAATCACAGCTGCTTCTATTGCTTTTTTCAGCTTTCAAACAGTCCCTGTAATAATGATCTTGGGCTCAATAGTACAAAGTGGCTTGAGACAAAATTAAGCTTTATGGCAGACTCAGGAGTTTCTCTGGTAAGACTCCATCGCAGAACAAGCTCTTAGTTTTGGCTCATCTGAATTTGGATACGCCCAGAGTTCTGCTGCTATTCATTTACACCACAGAAGTCTCTGCCTTGCTGTGCCGATTGCTGAGCAACTTCCTCACCAATCTCAGGCACAGTCGCTTACCTGCTATACAAGCTGGCAGAAGTGCAGTAATTGTACGTGTCTTAAGGAAACAGCGTTCCACCTAAAATGTGGCCGTACCAGTCGGCGAGTGTACGATACTGTATGCTTTGTGAAGAGTCAAACAAGGGCCCAAGACCATTCTCAGACCGCAAAGAACAAGTGTCCTGCAGAACCAGCATACTCTGTTTCTCAAAGGCCACTTTGGGAGGCACAAGCCACTAGCAAACTTACCGACAATACAGAGAACAAAACACTACTGCAGTTTCAATAGAGGCCACAAATTTCTGGCCCTTTTCAGAAGGCTTTGGAAGTAGTAGCTAAACACAAAATGATTCCTTACAATTTTAGGGGATGTCCCCAAATTGAATTATATTGCAATGTAGAATGATCAGCATGTATCTATACGGAGCACACCACAATTCTGTTCCAGATCTGGCTGGACTATTCTACATTACTGAAAATGAAAAAGCTCTTATTCTTTCAAGTGGCTTCTAAATATTTTAACACACAAACAGTAATCTCTTGCTTGTTTATTCAGCTTTGTGACCAAATGTTGAAAAATTGCATAAAACCCCTTTTTCTGCTGCACTCTGTAGCACACAAAAGCTCACTGCAATCCAAGGGAAGCACTGCAGCGAGCACTGTTACACAGTCATTAATCCAATCATTAAGTCAGTGTAGTGAAACTAACTATGTGCATGGTTAGCACAAAAGGGGGGGAAAAATCCAGACTGATAACTACGATTGAAAAGGTCAATATGAAATACAATACTGACAAAGGAATTAAGTGCAAGGAACAAAGCCTATGTGGAGCTTGGGCAGAAAACTGCATCACATGAGGAATAAATATTTACAGGCATTTAAACACTGCTTAAGATGACACTACCTAAGCTACTTAAAAGGATAAAAGAAGTCTGCTTCAAAATAAATCCTTTTTGTTCTGTCACTTCACTACCCTCCAACCAGGAAGAAAAAGGGTATATACTCACCAGGATAGACTAAATACACTGAACTGAGACAATGTAAATCCATTAGTTATTTCACGTGGCTTCTTGTGTTTGAAGCTATGTCCTCCCCACACAAATTCCCTCCTCCAGGAAAACATCTTACCGACTTTTCCTCCAATTCCTCGTAGCTTACTCAAACAGCACTACATCCTACAGAATAAAACTTCTTTTCCTCTGTCCATAGCTATGCAGAAACTGGGATTTCAAGAGGGGAAAATGAATGCCCACATGTGTAGGAAGAAGTAGGGAGGAAAAACTTAGACTGTACTTAAGGATAAGTAACCCCCTCTATTCTTAAAAACACCATTACTTGAGACCTTGGTACCCCATCTAGCGTTCCTCTATTACCCATACAGTAAATTAATGCCTTGAAGCTCATATTAATGGAAACATTTTTCATTTAGACTGGCAACTTTCTCATCCGTGCATAGCTTATTCTAAGTCTCTGAGTTCATTTAGTTCCCCCCCAGAGCTACATTTATTACAAGAATTACGCATACCAACCTGAGCCTCCCTCTGCCAGGTACTTGTCCTTCGCATAGATGACAGAATCCAGCATTGACTCAAAGAGAAGGAAATAACCCTGTTTATAGAAAAGAGAAAGAATTTAGATATTATTACACTTCTTGCATAGCCTATTTAATCAATCTACAGATAGGACTTTATCTACACAGTTTAAGAACTTTATATGCCCATATACCTCAAAGCCAGAAACCAGTGAAATTCTCGACAGTAGCATTGTCACTTCAAAACTTTATTAATATATCGAGATTAAGTATACAAAAATATTATTAATATATCTAAATGTATCTATAAGATATAACTATACCGAGTATCATCTTTCATTTCCCAAACTGCAAGTATCTAGCACCTACTAAATTAATGAACTATAGGCAATAAATATCCAGTCTACACTAACAATTACCTGATAGAGTCATATAACATCAAAAGAAATCAAATTGAACTCACACCAAGTGAAAAGCTGTACATATTGACTGTACAGTAATAACTCTGAGGCGCCATACAAAAAATACCCCAAGAAAACCCCTTCCCACTTAGAACTGCAAGTAACATTAAAACTATTGTCAGAGAAACACCGAGTAGCATGCATCTTCGCTGCTTCACATCTGCAGCTTCATGGTGCCCTGTACCAGCTTGGGCAATGCTCACAAAGGCAGGTGGAAATAAATCATATACCGAGGGCTTGGGTTCCCTGGATGTTCTACATCATTTAGCAGCACCTGAACTTGGAACATTCGCAGGATAAAAAAAAAAGGTAGTAACTGGATTTGCATAGTATTTTTAGTGTTGGGATTAATTTAGAATAACTTATTGTCAATTTAATCGCATCAGATGTTTTTTGAAACAGAAAAAGCATTTCTTTAAACATTTCTGCATTATAAAAACATAAAGCAGTACTATATAGAAGCAGCTTTTTATATAACATCCAGTTTCTCAACTATTTTTAAGTAAAATGCAAATTTCTGAGACATTTATAGCCCTTCGTTTTCCAATTGATTTACCAAGTTGATGCCCTTCCTGACTTCCAAGTTCGAGTATGATCATTATTCTTGCTGAATATTATGACAAAACTTCATCCACATCCACATTCTTACAACATCAAATCAATTACGACAAACCATACCAATATTCATTTGGGATTTTCGCTTCGCATCCTAATTCTCATTTTGTTTAAAACACAGCTTAGCCGTATGGCTTGATTTATACACCGATTGCCAGTAGGAAAGAACAAAAAAGGCAATTAGAAGTCCAGATTTCGGACCCACGGTCCTACGAGCCCGGTCAGCAGTGACCGAACAAAGCAAGGCTAAGAAGATTTTGATCTTCATCTTCCCTACGCTTCCGTATTTGTACAATCACGGGGATTTTTAGATTTGATTTTTTGAAGTCATCGTGCCACACAACTGAAGACAGACAGCACTGCATGGGAACTGCTCCACTAAGATACCAAGGTTACTTCAAGTTTATGCCATCTTGGATGCTTATTTTACCTCTTAGAACAAAATAACAAGTTCAGAAATGCTTATACATGTCACCATCCATACTGCAGCCTCCAAAACTGAAAACAAAACTAGAACAGCAGAAACCTGAAGCATGACATTTGTATTCAACAGGAGCATAGTTTGAAAATAATGAAAATGCCCTTCTCAGCCTGATCCTTCTGGTAACAGGAGAGCGCTCTACTGGACACTTTTCTTCCAATTATTGCCTTTTCTTCCACTTTACTACCTAACTTTTATTAAGTCCTCAGAATAAAGTCCCAGAATGAAGACTGCTTTGTGAGCAATATGATTTTTCAGTAAGCTTTGCAAAATGGTTGAAAAAGGCAGGAGCTCCAACTGCATCAGGCAGAGATGCTTCTACGCCTACAGCAAGCCAAAAGCATGGAATGGAACCAGAGTTTTCTTTTTCTCGTTCTTATTCTCACAGCTTTAAAAATAGAATATGTTTGGTTCATAAAAAAATTCTTTTCAGATGCTTTTAACTGAAAATGAGTTGTTCTCACAGTGCTTTAAATGCGACCTCTAGGACAAATCTTAAGACTAGTTACCAGCAAGAGTCAGTAAGTTACAAAGTGGCATTTTTGCGGATCAGCTCTTCATTTATTTCTTCCTGCCTAAAACGCCCATCATCTACAATGCCTGCTGAACAAGTGCAAGGAGTACAGCTGGAAAACAAACCTTCTCATGAGAAATACGGTGAAATTCTCCCCGTCCTTTCCCCGACCTTTCCACTCTGGCACCACTGGTTCTCCCCACCGCTTCCCAGTTCTATCTTCCTCCCCCCAGTTTATTATAGCATTCCTGTAAGTTACATAAACCGTCAATGGTACTGAATCAAGTCGTTTATTACTTATACTGAAGCGTTTTGCTCACTGTGCTGTGCTCATCTGTAGTGTAATTTAGAATGTAATTTCACAGGCTGCTGCCTCACCTGTAGGGGTGCCATCTGGAAAGAAAATTATACCTGACATCTTTTCCCCCGTGATGCTGTGGGGCACTCTTGCTTCCACCCCAATAATGTTCAGGGTTTTGTTTTTTTCTTAAGCCTGTATTAGCATCCTCAAAATTAATTACTGCAAAGAGATCTCTAGGATACAGATCTGTGAGCCGAATATTAATAATTCAATCTTGCTAGTGGTTAAACTAAGACACATAAAATGTGACAGGTTCTCTGTTCAAGACAAACTGAATACACAGCATACCTTAAACATTATGCTGTCAGATTTTGCATTTTCTACTGAAAAGCTGGCCATTTCTTTCTCAAAATGAACATGAAACCCCTTATTCTTAATATTTTCCAAGCTGAAATGAAATGGTTGCTCTCCAGCTAACAGATACACATATATACAGATTTGGACACGAACAGAAATACACAGCACTATGGAGTTACTCTCTTCAATCATCCATACATCTGTCCTGTGCCATCTCCGCCCAAGAAGTCAGCTATCAAAAATGCATGAGCGCACTGACAAATCTGAATCCAGAGGAATGTCACTACATTTCTTATATATCCTTTATATCTGTATTTTATGTTTGAAACAGATTTATAAAAGGCTCACAAAACTTTGATGGCTTAATATCCCACCTTGTTAGGTTTGCCTTGATTATTCAAATACTCTACAGCACTCTAATATTTATTTTAATCCAAAGCTACATAAAAATATTTTACCAATCAATCAAAATGTAAGTATAGGAAGTTCTTTTTATGTTAGTGCTTCACTATTCATCATCATATTCTTCATGGAGAAAAGAGATTAAGCTCTTTAACAGCATCAAGACACAAGAACAACACTGAATGTAGAATACTCACCTCATTGTGTGAGGTATACCTCATTGTGTGGAGAATACTAAAGAAAAATGCTTTGTTTAAAACACAATTGAACTAAGATATTAAAAATGCCTCTTCATGTACATTTCCCTTAGCCATTCCTACCAAATTCCTTAGCAGAACTTGGTTTGCCTTCATGTATTTTCTACTTATTGGCGAAAGCCACATATATTTCAAAAAGTTATATTAGCAGGTTTACAACAGCAAGAAGTAGCAGAATCTGTAGTACAGCAGAAAAAAAGCATGGAAGGATGGAATTGAGAAGAAACGTTTAACTGCTTGAATAACCATTGTGTTTCCCCCCGCCTTATATCAAAGACCCATTTTATTACTTTCTGTAACATAACTGAACCTGGTCTGGTACTCCAGACTCCACAAGGCCCAACGCTGAATATTAAATGAGATGAAAGGCAGCTATCATATCACCAGCCCAGGGAGTGGACTTTTTTTTCCCCCAATCCCCATCCACATAAAAAACAAGTGCATTATTTTCCTAAACTGAAGTTTCTGACTACAAGGTTTCCATTGTACTACATAGTAAAACAAGTTACAGAGGGTATGTAAATCAGATTGGACAACGGATTCAGATTTAAAACATTGAATGTAATCTTGATAAAATGTAAAACTGATGCCACCCACTCGATTTTGTGAAAAATTACTTTTTAGTTGACAAAATCCCCCCCAAAACCTGTGGTGCATTTACATGAGAAGCAGCAGCTACATGTGAACTCTTCTGCATGCTCTGCTGCAGCACCATTTCCCTCACGCTAAGTCAGCCTTCATGCTCGTCTCGTATGTATGATTTAATTAAAAAAAAAAAAAGGGAAATAATTCATTACTGACAGAGCATGCCCACACATTTCAAAAACCACAGCTAGACTTTGTTATTATGCACACCCTGTTGTGTCCTTAAAGAAATATAAGAAGAGTGAGAACACCAAATGGGAAGATCTGAAGAGTGATCTCAGAGAGAAAACTGATACCCATTATTGGTGTTTGGAAGAAAAAAAAAGGTTAATGCAAGGAAATACAATTTCGTGTTAAAAAACATTTTGCGCTAAAGAAATTAAAGCATTCAGCTGCTTAGTATGCTCTTTACACAGCATTATTAAAAACAAAAAAGAAAAGCTCAATTCTTATGTAAAATTATAAATTACTGTTACAGAACACTTGTATTAATGCACCTCTAACTACTAACAGAAAAAATAAGAGAATATTAAGACTACAGAAAGACTAGTACGTGCTCAAGCGCCATTACTGTATGCCCGTCACAGAAACAGGGGAAAGGAGGAAGGAGAGAAAAGATGGTTTCCAGACATGCGCACTTCCTAGTCCTTTTCCCTAGACCTGAACACCTCCCATTCACAGCCCATCCTGATATCATTTCAATATTATCTCACACAGAAAAAGAGAAAAGATATTAGCTACCTGAGCAATGATACGATTAAGAAACAAGATATTGGATTGTATCCTTGGTTTATTTTCATTTGAGAGTCCATCTCCTTCCCAGCTTTTCCTTGTGTAAAACTCTATTGCATATTCAGTATCATCAAGCACTCCATAAAACAGCAATTTGAGAGCACACTGTACTCTAACACTGCATTTGAGACAACCATCTCAGACAATTGTCTCTCACAATGAAACCCCTTACAAACAAGAAATGCAGATAGTTTTCAAATCAATACAACTCTCAACCTCCAGCTTTATATTCTTAGCTAGAAAAAGGAAGTAAAAGCATAGCAAGAGAAAAGAAAATCTGCACACAGATGCAGATGGGTAAGAACACTGCAGAAAAGCATCACATATATTTTGTCTCTTTCTGCACTCAGCTTTCAATATCCAGCCTATGAAGCTTACCATTATGCTACCAAAATCCAGATGTGCAACAACACAGCCGCCTTTGCACGTTGATAGGAAATCTTTTCCTTCCCAGCATTCAATTTAACCAAAAATAAGCTTCAGCACTTTGCATAGCACCTCTCATTTCAAGCTTACATACTGTAGGTAAAATTACTCTAATTACAATAAAACATCATTGTTTCTTAAAAGTCATTATCTCTGGGGAGAGGACATAAATGTGATCCTGACTGAGAGCAAGTCTATAGCGTACACAGCTCATCGGTAGTTTCCCACCGCCCATACAAACAGCCGCACATTCACGTCAGAACTCTAACCTTCCGATGACGTTTGAGCATTTGCCAACCATTTTCAGGTCAAGCCACTAACTGACAAAGGTTTTCATTCATTGCACCAAGGTGCAAACAAATCACTATGTGTGTTCAGAAACGCATGTGCATCAGATTGCCACTAGGCAGCGTACAAGAATACTCAATTATTTGTACCTTTGCTTAGAAACCTAATTCAAGTATGACTAGTTTTAATGAGAAAACATTTGCTTGTAGGTGCCCTATGGCACAAGCAGACAAGTAAAAACAATGTTAGGTACTGGTACCTGTAACCACTAACAGTAATTTGTAGTTTCACAAATTAAGGCTGCCATAAGCTTCACACATCAGAGTTCCAGGCAACCAGAAGGATGGTGAATCAGAAGCTTACAGCCCTGCTATAGAGTATCAAATGATCCTACACAGAGAAACGTCTACAAGAACAAGGCCGGCAGTGAGATCTTATATACAATTCACCCATTCTCACATTCTGAAAACCTTTCTCCAAGAACTGGAAGACTTGCTCCTTATAGAATCAATTTGGTTAGCAGAACAGACTACTACTTGGCCATTCTTGTGTCCTTTCTTCAGGCAGTGTGGTTTATTGGGTGAAGTGGCTCTTTGGTCCACCTGCTCTGCCTTGTGCTCCTGACCTAGAGCGCACAAGAAGTCCTTGTGTCAGTCAGGCTGCATCCTTCACCAGAGTTTTGCTAAGAGGAACCCATAGCTGCATTCTGGGTGAAGAAGTCTAAACCGATGGCTTAATGACATGGGGCGGACAGTGGGCATTATCTACCTGGACTTCTCCAAGGCTTTTGATACAGTTCCCCACTGCCTCCGCCTAGAGAAACTGATGTGTTATGGCCTAGACAAGTGGTCTGTGCAGTGGGTGGGGAATTGGCTGACAGGCCGCACCCAAAGGGTGGTGGTAATTAGCTCTTTTTCAAACTGGCAACCTGTCACAAGTAGGGGCCCCCAGGGATCGATATTGGGCCCAATGTTAATTAACATCCTCATAAGTGATCTGGATAATGGGATCAAATGTAGCCTGATGAAGTTCGCAGATGACACCAAGTTGAGTGGGGAAGTAGACACTCCAGAAGGGAGAGCTGCTCTGCAGGAGGATCTGGATAGGCTGGAAGATTGGGCCAGCAAGAACCTTATGAAGTTCAACAAGGACAGGTGTAAGGTCATGCACCTGGGAAAACATAATCCAGGAGTGCAGCACAGGCTGGGATCCACCTGGCAGGAGAGCCGCTCTGTGGAAAGGGACCTGGGGGTCCTGGCGGACAGAAAGCTCAACATGAGCGAACAGTGTGCTGCTGCGGCCAAGGCGGCCAACAGGATGCTGGGTGCATCAAAAAGGGCATCGCCAGCAGAGAGAAAGAAGTCATTATCCCACTCTACTCAGCGCTTGTCAGGCCACACGTGGAGTACTGTGTGCAGTTCTGGTCCCCGCTATACAAAAAGGATGTGGCCAGGCTGGAAGGGGTCCAGAGAAGGGCCACCAAGACAATCAAAGGACTGGGAAGCTGCCATATGAGGGTAGGCTGGGAGAGCTGGGTTTGTTCAGCCTTGAGAAAAGGAGGCTCAGAGGGGATCTCATCACCACGTACCAGTACTTAAGGGGCAGCTGCGAAGAAGACGGAGACCCCCTTTTTACACGGAGTCCCATGGAGAGGACAAGGGGGAATGGACACAAGTTGCTCTCAGGGAGATTCCAATTGGACACGAGAGAGAAATTTTTCACAGTGAGGACAGTCACCATTGGAATAATCTCCCCAGGGAATTGGGTGGCTTGGACATGTTGGACACCTTCAAGAGTCGTCTGGACAGGGCGCTGGGCCATCTTGTCCAGCCTGTGCTCTGCCTAGAGAGGTTGGACTAGATGACCCCTGGGGTCCCTTCCAACCCGG
Organism: Phalacrocorax aristotelis; assembly: GCF_949628215.1. NCBI lineage: Eukaryota > Metazoa > Chordata > Aves > Suliformes > Phalacrocoracidae > Phalacrocorax > Phalacrocorax aristotelis. Next base: position 66,492,106 of record NC_134280.1, read on the forward strand.
GATTCTGTGATTCAGCAGTCCAACAGGCCCTCAATCTTCAGCAACCTACTTTTTAGATGCCAACAGAACAGCTCACAGATCATCACACCTTCCACTACCTTTCTCAATGGTTTACATACTGGTTTTAGTCAAATAATCGCACAGATGCCCTGCCTATGGTCTGGTTTTAACAATGTCAAACACAAATATACCTCAGATGCCTCAAACAATGTATTTAGTCTTTACATTAAAAGCAAGATCACTGTTAATTTCTTTTATAGGCTTAAATAAAGCCGCTGAAGAATCAGCTGTTCATCATTCAGCCTCTAAACCTGGAACTCGACAAAATCATACTCAGATGAATTTAAAACTGAAAAATATTATTTTGGAAGATGGCAAATACACATTTGAAATATAATTTCAATATATATATGTATACACACACAAACTTTAAAAAATGGAAGAGAAGTAGGAATAGCAAGCAGCCTGTGGAAGTCACAGGTCACTTAGACAATTCAGAAGCCGTTACACTGGACACGCTCATAATGAAACACTCTACCTTTTACAATACACTGTTTTGTGTGCCAACTTTCTCAGAAAGCCTGCTCTAGAAACGTTCTGGGGGCATGCAGTATTCTTCCTCTCTTGGGCCCCCATTCTGCTGCTTTGCACTTGTTTTTAATTTTCTGATGTTCCATACATAGCTATAAAAGATCTTATTATGTACTGGTCTTACATACTGTTCTATGTCAAGCAAAACAAAGGTGTGCCCTCACAACAGGGTTTGATGTTTACTAGTCCAAAAGCAGTTTATTTTATCAACAGAACAGCAACTTTTCTTTTTTTTTTGTTACAAAACAACGAAACCCAAACAAACCCATTGGAATCTTCCTGCCAGTCCATACAGATTCTTTAAATAAAGAGCTGAAAACTGACATATATTGACTCTTTTTTGCTCTCACACTTTACATGTCCAACATTTTCAAGCACTGACATTCACATATTAAGATTTCACAGTGGTCAGCATCATGTAGGGACGGAAAAGAAAAATCAGATTCACACACGAAAGCCAGACAAAGAGGAATCTGCATTTGCATCTAGGCAACATAATGTTCCTTTCTGGACAGTGTTGGAACAGTGCGTACGCTGTCCAGCTATCAATCTTACTTCCACAGCATTGTCCTCTTTATCTCTGTATTGCAGCAACCTATAAAAATGCTAACATTCCTAAATATTTACAATACCTAATTAAGCAAAATGCAAGTGGCTATATAATTATTACACTAAAAGGTAAATCAGCACACAAATGGGAAACATGGAACATTCAATACTTAATTTCTTGAAAGAGCTGCTTTTCAAAATCCTTTACTTCGCCTTAGAGGCACTGATTTACAATGTGACCTAAGCTCTTAAGTGCCCAAGTTGTTTTTAAAACCAAATCCTGGGCTCCAGAATGAGATATGTGATTTTGGGAACATTATTCTTGGTGCATGTATTAGGCAACTGATCAGCAGTTTCCCTGAAAGAACTATAATTACATTTCTAGTGAAGTCACTATACTGACAGAAATCACCAACCATAACGCACTATTTTTAAGCCACTAGTTTAAACCTTTGGCTTAAACCTTCCTTGAAACTAGTGACCTCAACACCAAATTAAGCTCACGCTTCAAATAACGTTCATTTTAGCAGTGGAGGAAAAACTTTTGCAGATTGCCAGCACACTGAAATACGTAACAGAAAAAAATCCCACAGAAAAAACCAAAAGCAAACAATTTATTTCCACCTTTAACTGGAAACTAGTTCGATACATATGGATCCACTGTGAACATGTCACCTGCCTCCCACAGGCCTTTGTGTACAGTAGAACTGCCACTGTTTGTAACAGGGGGAAAAAAACATAAACAAAAAAAAACCCCAAAACCAAACCCCACACCAAAAAATCCCCAAACCAACTTTGAGTATAAGTTTTCATTATGGACCTTAAATTAGAAGGACAAAAGAACTTCTCTTTAAGGCCAAAAAGTGGGAACAAGCATGAAACAAACCCCTGTACTTCGAACTGGTTTTTGAGAGTCTGAGATTGAATAGCAGAAGTCCACAAAGTCACAAGGGGTGTTTCCTACCATGTTTTTCACAGGGAACAGACTTATTCAGTTGCTGTGAAGTTCAGCCTGGCACTGGGTCTTGTCACAAAGATTTCTTTATTGGGACCATAGGCAGGTAGCAAGCACAACTTTGTAACCCCAGCCGCCAGCACGTGAAAGAGAAAAGGTACCAGGCCAAGAGCTGAAATCCCACAGATTCCAGGAAATGGCTCATTTACATACTGCATTTCATGTTGGCCATCATCTTCATCATATGCTTCTAAAAACAGTTATTTTATTCTTGTACTAAAAAACTGCAATGAATAGTAATGCTGTTTTCAAGCTCTCTCTATATTTGCAGATTTCCCAGTGCGTACGCTCCTCGCCTCCTTACCACCTCTCCCGCACAGTCAGCGGTCTCTAGCTGTCTTTGTGGACTAAATGTATTTTACTCATCAGAATGATCTAGCTAGATGACTAACATGGTATTTCTCCATTACTTTCACCTGAGCAGCTACAATAGTATTATTCAGCAATACAGAGTACTTCCGTAGATTTGCACACTAACTATGTAACAGAAACTTACTGCTCTACCCAGAACCTTGACTTGAAAGAGCGTGAACATGAGGGATCAGGAATAGCATCCGAGTACCACATAATCAGAAACATCACTCCATCTCCCACATTGTCAAAAACACAGTTGCAAGCATGGTAAGTTTTTGGTTACAAAAATTAGCATCGCTTGAAGAATAATTTTTCAAATGAAATAAAACACCACATTTTTTTCCTGAAAATAATGGTGTGTTGAGAAGAATATTCAGGTACCTTACCATCCATTCAGAGATAATTACATCCACTTTTTCCAAAGGCAGATCTACTTCTTCGATTCTTCCTTTGACTAATGTAATGATATTTTCAAGTTTATTTAATCTGCAAGTCACAACATAAACAAATTAGCTTGTATTTCCAACTCATGCTGTCAAGAGAGATATACTGCTGTCTGTATTTTGCATTTCTCCCCCCAATAACAACTGTGGGTTGTTTTTTTTTTAAACTAATCAAGAAAGCACTAAAATGTAATATTCCTCGTCAGTTATATTTCAGAGGGAATGTTTCCGAGGATCCAAAATCTGCAGCAGATTAAGTGCCAGGCAAAGATGGAAGACAGTAGATCTGTACAGCTCCAACGTGCTGTGCATACAAACGTGTTAAGCTTTGGAAACCAGGAAAAGAGAGAAGACAATTTGAAATGAAGCTTCTCTTAGAGTTGCTTGTCCCCAGTTCTCCTTCGTTGACCCCTGTAGCATAAATCTATAGTGATTAGAGCCTACTCATCACACCAAGATAGCAATGGAAATTAACTTCCTTACAAAGCTGTTGTGCACGACTTGGTTTTTTATTTAACAAAACTAGCTGCAAAGTCACTGAGAACAAACATTCCCTCTAGATCAGTATTACAATTATGCCACAATAAAGACATCCCCCCACTGTGATTTTGGCCAAAATCATCTGCAATGTCTAGTAACTGCAGTAATCGGGTATTACCTCACATGCAAGTAAGGGTACAACTACCCTGTGTAAGGAGGAGGGTACTGTAAGGTGACTACAGTTTTTGGAACAAACTGCATGACGGTGAAATTGCTAAAGAGGTAAATGCTTGAAATTTATTTTTCTTCTTGGCAAACCGTATTAGTCTCTCTTGCACATACCGTTATTACAATAGCTATTCTTACAGAGGGCGGAAAAGTATTCCCACCAAAGAAATTTATCTTTCCCACTGCAGTTCTTATCTCTGCCCTTTCCCTCCCTATCCTGATATCTTACTCTCACATTCTACCTAGCTTTCAATGCAGACCAGTAATCACATTACAAATTCAATCTAAAAGACAATGGGAGAACAATCAGAATGAAGGGAAGGAAAGGAAAGGGTCAAAGGGCTACTTGAACATGTGGGCTGTTGGAAAGCTCAATTAAATACTCTACACAGGACAGTCTTCTGTTAGAAGAGTAGTAGTTCATCACTAATAACGTATTTAATGCGTTAACAGAAGTCAAACCAGAAGTTCAACGTGAGAAATAAAATGCTAAGGAGCATTACCCACAACAATAGTTTACAAAGGACAAAAAGATCTAAAGAGAACTTCCTACACAACCACATATAAGAACATCACTTAAAACAAAGAGGAAAAAGACTAATTCATTACATACTTGTTTTCAGTTGTAACGCATAAAACCCCAAACCAACCAACGTAGTTTACGTATTGTAGGACAAGCTGCTGAGATGCTATTTAGGAAGTATTCTTCACCTTTCTATTCTAGCACAGCAGCCATCAGTGGCAAAAATCAAGTCTTTCACTGCACTAGAAATTTTATGGGCAGCTATTCACAGTACGAAAAAGAGAAGACAAGCATTTGGTTTAAAATACGTTTACTGTGTAACCTTGGGAGAGAATCATGCCACTCAGGCCACTAATTCCAGTTCACTTACACACAGGGGTCGCACTGTTTCTAGCAATTAGCATGCTAGAAGTGAACCTGAATCCTGGGAGGGACAAAAGCCCTTGAGCACATACTTCAATCACAGGTGCAAGCACACTGCAGTAATCATTTTTAAGCTACAGAGTTGTTCAGTATTCCAATAAGCATTTTTTACTCCATTAGAAGTCAGTCAGCTTTATTGCTTTAGGAAAAGTAGGCTTAACATGATAAATATAAACTGTTTTGATGTGAACTGAACACTTCAATGTGAATTGAAGCTTTCATAGCAGCATCTATAAACGTGCAGACTTGCTGATGGTTCACTGTGTACTTCAAGTGACTACTCTGAAGAGTTAGTTTTCTTTTGTTGCTTTTCTTAAAGGCCTGCCCTTCTCCTCACCAAAGGTAATATGTGTTGGCTGCTACTTCTATAATCTTCTAAGTACAAATATCACATAAAGGACTTTTTGTGCACTTGTTGAAAGATACAAACAACCCTAAGTTTGTCATCTAGTACATTAGAAATAAAACACTATTTCACATTTGTAGCCATTCGGAAGATGCCAAGGACTCCTGGGAAAAGTTCTCCTTGGAGAATGCGTTCTTGCACCATAAAAGCATTTTAGTCCAAGTCGCACCTAATACCTAACATCGTACTTTTCTTAAAAAGGCATTTATTTAACAAAATAATTTTACAGCATCCAAGGGTGCAGTGCTGTGTCTCCAATATGTGAAACGGTATCTAAGCTAAAAATTCTCCCTAGACAACCTTATTGCTGTACAGCTTAAGCTTGCATAATAAATGCCACTCCCAAATTCCTTAGTATCTACCCAGACTACCCAATGACCTGGACGAGGGGACAGAGTGTAACCTCAGCAAGTTTGCAGATGGGAGGAGTGGCTGATCCACCAGAAGGCTGTGCTGCCACCCAGCGAGACCTGGACAGGCTGGAGAGCTGGGCCGAGGGGAACCTCATGGAATTCAACGGGAGCAAGTGCGAGGTCCTGCCCCGGGGGAGGAACAACCCCCCGCACTAGCACAGTCTGGGGGCTGAAGTACTGGAAAGCAGCTCTGCTGCGAAGGACCTGGGAGTGCTGGTGGACAACAAGCTGACCATGAGCCAGCACTGTGCCCAAAAACACCAATGGTATCCTGGGGTGCATTAAAAGGAACGTGGCCAGCAGATCGAGAGAGGTTATCCTCCCCCTCTACTCCTCCCTAGTGAGACCACATTTGGAGTGCTGTGTCCAGTTTTGGGCCCCCCAGTTTAAGAAGGACACGGAACTGCTCGAGCAAGTCCAGTGGAGAGCTGCCAAGATGATGAGAGACTGATGATGAGAGATGGAAAGGCTGAGAGACTTGGGTTTGTTCAGCCTGGAGAAGACTGAGGGGGGAATTTCATCAATACCTAGAAATAGCTAAAGGGTGGGTGTCAAGAGGATGGGACTGGACTCTTTTCAGTGGTGCCCAACAACAGGCCAAGGGGCAACGGGCACAAGCTGGAACACAGGAAGTTCCAGCAAAATATGAGAAAAAAAACCCCTTCCCTGGACGGGTGCCAGAGCAGTGGCACAGGCTGCCCATGGAGGCTGTGGAGTCCCTTCCCTGGAGACGTTCAAACCCCGCCCAGGTGCGATCTTGTGCCCCCTGCTCTGGGTGTGCCTGCTCAAGCAGGGGGTTGGACAAGATGTTCTCCAGAGGTCCCTTCTAACCCCTACCACTCCATGATTCTGCGACTTCCTTTTCCACGGCTGCTCTTACAAAGACAACCAAAACAAAAAAAAACCCTACACACCTCAGCTATCAACAGTACACATTTACACCTACATTTCTGCAACCTCACGCTAGGAAATCCTTTTTAAGTCTTCAGATGCCATTGTTTCATTTTCACACATACTCAGTCTCCCATAATATCCTCTACAGGCAAATTAGTGAAATGTGGAGTGGGTAAATGAACCATAAGATGGGTGGAAAGCTGTCTAGACCATGAGGTTCAAGAAGCAAGTACTAAGTCTAACTGGTAGCTGGTACCAGAGGTGACCCTCAGGCTTCAAAGTTAGTTTTGATACTAATTAACACCGTTATTAGTGACCTAATGGGACAGAATGTGCCCTCAGCAAGTCTGTGGATGACGATGAATTAGGGGGAAGCAGTTGATATGCTAGGGGGTAGGGCTGCTATTTAGAGGGACCTCAGACTGTAGATATGGGCTGACAGGAACCTCAGAGATCCAAAGGCAAAGGGGAAGACCTGCACCTTAGCTGGAATAACCCCGTGAAACAATACAAATTGGCTCCTACTGGTCAGATATCAGCTCTGCTTGCTGTTCCCCACCCTGCCATGACATGAACAAGTTGAACACACATCAGCAGTATGCCCTTGTAGCAAAAGTAGCCATCTACTGTGCTGTATATGCAAGAGGGTAGCAGCAGGTCAAGGAAAGTGATCTTTCCCCTCAGTTTGACACTTGCAAAACTGCATCTGGAATTGTGTGCAGTTCTGGGCTCCTGACATGGTTTAGCTGGGATAGAGTTAATTTTCTTCACCCAAGCTGGCACAGTGCTGGGCTTTGGACTTAGTATGAAACCAATGTTGATAACACACCGATGGTTTAGTTGTTGCTGGGCAGTGCTTGTACTAGTCAAGGGCTTTTCCAGCTTCCCGTGCTCTGCCGGGGGCACAAGAAGCCGGGAGGGGAGGGGGCACAGCTGAGGGAGCGGATTCAAACTGGCCAAAGGGATATTCCATATCATGTAACGTCATGCCCAGCATGTTACCTGGGAGGGGCTGGCCGGGGGAGGGAGGGAGCAATCGCAGCTTGGGGACGGGCAGCATCAGTCAGCAGGTGGTAAGTGGTTGTATCATTTGTGATTTTTAGGTTTTTTTCCCCCCTTTTCCTTTCTATTATAATAATAATAAAATGAAATAACAATGGTTAATTATTAAACTGTTCTTATCTCAACCCACAAGTTTTTTTTTGCTTTTGCTCTTCCGATTCTCTCCCCCGTCCCACAGGGGTGGGGGGAGTGAGCGAGCGGCTGCGTGGTGTTTAGTTGCCAACTGGGGCTGAACCAGGACAGCTCCCCAGTACCAGACAGACATTGACATACCAGAGCAAGTCCAGTGAAGGGGCCACCAAGATGATGGGGGGCTGGAGCACATGACACGTAGGGAGAAGCTGAGACAACTGGGTTTGTTTGGCCCTAAGAAGGAATGGTTAAGGGACAGGTTTCTCATGTCTGCCTCCGTCTGGCAGAGGGGTGAAGCGAACATAGAGCCCACCTCTTCCCTTGTATCACAGGGACTGGATGACAGGTAACAGACAAACTGAAACAATGGAAGTTACAATTTGGTATTTCAAAAGTAAGAGTAAGGCTACTCAAAGACGACATGTTTTCAGAGAAGTTCTGCCTGAAGGAGCAATGTTCAGAACTTGACTAGCCGAGGCCTGAGGCACCTATCGCAGCTGAGCCTGCTCTGACAGAGGGGGACTGGAACAGACGCACTCCCCACACTCCCGTGGGGTCTCTTCCACCCTGTACTACCTCACAACAGTTTACATGGCATGCAGCATCTTCATAGTTCTCCTGGGACCAACTTTTCTCAGTGACTCTGCAAGACTGCACACGTGTGTCTCTGTGCGTGCCCTTACAATGGTTTTGGTCTTTTTGGTTGGTTGGTTTGCCTCCCCCCATAAACCTACAGAAAATATTACAGTGCAATGGTAATGCACTTTCCAGCTACCACGAAAACTAGAGGTCAGTAGGTTTCTAAAGGAACATAACACAGGGTAATAGACATTTAGTACTCCCATACCGACATACAGAGAACCTTACTAGAGGAAGTTTTGCCAGAAGTTAAAACTAAAATATCATATAATGATAAAGGATACATGTAATGTAGCTTTCTATGGCAGATTTTATGTGCTAAAATTGGTAAAAATAACTAATGCATGACAAGCTTTTTCTTTAAAAACATCAGTTCCAACATTATCTAAAATATATATACATTTAGGTGACTGAAGTGAAAGTTGTTTAATTTTCAACACAGAAAAAACCATCTTCCACAAAAACATGTCTGTCTTTCTATAGTAATAATTTTTATACCACTATAAAATGCATTCTATGAAATTAATTTTCTGTAACAGAAAATAGAATTATAGAAATTGTATATTTAAATTTTGTACACAGAGATAGAAGATTAAACAAGTATATACACATGCACACTCTTAAACAACTTCTACTGGGTTTATCTAAATCAGAACTGTTTCTTTAACTCAAAGCAGCAGTCAGGAAAAGCTTCTCACATCCTCTTGGAACATGCCTCTGATGTTTGTTGTCAAAAAAAGTACGATTTCATCAGTAGCAACATTTAGAGCGCAAGAATGGAAAATGGACTGGCAGCAGTCAGTTGGAGCCTCTGCAGCAAGGCAGTACTGGGCCAGTGCTGACATTAGGAGGAGGGTCTGGGAAACAGCCTGCCGTAACTACAGCCCCATTTTAATTAACCCTACCAGAGGAGCAAACAACTTCGCTGCACATCAAAACCTGAGAGATACGTGATCATTAACTAGTAACAGCATTTTAAGAACTTTTTACAGCAATATTTACCATACTTTCCTTGGAACTTTTCCTACCTAATGATGTCCATGGCCTGATAGACAATTTCAGATTGGTCAACTCCAATCACTTTCTTTGCGCCTGCTTTGGCAGCAAACATGGAGAGTATTCCAGTTCCACAGCCAACATCCAAAACCACCTGAAACAAATAAATGGAGGTAAAAATAAACATCTTATTTGCCTTGCTGTGATTTTTCTACACATCCTTCTACATGACTGAGATACCGTATTCTATCAGAAGGAATAAATGGTAGCATCAAGTCTTACAATTACATTCAGAGCTATCCACGTCAAACCGCAGTTCTAACTCTACACCCTCTACTACCTTTTACAGATAAGGCAATGAAGCAGACTAGCTTCAGCTGCAGATTAACTCAGTCACATGGGAAACAATCACAAGCAATCATTTGGGCAACTAAAAAGTTACATGAACAGGAGAAAGACGAAATTATAGCCTGAGCAGTTTCAATCAGTGAACCACTAACAATTGAATGTACCACTGGTGCTGAAAAAAACATTCTAACTGCAGTTTCTCATTAAGAGTCTATCCAGAGACTTTATTTAGGAATCCTCTGCTAGAAATGGCCACAGTGCCTCAGAACAGCTATGGCTCAAGATGACTAAATTTCAAAATGGTAACTGGCAGTTTTAACACCTGGAAAATTTTTCTAACACTATTTATAATCAAAATAGGACAAAAAAAATCCAGGAAGATGGGATCCCTAAGTTTTCATTAAAGAATAAACTTGATTACTACACTTGAAAAAAAAAGTACACTCAACAGAGCAAAAACTCATGCAAATGCTTGTTTTTGACATCTCGCTATTAGCTATTGTAAGAAGACTGAAAAGTTTAAAAATGCAAAGCAACTAAGAAAACAGTACTAAATACATTAATATGCGGAGTTGAACCACCAGCAGTGTTGAACTTCATAAAGCAGAGTCTTCACCAGGTAGCCTTGTTCAGGCATCAATATCATAATAGTATATGTCTTCTAACTGCTGGAAACTTCTCAACAACTTCAAAACTAACACTTTTTAATCTTGAATGTGTTACAGCAGATTTTTAAGCTATGAGTTCCACACTTGATGTTTTCACAGAAACACAGAACTGTTGAGGCTGAAAGGGATCTCTGGAGATCACTTAGTCCAACACCCTGCTCAAAGCAGGGTCAACCAAAGCAGGTTGCTCAGGATCAGGTCCAAAGGGCTTCTGAATATCTCTAAGGATGGAGCTCCACAAACACTTTGGGCATCCTGTGCCACTGTTCAGTTGTCCTCACGGTAAAAAAAGCGTTTCCTGACCTTTAAAGGCAGCTGCCTGGAGTTTAATCTGTGCCCTTTGCTTCTTGTCCTGCTCCTGAGCACCACTGAGAAGAGTCTGGCTCCACCTCCTTTACTCCCTCTACCACCAGGCAGTTATACACACTGATAACACCTCCCCTCAGCCTTCTCTTCTCCAGACAAAACCACCACGGATCTTTCAGCCTCTCCCTACATCACAGATACTCCAGCCCCTTCATCACCTTTGCAGTCCTTCTCTGGTCTCACTCCAGGACACTCATCTCCCTCTTGCACTGGGGAACCCAGCGCAGGGCACTGCACTCCAGAAGCCATCGCCCTGCAGGAAAGGTGTATCTCTTGGTCTGCTGGTGACAAGTCTTCTTCCTAATGCAGCCCAGGAGGCTGGTTGGCTGCCTTTGCCACACAGGTATGTTGTGCTGGCTGGTGGTCAACTTTGTGTTGACCAGGATCCCCAAATTCTTCTCTGCAAAGCTGCTTTCCGGCCAGTAGGCCCCCAGCCTCTGTTGGTGCGTGGGGTTATTCTTCCCTCCCCTCTGCAGGACTTTGCATTGCCCTTCTATTGCCCCCAGCCCTTTGCACAGGACTCCCCTTGGCCCATTTCTCCAGCCTATGCAGGTCCTTCTCAATGGCAGCACAAACATGTGGTATATCAAGTACTTCTCCCAGTTTTGCATCATCTGTGAATTTGCTGAGGGTACATTCCGTTGCGTCGGCCAGATCAGCAGTCTTATTGTTAGACTTCTACTTAATATAGTTAAGCTTTACCAATGGTGTTAAAAAACTCTTAAGCACTCAACCAAGAAATGGTCTGAAATCTAAAAAAAAAAAAAAATCAAAAAAATTACCTAAATGCTATATACAGTCACTCATACCATGAATAGCATTTAAGCATTAACAGAGTCAGAACTGTAAAGACAGACTTCCTTTCCCAGAGTCCTAAACAAGAGAGAGTAAGCACAACTCAGTAAAACACTTCTACGATAAGAACATTGAGTCACAATTACTAGTCATAAAAATCATATTAGAAAGAAAAACTAACTTCTGTCACTGTCTCTCCTTCGCACAGCATCCAGTGTTGTTAAAAGCCATTCTCATGGCTTTCATGACATGAGTTTTCTTTCCAAAGGCAGCATCTAATCACTCAGTAATTCATCCCACACTTGAGAATTGTAACCCCATTTTACGAAATATTTCAAGGCAATAATGTACCCTACCGACTAACTTTCTAGCTTATGAGTTACTGAGCATTCTTGCTTTGGCACAACAAACACTTGCATGTGCACTTTTAAATTTGACCTGACAAACGGTATCAAAGTAAAAACTTGAACGCTCTGCACATTAGGCTTGCTTGCCTTCCCTTGCATACAATTCTATACCTTCCCATGATGCATATAGAACAATGATTCTGAAGCTAGCGTGAACAAAAATAGCCATTTATCCTTAGCAGCACAGTGTAAGTGAGCTTCTGCTGTGGTGTACTGCGAAGCAATGACTGAAAAGTTGACTGCCACCTGCCTTGATAGAGCAACTTACAATCTGGAATCAGACTAAAAAAAGACATCAGTATGATTAATTTTTTACAGCATCTTGTTTAGAGGCTGGCCATGGAAGCTGCTGACAAGAGTTACTTGTTCCACTTGCCACTCTTTGCAGCTATGTTCCAATAGGAGTCAATTCTACAACTCATTCACAAGTGCCATATGAGTACGTAATGGCTACAGAAATCCCTAGGCTGAAGTCTTCTGGAGACAGGAATAGAAAGTAAAAACCAATGTTCTTGCAGCTGCTGAAATCTCATGCCTCCTAACATCATCTAGTCTAACACTTTACCCAGAGTAGTTAACAAAATTCCTGAGCCATGAAAGCTGGCAGTCAGAGCCAAAAATAAGCCCCTGTGAAAGAATGATCTTGATATACAGTTGGCGTGAAAGAGAGCAATCACCACAAATTGGAAAAAAAATCAAAACAGACACCACTTTGGACAGTTGCCCTGGTCACTTAAGAACCCAGATGGAACTCATCTAGCCTTAGGCAGGGGATGGGGGTGGAGAAAACGGCACAGGAGAGAAAATATATAAGCTGGAACACATCTGAGAAACGGAAAGTCGAGCAGAATGATCACCAATTAGCCTAAGGACAAGGACCTACAGCTAACGCATTCTTGTGGTGATCACATATGGCCTCTCACCAGAGATCTGAAGCAGCTGGGCTGGCGATTTGACTATCCTATAATAAACTGCAGCATCACATCCTTCTCTGCAGTCTAATCAGAACTGATATCCTACTTTCAGTAACAGAAAAAAATTACTGGGCCTCTGGTTTTTTTTTGGAATTTGAAGTAGTCTGGCCAACTAAATTAATTCCATCAATGCACTTTTAGTAGGAGCAATGTTTAAAACCTCATTTTTGCCCCCTCAATATGGCACTGATGCTTGCTTCAGACTTCTATTCTACAACAAAATCTAAGCATGGCAATAATGCTTTTCTAACCAATTATTTTTCCACTAAAAAATACTCCTGCTGTAAAATGGATCACATTTCCTTTCACTGAGTGAGGCCACCTTAACTACTCCAGCTAGGTAACCTAAATTGTCCTATTCTCATCTCAAGTACGGCTGACAGGTTGAAAATAAAGGCAGCAAGCAGGATTCAATCACGTTTTAATTTCTTTTGAAAGCCAAGAGAACAAATTGGCTGGTCCTGAATAATGTATGCATAATAAACAAACCTAGATATTCTGTTATATATGTCTGTATGTATATTTATATGTCTGTAACCGTGCAATCACACCTCTTTGGGATACTGCAGGTTTGCATCAAAAGCTAATATGATCAATTAAGCTCTTTGACCAAGCTCCTCCCAGCCCACCTCACAGGTGTCCTTTCAGAAACAACAGAAAGCATTGCTATGTATTTTTTAGGGACAAGTATTATATGGGAGTTCTAGGAAATACAGTACCAGTATTCCACTCACTTTTTTTTTTAATAGTAATCAAACTTTATGGGAAAACAGCCTATATCCTCAAGTTGGAAGTTCCACTCATTAATATGGTACTGAAAGCATCATACGATATATAAATTATGCAAAATATCCTAACAGTTCCTTCAGCAGAAGCCTGTAACAGATGTCACTTCAAAGCTAAACATCTGAGAAAAATCTTATATATTGTCCATAACAGTATACTACATGAAAGCTACAGCAACATTTAGTCAGACACAGAAGTTAAGTAGAGCACTGGTCACCTGGATAGAAAGTGTTGGGAACTCAAAGCCGCTGACAATCAATCTTCCCATTCAGCCTCAATACGCTATAATGGGTTTGGATACACTACGTATTTGAGGTAATCTTGATCATAAAACTGCTGCAAAAACACCGAGTTCAGAAAACAGTTTGTCTTAATAGCCAAGCTTTTCTTTACAAGTTGAATGCTTTCGCTTGAAGTAAAAACACAGAGTAAGCACCCATTTCCTAGTGCATCTACAGCTGGGGCTGAAGCTATGTTGTCTAGAACAGTTCACCTGGGGTTTCTTTCAAACATTGCCAGTATGCCCATACAACAGAGGAGAAATACAGCCACTCCTGAAAGATTACTGTTCCACCAGGACATGTAACTTGAGATCAGTCTTACCCTGTGAAAACCTGCAGTTATCAATTTTAGGGGTGTCTGTAAAACTAAATTTTGCCTAAGAAAGTTTTCTTCCCTTTACTGATCTTTCTGCTTTGTTGTATGAGCCGCCCAGCTATGTGGTCACCGCATCCTTTAAGTAGCTGGCAGCGTCAAGTTCCTACAACGCTGTTGCTTGTTCTCTTATTTTAAGTAAAGAGCTTCAAAATATTTAGTAGGAACAGGCTTGTGACATGAATTGAAGCAAAAAGGGATAAAACTCTTTTCCTAATATTTTTCTGCTGTAGTTGCCAAAAGAAAACTGAGCCAAGACATACAAAGAGTAGGCACTATCTACTTTGAAACACCTCCCACCTCAGACAAAACCGTATCTAGCACAACTTCCAACTGAGGAATTATCAGATGGGTGCTCTTTTATTACTTCTGCAAATACCCTGAAGCCTTGTATTATCACTTATTAACAAAAATCTCAATCAAAACCAAAATAAAAATAAACAGTGATTGCCTTCCATAAACCGAGACACCCTGGTTTCACACTATGAAATACCCCCACACGCTTTAGGAATGGCAAGCGCTAAGTAGAGGAACTAATTCGGAACAGAAACGTGCACAGCGTAACTCAGAACACAACAAACGCATCATAAATAGCCACCACAAATACAGAATATAAGAGCATCATAACTACAGTAAGATCATAAACGCAAGTCAGTGACATCCCTCGCCACTGCAAGTGAAATATGAGTTCCTGGTTCTGAGTCTCTGAACAGTAACCTAGTCTGGAGAGACTAAACAACACTAATTCAGTCAGCTGCACATGAGTTCTTCCCCAGTTCTCATTACACACTGCTTCTACAATGTTTCTACTGTCTCAGGCACAAACCGAAATTCACTTAAATTCTGGTAAAGAGGCCCTCCAAGATAGATTCCACATAATATACTGGACAAGAAAGGCTCAGCATAACCCCCGAATATAATTAATGAACATCCCGACATGGCACACAGAACAATGACAATAGCGATCAGCACTTCTGTTATCAGCACTTTGCACCCTCCAGCAGCTGAATAGCACTCTACCACCTAATGAAGCCAGAGTACATTAAATCAAACCTTGTCAGTGCGATATTCCATCCCCAAAGCTACAAAGTAGCCAATCTGAAGGATTTCTACCACCTGAGAAAAAATAAAGTGCAGAAATTATTGTATTTTCTGAGCTGTTTTACCTACCTTGTCCTTGAAGATATGTGGGTTTTGATAGACGAAGTCACGATAGCTTTCTGTACGCACTTTATCCTGGGATTTAAAGAATAAAAAACAATGTTTGCTTTTTGTACCTAGGTACTGCATATCATTCAAAAATGCTGAAAAACTTGCTTTTGAACTTGGCCTAAGGAAGTTTTGTGGCTACTGTACTTATATGGGCTCTGCAATCACAACACTTTCCATATGATATTCTTTCAGAATTTATTGGCTTTTCAAATGAAGCCAGCTGAGCCTCTAGAGGAAAAATAAGAAATTAACGTAGACTTCTCTGACCCGCTGCATTTGATTTTGGGTGTTACAAAGTTCTTAATACCTCCTCACCACTTTCCAGGAACAGCAGTAATACAGTGGCATTACTGCATCAGCTTTACATAATAACCTTCTACACAATGGCAAAAATTTGAGTCACAAACTCAAAATATTTTGTATCATTTTATTTTCTGACACTCCTGTGACACACAGATTCCTTAAAAAAAAAGTTACAGACCAGATTAACCTTTTCTACTTCCAAAACCAACTGCAGATATGCAAACCTGACAACAAGCTAGTAATTGAAGCTGTGCAGTCCGTTCTATGAAAGCCCAATACAATGAACTTAACTGTAATTAATTAAACACAACCTGAGAAGCTAGAATGCTTTCAGGCATATAACTAAACATTTATAATATCTTAGTATATGAAAGCTAGCAGTATAGCTCAACCTACCAGCAAAGTAATCTATTAAAACATTGATTCTCTTAATATGCATCAGCAGGTACACAAATTGACAGCCAAGTATAGGGTTTGGTATTGCTGTTACAGTTTGAGTGTTAAAGCAACATAAAAGAAAAATTTCAAGCAACTTTTATCAATGACGACAAGTCTACAGATAATACTGAAGTATAAAATCCAACTGCTTATATTCAAGTTAACGTTTTTCTACTATGACAGATAAGAGTTTTTACAAACAATACAGAAACTAAAACTTTCTGTAGTGTGAAAGAATAAAGTCTATTTTATTAGAAAACCAAGATCAAAAACCAGAGACTGAGAACAAAGGATATGTTCATAAAAATCCTAGAGACAAATTATTTTGAGACTTGAAAATCCTAAACTCCAGTTTTAGGTTTAGGAGGATCATCACACAGAACCCAAAGAAAGAGTTACAGATTATTTTAGAAAAATTGTTCTCTAAAATGATACATCATTAACATGAATGAAAAAACTGCAATCCTTTGAAATACTATGGATTTACTATGATGTTATATTCAGAGCAACTATTTTTAGTACTTCACCTCTACTGCAGTATATAACAGGATTTGCTGAAATGACCAAAAGAGTTAAAAAAAAAAAACCAGAAGGTTCAGCATCAATCGAGAAAGCAGTCAGCTGGAAAGCTTTCAGCCTTACATCCTGCCCACTCACATTGCCTCTGCACTGCCCCAACTTAATCAATACAATTCTAGCTGCTGTCTCTACTATATGCGCTGCTGCTCGAGTAAGCCAGTCATTCACTGCAGCTCTCTCTATTCATCAATTCCATTCTCTCACTCACCATTCCAATGTAATGCTTATTTTGTTTTTAAATAAAATGCTAAGGAAATTTATTAAGATGAGCTACGAAATTCTCCAGAGAAAAATAAAACAAGGGAAACACTAGCCATTTGGCCAGTGTGAAGTAACAACACTCTTCCCCCATCTCTGAAGTCTTTCCTGCAAAAAACTAAATTGAAACTGCATCCTACCACTACCAAGCATAAGGAAAAAAAAAAAGGTTTCAGAACAGTGTTAGAAGCAGACTTAAAAATCAGACAGCAAGACTGCTTTCTTTAAAATATCAATGTAGCAAGCCACTATATGTATATAAATAAGGTAAACATACATTTAAAAAAGTCCCAAAGTGAATGCCCAGCATATAGGAAAGAATTCAACAAACATGATAAAAATCAACTGCTTTCCTACATTTAGGAAAGTCAAAAGACTCCTTGAAAGCATTCTGACAAACATTCCTTGAAAACAATAAAATACAATTTTGTACCAACCTCCTTGTGCAGAAATGCAGAATTATTATAAACAATTACCAAACAGAAAGGCTTCCTTATCCTACCACCCACAGCATCTCAAACGACACCTTTATAGAACTGCAATACCAAACTCCTACCATTTCTATTCGTTTTCAAGACTTCATATATACTTCTGTAGACTATACATTTTGGAAAACATTCTTCTACCTCTGCAGACATCTCTGTGCTTCTGTAACATCCACCCCCCTGCCAAAAATCAACCTCATGCTTATACTATCCCTACCACAGCTTCATGTGCATTTCTACATTGGGGCCATTAAATGATACACAAAGCAGAAAACTTTGTATGCTGCCTGTACGGACAAAGTCACTTCACAACTCCATATTCTTTCCCTATCTTAGGCAGGAATTTTATTTATTTCTGTCTTGAAATGGTAGAACTGTTTATGACTTTCACAACTATGATACTTTCTCTTAAAGGAAGCACTAAGAGATTTTGATTTTCACATCAATTTTAAGTTGTTGGGTTTTGTGTTTGGTTGGTTGTTTTTTTTAAACTTAAAAGGGCATACACAGGTTTGCCTTCGAAGAGTTTTAAGCCTTAATCATTTTATCTTTATCATATAAAAGGAGCATACAATTTTTCCAGCTGTTCTATTTCATGTCAGCAATACACTGAACTGCGTACAAATACCAACAATTTCTGTTTATCTAATGCACTAGAAAACCAAAATATTTGAGAATTGGTTTTGCCTGACAAATTTAAACTGTTAGGAAAACATTAACTGAAGAAAAACATTCACTATCTGTACCATGTTTTATCCTTTATCTTTTAAGCACCCATGAAAAAGCTGCTTTTGGCAAGGTAAGGTTGTGGTACAGATATTGTAATGTATCTTCAAGCATATCTGTAGAACAAATGATTTCGTGTTCCTCATACTTCACAGAGCAAACAGAATTTATAAAAAGCAAATAAAACTGGGAAAAGATCTCTTAACGCAACTCTCACAGAAAAACCATCATGTATAGGAAGGGTTAAAAATGCAGCTGCTCTGCAGCATATTTATGGGCACATAGCTCACTTCGTTCCATCCTTCCTCTTTAGTCCTACTGAGATACAGTTGAGATGACTTTCTAACCTTTAGCATCTCTTCGTGTATCCCATAATGCCCATAGGAGCTGAAGTAAACACCATCCTCATCCTCCTGAAGGTCTGCAATGGCGCTGGATGACGAGCTGCTCCTGACATCTGCGTTCATCACAAAATCCTGTGCAAATTGCCTGTAATCAATTTGAAATATACCCTTGAGACATGTTTATGGGAGCATGAAAAGGAGGCGGGGGTCGGGGGGGAAAAAGGGCCTTGAAAGAGGTAAGGAATCCAGACTGCACAAGGGCTTTTACAACAATAGAACCGGTTTTAAGTGTGCACAACCTCCCTCTGCCGGCTCCTCCAGGCTGCTGCACCACCACTCTCCATCCATCACCCTCCTGCAACGACTGCTTTCTGCTTTCAAGCAGCAAATAACAGCAGTGAAACATTCGGACTTCATTTCTGGTTTTAAGGAGGAATCACCTGTTTTGCACTCACTAATACGAAAGCTAGTACCACAGTGGTCCAAGTCTACAGGGGGACAATACGCATTTTAAGCCATGTAACACAGATACAGACTCAATGCAACAAACAACACTTAAGAAGCATGAAGCGTACATCACTGCATGCCTAGTGGAAGGCTGAAGAAAGTACTTTAAAACTGAAGCATCTGGGTGGAAACAAGAGCTTAAAATTAATTTTATTTTAATTTCATTTTTATTCACATGCTGCTCCTTTTTTTCCTCCTCCTTGGCCTTCCATTCTCAAAACGCATGTTCTCATTTCTCAAAGCAGTTTTGATGGCAAAATACAAAGAATCAAGGGTTTTATCATGAAAACACAATTAAAAGTTGACAAGCAAACAGCTCATACAATACCCACACTGAAGTGAAAAAGCAAACATGCTTCAGCCAGACAATATTACTCCACGGTCTACAGTCCAACATCAGCAAAACCTGCATCCTAGACCACTCTAAAGCCGCCAAAGCTCACCTTCAACAGTGGTCATACTTTCTTAAACAGGAACTTAATGTATAGAAGCTGTAGGTAACACCCCATTACCAGTACCATCCTGACAGAACAACAAAACCAAAAATACTATTTCATTTCCGACATATACTTCTCTGCTTAATTAGTCTGGATGTGGAAGAGAAGGTGGTAAGGGAATCCATGTTAGAGGTTTGTCAAATTTAGAAACTTCCTATACTTGCTGACATACAAGTAGGGTCTGGATCTTATTTTTAATATTGCTCTTTACCACGGCAGCTTACATCTTCCTTACTTTTAGATAAATATAAAAATGATAAAAATCTAAACTTAAAAAAATAGATTCTATGACATACAATTAAGTATAATTAGATGTTTGTAAGATTTAAACCCAATTTTAAGTTTAAAATTATTTAAAACTGATTCAGCCAATAGTTCCTCAAGCCTATGCATGCAACAAATACTGAACAAACTCTAGCAACAGAGCAGCCCTCCCATCCTTTTAATCAAGACAAAAGATAAGTGAAAACAAAAGCTGTCATCTCTAAACAGGGGACAGGTTAAAAAAGTTCAGGATATATGAGCCATGCTCTTAAATCTCGAAGTTACAGCAAATGCTAGAGGTGACCTGATGTATAGAACTGCTACCTTTTGGGGTGGGGGGAGGGGAACAACAGTTCACTAGGCACCCAGCTACCTGTCTTTGCTTTGCACCCTTTTCAAGTCTCATAATTCTAGAGGTTTACTTAGTCTATCTAGCCAACTCAGACAAACATTTCCACCAGAAAACATTTCATACTCAACTCATGAGTGTCCTCATACTATTATTCCCAGGCTCAGAAGGCAACAATCTCTAGGGAGCTGCATGACTGACCATAAACAGGCAGTCATTAAAAAACCTAAAATATTTTTTCCCCATCTTAGAGAGCTAAACCTGAGTAGTACAATCACGTTGCCACTGAAAGAATTTACAGTTACTCGGTGTCCCAAGAAGCCTCTGCAGATAGGTATAGCATGAGAAAGCTCCTAGATCTAACTTTTTTCACTCCACAAGTTGAAGTCAGCTGACCAGCCTGCTAAATACCAATATAAACCTATTTTCATGACAGAAAACAATAAAAAAACAGGTTACTGTAGATTAAGGTCCTGTACACTTTCTTGCTCCACATCATACTTCCAAGTTATCTTCATTTCAGAGGCTGACCAGAAAGGAAGCATCTGCAGATGGTCTCTTTCAGCGGAGTAACCTCCAGCATGACTCAGTATCACTACGAATTACAGCATGTGGTCTACAACACAACTGCTTCATCTGTCTACAGTTTAGACCTGTGCTGCTTCATCAGACCTACAACTGTCTATTTTTGCTGCCAGTCGATCCCTGCTGAATTGAAGTAACTGCATTGACAACAAAATATTAAAGGCTCCCTTTCACAACAGCAGGTAATTTGATACCCTAACCTCAAAAATAAATCTATAAACCTGACTGAAGTTTAGAAAGCTGAAAAGAAACTGCAACTGATGACCTGAAAAGGTTTTGCTTTCTATTAAATGAAAAAGACAGGAACAGGAGTAAGACAAGACACAGAGGAAAAGAAAAGAAAAACAACTTTTCCAAGTACAATGACAAACACCTTTCACTCTTATTGTTCATGATGAATTAATGCATAATGTACACAGAGATATCAGGAAAGTGCTGTATGCTGTAAAGTACAATTTGCAAAAGTTAAACCCAGCTGAAGACAAAACTGTTCATTTTTGACACGTGTAACTGTTCACAGCTGATAGGATTTGAATACATTATTTTGCTATACTTAGTTACCAATACCATCAAGCATGTACTCTCAAAACATACAACAAACCCTCAAATGTAGTTTACAAAACAAGGTTTTTGCCACTTTACTTTTCCACAAAAGAACATGAATTATTTTTACAAATCTTTTAAATACAATTTCAGCACTTCAGGGCCCAATCAGTGTGATCTTGAAATGACACGTTTGTACAGATTTAATCCCACATGACCCAAAAAGAAGTTCATATTCCCCTTTCATCCATGAGCATCATCAGTCTACATTTTGAAGACTTCAAGATTTAGAAATACCACATACAGCTACGGGGACACCCTCATTCCTGATTGTAATGCACTGAATATTCTTACTAGCAGAAGCCACACCTGAGACTAAAAATAATAGTAGCTGATAAGTTGCTTTATTAATTTCACTCAGGGTTTCTCCAAAACGTAACGAGAGTCTAGTACTAGCCATCATAGTTCGGAGCCATCTCTGAAAACGTTGAAGGTCCTGTATTTAATTTGTCAATACCTCCCTCTTCTCCATTGTGTACAGCTTCAATGTTTAAGTTCGTATCTAAAGGACTAACAGGTAAGCGTCTGAAAAACAAAGAGTGGTCTGAAACAAAATGCATACTTCTGGGCCACGTACTTACTTAGCTTTCCTAAGCATACTTTGCTCTTTCAATGGTGCACATTTTGTGCAGTTTTTACTGCTCACCTACAAGATTAAAGTCAAACCTACAGTCCCAACCCAAGTCATGAGTTTTATTCCATAGTTACGTTCTACCACTTCTTTGAATTTCTATTGGCCTTTACACACAAGTATCTCATCTCACCTAAAACACATAAACAAGAAACACAAACAATTAAAAAAAACCCTAAACTTCAGTTGAAACACTTACTTCATTTTTTGGAGATCATCTTGTGCTCTGGCCAAGGCTGCTTCTGCCAGTCTTGCTCTGTGTTCTGCATGTTTTAATTGTTCAAGGAGCATCACGGTATCATTTAAACCATTAGAAGGCAAAATGTTTGCAGGTTCGCAAAGATCTTCTATATCTGATGAAATGAAGAGATAAAAACCCACCTGTTAGTCACATGTTGCTTCACAGCAGCTCATAAGCATATGGTGTTTTCAGTGTTGCTATTTCTGTCTTTGGATGACTTGTAAAAGTAGTCTTTACAAGAAGCGTCACTGAATTTGACAGAACTAACCGCAGAACACGGTACTACTCTGTAAAAGCAAGTATGCTAGAAGCAAGCTCTAAATTAACAAAGCAAAAGATCCAGAATTCAGGCTTCTCTAAATACCAGTGTTTGATTATTGATCAGAGAGATATTAAGTTTAGACTGTAGTTAACTACAGTTCTATCCTCTATTTTCTAGTTAAGTCATTCCAGTAATGGTAAAAGGTAAGAAGGTATATAAATTGAAAATTTCTTAAGAATTAGAGAGTAACTCTTAATTTTCAAACCCATTCCTTGGGCTTTTATAATGCTTATGAAGACACAAAAGTCAAAAGAGCATAAGCAGAAAAAATCTAGATGAAACATTGCTTTTTAACTACCAAAACTCAGGCTCAGCACTAGCTCCCATTCACCTCTTGCTAAATTCAGCTAGTGATTTCAACAGACATGAGTAGATTTTAAAAATGGTGCTCCTGTGTTTTTTGGATATAGCGAGAAGCTACTGCCAGCTTATTGGGCAAAAGCCTTCATTAAAAAACCCACCTATCTAATTCTTTTAATCATGGAAGACCGACTCTTTGGCCCACGGGATGGCAACAAATCACAGATACTTAAATACTTAAAATACGATTTCATAGGTTCAGATCACCCCCAGCACCTCAAAGCATCTCAAAAGTCTACAGCTTGGGCAGAGCTGATACAGTGAAACATGAAATCCCTGAAGTAACCAACCAACACCCTCTACCATGCGTTATTTGTGCAGCAGGGCTCACTTAGAGAAGGGCAAAACTGCATTCCAGACTGTACAGAAAAGAAAAAAACCATAGGCCCTAAGTACCTTATGGTTTAGGTGAAAGAAAGATGTACAGTCAAGCGCAAAATAAGAAGACAGTAGGAGGATCAGGGGCAGCATAAATACGTTCAAAAGTCAAACAATTCTCTCAACATTATCTGATGAACTCTCATAAGAGAAACTAAGGCTCTTATACTGATTGATAGACCCACTAAAGAAGCGGAACCCTTCTATGCAACTGTAGTATCTTACACTGGGTTGGTCCAAAATAGAACCCATATAAAGGATGAAGATCATTTCAACAATGCAAATTACTTGCTCCTTACTTATAGTATACATTTTTGAATGAATGCATCTGATTGTAAATAGCTACATTTAGAAGCTTTAAAGGCTTCATAAATCTTCCAGTGAGGCTTAGGTAGAATGGCTCTTTGACCTGCTTAATTAATACATACAGCATCACCGCTACGAACACACCTACAACAAGTGAATGCAGATAATAAAACAGGGCTATGGAAGTCTCAGCCATTAAAAACCAAGGCATAACACGCGGTAAAAATTTCACTGCTTGACTTAATGCCATGACTTCAGCTATTACACAGACTTCCTCATGCACCTAAGTTAACTGAATAATAGTGATGATGCTTCATATGACAGGAATTCTGCCAATACCACATTTACCCCACAATGCAGTACGGTCATGCTGAAACATATTTATTTACCAAACTGAAGTAGGAGATCATCTTCTAGCTCTGGTTTCAAATATTCGTCTCCTTCCCAAGGCAGTGGGCTGCTGACTGAACTCAAATATGCTGCTGTTGGTTTCTAGACAGAAAGAGAACAGCATGTAAGCTAAGTTTCTTTGAAAACAACAGCCCTTCAATTTCATTCATGAAAGTCAGGCAAAGACCTGTTCCTCCACCTGTTAAAATAAATAGGATATTATTAAAGTAGCTTTGTAGCAAAGGCTAAGAAAGATACTACTTTAAAGCATGACTAGCAAGACTGGTGAAGAAATGGATTTCTGGCTTCCATTCTGGCTCTGACAACGTGTACTTGCCTCAGCATACTGACGCTACAACCACAGTGACCAGAAAATAGCATAAAATTACACCTATGAGCGAGTCTGGGTTCCAAAGCCCAGGAAGCTACAGGATCGAGGAATTCAGTACAAGCAGGAAAGCACAGCAGATTGATTGACATTGAAGGATACTTACAGGATTACACTGCTATTAGGAACCAAGTTTACTCAGGTGTTTGAATGCAGAACCACAGGTTACAACAGGGCTAATCAATAACGCCAAGACACTAATCGTGCCAAGCGTTTTTTACACGAACAGCGCTGTAGGAACATCTTTCAGAAATGCTATATTCTCTCCTCCTTGCATCCAGCCAGGTAATACTTTGTCAGCAAAGGAGAGGTCAGATTCCTGACTTCAGTTTTTCCATTTCTATGTTTACTCTATGTAGGTAGTTATGCCTTAAATAATTATTTTAGGATTTAAGATTTAACGATTTTTTACATTTAAAAAACCAATTATATTAGATGGTATCAAGTCTAGACCTAAACTTTTAGGGAACAACCAAAGAACATACTTCAAAGCCACAGAATACAGACCATATACTCAGGCATAACTTAAAAACTGTAGGTTCCCATGAGCTTTGGCTCTCTAACCTAAGGCATGAGGTTCTGCCCTCACCAACAGCGCAGTAGGGGATGTGAGCTGGCCAGATCCCAGGAACGACTCTTTTATGCCAACACACATGCAAGGACTAAGAAACTTCAGTTATCAAGAAGTGAACCCATTACTGGAGCGAGACAGCAAAGGCCAAGATAAATTAACAAAACATGATACTACATAGGGTAGGTTTTTTGGAGGTCTGAACATCCTCTTCTAGAAACAATAATACTCATGTTAATTAAAGATATTTAAAATGAAAACGTCACATCTAAATAAACCAATCAATAGTTATTTTAACTCCTGTGATCTCTTATTTCTAGAAAAATACCACAAAATTCCATCTGATTATTGATAAAAAGCAGATTGAAAGCACAGAATCTTCATTTCCCATTCTCCAGACACAGATTATAGAAGTAATATGTGGCACACCTACCTTTAATCTCACATAGTTTATTAATTTAATGTATCCATAAAAATCAAGTCCTGAAAAGAAAGGAGAAAAAAAAAACCAGAGAGAGCTTGCGTTACAGAAAATCCGTGTACATTTTACAATGATATAAATACTAATTACTTGGTCAATTGGCCAGCTTCCCCTCGGGGCATACATCATTCTTTAGGGCAGCCTTCCTATCTTAAGTTTGCCATCTACACTCCTCTCTCTAGGACCAAACCAGGAAATTCCCACCCTCAGGACAAATGCATTTGCTGCATATTAAGAACGGAACACATGCACACCTGGCTTCTGCACAGGGATTTCATTCATTTGGCAAGCAACTACATCAGGACAGCCACATTTATCTCCTACTAGCTACCTTGCTGGTATTTTGGGCTGTTGCACTCCTTTGTTCATAATTTTAGCTTTCTCCTTAACAAAATCTAAATTGATTCTACTTATCAAGAATATACACCGATACTAATTTAAAACTGCCACCTTGCTCAGATTAGCAGTAGTTTAAACGCAATTATGTACTCTCCTCAAGAATGGCAAGGATGCTGCATAAACTCAAAATACTTTCCTTTGCATTTTATATGGAAAACAGACCAGATCTTACCATTTTACACACAGGTTTCTAAATGCTTCGAGTGGTTCCCAGTCCCTTATCTCTCTCCCTCTCCTTTTTAGTGAACGGTCTTAAAAAAGGGCTTCTCCCGCTTTCCAGTTTTCCTTCTACATGCAGTAAGATATAGACTTCAGGCTCAGCAGTTCAGCACGTACTACCTCTTCCAAAGCCACCCCACTTCAAATACATCCTCCTATATGTACTTTCCTTCAGTCACTGTTAACCCAAAAAGCGGGTTTGTTCGCCCAGCGTGCAAAACTGCAAACTACACACAGAGCAGAGGTATTTTACTTAACTCATTTTTGTGCAAAGATTGGTGCTAGGTGATAACCCACAAAGCTAGCACAAGAAACCAAAAGGCATTTATACAGTTAAATGTGTCAGTCACAGCTAACATTCACATGACCCAGCTAATAATTTGTTAATTTCTTTCTCACTTCAGTGTAAAGGTACAGCTCACTTTTATTTTACCATGCTCAGAAAGTAAGGGACTTACTGGGGGAGGGGGCAGTTCCTGGCCTATGGGCCTGATTTTTAGTATTATAATGAGGATAGTTCAACTAATGGGCACCTTGTCTTAATTCTCATCAACATCCTAATTAGTTGTTCTCCTTGACTATACATTTTATCGCCCCATTCTTGGAGTCTTCTGAGACGGGATGTTTGCTTTGGTCAGTCTCTCAGCTCTCCTCAAGTATACAGTTGTAAAGCAAGTACGTCCCTATTTCTCAGTTGCCATCTCTGGCCCTCAAATTCTGTTTTGCCAAGCTCACATAGCTCATTGTTACTGCTTAGCAGAAAATTCCAAAAATTCCATTTTCTTCAGGACATCATCACCACCTTAGCCTACATACACGACAGCTTCAAGCGAAATCCAACCTTAAACTTCACTTGGGAAAAATAAAACACACATTGTACAGTATGCCTTCCTGTGATCACCAGATGGAACATAAGCTAAGACTGCAAACAGCCACTTAACAGACAGCAGCGGTCAGCCCGGTTACTTGACCTCTAGGTAGATACATCATCCACTTTGGTCTCTGCTAAGCTTCTGAGCCCAAAAACGGTATCACTTGTCGGGCACAAGTTACCAGTAGATCAGGTAAATAGCTCTTACTCCAGCACGTAGCAGGCTGGCTCAGGTCAATCGAGCAGGTGGTGGGGACTCGGCACAGACCAGCAGAGAACAGTCTTACTTTTACAGAAAACAGCCAACATAAAGATAACATAAACACTTCTCTAGAATAGCTTATCTTGTTCAATCTTGGAATCTTCAGCTACAACCAGGAAGTCAGTTAGAAACAAGCAAACCTTCCAAATTTATTTCAAATGAGATGCTGACATGCAGAAGGAAATGACAAGTTGCGAAAAGCTTACCATGTTTCTTGATCACATCACAAACGCTAAACTGATGCTCTGTTTTGCAGTGGGAGATTATGTCCTCAGCAGAAGTAAACAACCTGTAAATAAATTATTAAATAGGCAGTATTAACGTGTTTAGAAGCCGAAACACTCGTGAGTTTTGTATGTTCTACTCTATTCTGAACTGCTAGGCAATGTGTTCAGACCACACCATTTTTGCCTTTAGGAAAGGACGAACAGGCACCTGCTTATTCATGTACCTCACAAAGAAGCTTTTACCTTGTTTGCAAGACATTTTGCACCAAAATGTAACAACGCAGAAAATTTGTTTGACAAAACCACACTCCTGTTAACTTTCAAAAACTCCTTGAGAGCAAAGACAGTATTAAACGCGAAATCTAGGAACCACACACACACGCGAGGCGAGTTGGCCAGCTAGATCTGCTGCATCAAAATAAAAATCCTCATCTATTTGCTGACGATGGGAAAAGATGGCAGAGAGAATTCAAGAGAGAAGCTTCCCCACCGCTTCAGGCTGCGGTCAGGGGAGTTACCTGCTTTTTACAGTACTTATGCCTCCTTTAGCCTGAACTTAACAGACCTTCAGCACTACAAAGGCCGTACATATTATCAACGAGCCACAGAGCACCGTTACAAACTACGTATTACTTATTTTTCTGCCGCGGCTGGCTCCCTCAGGCGGAGCGCGGCCGCCCGCCCGCAGCCCCCCTCGCCAAGGGGCTCGGCGGGTACGACCGTGCCTCACGGGGTCCCTCGGCCGGGCGGGGAGGAGGGGGCGCAGGGACAACGGAACCGCCCCGCGGGGCTCCCTCGCCCACCCACCTACCTCTCGCAGAAAAGACAGCGGGTCCGCAGGCCTTCGGCGGCGCCTTCCTCCCCCTCATCATCCTCCTCTTCCCAAGCCTCCTCACCGTCGGAGAGCTCAGGCATCTCCTCCTCGGCGGGCGGCCCGCCGGCCCCTGTGGAACCCAAAGCAGGGGACCATTACTGGGGGGGAAAGGAGGGAGGGGGGGGGGAGAGTGAGGAGGAGAAGAAGAAGAAGGAGGAGGAGGAGGAGGGAGAGGGAGGAGGAAGGGGGGGCGGCGCGCGCCCCAGCACTCACCCGTGAGCGCCGCACCCGCCTCCCGCGAACCCATGGCCCCGCTGCCCCACGTGCAGCCGCTTCCGGGCGGCCGCCCTGCCCCGCTGACGTCAGCGCGGAGGGGCGGGCCTACGAGCGTTAGCGCGCCCCCTGGCGGGGCCCGCCGGCCGCGGGGAACGGCGCGGCGGACCGTTGCTTTCGAAAGGCGCGGGAGCGGCACCGCCCGCCCCGCAGTGAGGGGCCGAGCCCTGGCGCGGAGAGGGGCGGCGCCATCTTGTGGGGGCCGAGCCCTGGCGCAGAGCGGGGCGGTCGCTTCCCCGCCCGCCCCGCTGCAGCCTGCGCGTCCCTCAGGGAGGCCGCCCGCGCTACTAGTGCCTGGCAGCCTCAGTGAAGGGAAAGCCAGACAGGTGGATGGAGGGTCACATCCTCAGGCAGCCTAAGATATGAGAGATTATTTCTGCTTGGAATCGTATTTGGTGCTCCATTTCTTACGTATAGCGTGGCTCTGATGGGAGAGTTAAAGGAACTAATGCATGTGTATTGGCTTTTAAAGAAAGTTTAGCAACGGACTTAGAACTAAGAGCCTCATTCACACGCAGAAGTTAAAAGTGGTTTAAAAATATATATTGAAAAATAAAGGTTGAGGCTCATTATCCAGAGAAGATAATATTTGGCATTGTAGGTAGGTTACTGAATGTCCTTCATCTTCTCACATTTTGTGCCTGACAGAAACACACATCTCTTCAAAACCAAACAGTGCCTTTCCACACGTTTGCTAAGTAACATGTGGTGGAGGAAATGTCAAAGCTAGATTTTTCCCAATTTGTACCCTCAAAGTATATAAATTCACACCTATGCTAATATAAATATTTCTGAAAATAATTAAATTACTGTTTCCCTTTAAACCTGGCTACTTTGTATGACTAGTACTTGCAAGAACAGAGGCAAGCTGTGCATCGTATTAGCGCCGGTCTGAATCAGGAGGCTAAATACAGTATTTGTGCAGCGTCTTTTAGCTGAACAAGGGTACAGTCTATTTCCTAATGAGACATACTTAAGAAATCTCCCATATCTCATCACTGCTGTTCAACATCTGCACCTTCTTAGGCATTATACATGGATTTATGTATGTCAAATTAATAAAACAAATGATCCAGCCTTGCAAAGAGTTATTGTCACTTTTTAAATAACACCTTGCACTTGTTGATCAAATCAGGTGTCTGGGAGTAGGTTAAAAAGAATCCTTTTTAATTCACCCATTCAGTTAGCAGAGTTGGGGTGCCTCTGCCTTGGCACTTCAGGAGATCCGACGTGCCCTTTAAAAGCTGACTTGCCAAGCTCCCCCGCTTCTCGTGCTTCTGTCCGCGGCACGGCGTGGTCTCACAACGCATCCCATGGGTACCTTTTTCAAACGAAACTACCAGACTGCTCCAGGGCTGCAGGCCACGGGACACGACTACAGCTGCTGGCCCTAAGTCAAAATGCTGAAGCACCCAGGTTTTCAGCCCCAGCTGTTTTGCTACACTCGCTGTACCGTGCTACTTGCCGGGCCAGGCGTGGCAACAGCCTCCTCCCTTTCCATCTCCAATCTTGTTTCTCATAAGAAGCTGTTCTACATTATATTTATTTTACAAAGGCTTAGCCTGCAACAGCACTCAATCTTGATATGAAACACTCGGCGTAAGTGGAGGTGCTGAGTGCTGATTAGTACGTGAGAGTTAATTGTCGCTCAACAGAGGGACTACCAGCACTATCACCATCCGTGCAGTTTTTGGTTATTTCTAGAAGGGTGGAACCAAGGGTCGTATTCTAGTCTCATTTTTAGAGTGCAAATACAGGGTTTTTTGCTGAATACAAAAATATAGAGATTTGAATTGATCAGTGAGAAAAGAAAAAAAAAAAAAAGGAGGGGGATACAGAATTCAAGAAGGAAACCTGAAAGTCTGAATTTACTTGCCCAGATTACAATCTTTGATTTTTAATCTGCACTTGTAAATCTCCCCCATGTAGCTTAATTTTCCCTTTCACTTACCCTCCTATCTTCAGAGCTAACAAGGCTTTTAAGTACAGTACTAATAAAACAGATTTTGCTTGCCTAGTTATAGGCAAAGCCAAAGGGACATGAAAAATCTAAATACAGGCACTGGTTTTAGATAAGACCAGAGTGACAGTTTTGAAAAAGA
Source organism: Phalacrocorax aristotelis (assembly GCF_949628215.1). Lineage (NCBI taxonomy): Eukaryota > Metazoa > Chordata > Aves > Suliformes > Phalacrocoracidae > Phalacrocorax > Phalacrocorax aristotelis. The sequence goes on from NC_134280.1 coordinate 66,522,697, forward strand.
GCTACTAAAGAGCTACTAAATCCGACTCCTTCACAAATTCCGTTTTGTGTTTTGTTTTTAAATTCCATACCCATTCAGAATTACTTCCATAGGTACGACAACACTGAGTCTGCAAACACTACTCAGTGGTGGAAACCGATGCTTCTCATGGATTTTTTTTTTCCTTACATAGCGACTCAGTACTACGCCTGGAATTAGAATTAGTACAAAATGCTGGCAAAAACTGCATACCCTTGAAGTACAGAATAATTCTAGGCAAGTCAGATGCTTCCACCTCATCCTCCCAACGTAGGGTCTGATCTAATGAAAGAAACAGAAATGACGCAGAATGCTAAAACATACTTTTCCTCTACTCTTTCTCAAGCAGCTAATCGCAGAAATAGATTTAACAGCCACTGCTCTGTAAGCACTGCCCGGGCTGATAGCAGCAAAAGCAGAAACAGCAGCTTCTTTGTGTTTTACTGAAATTCTCCCCCACCGAAGGGGCAAGGGGTCACTGATTGCATAGTCTTTGCTCCATTGCATGCCCTCGGCTATTGTTGAGTCCACTCAGAGAGCAACAGACTGAATGTGTCACACAGCCTTGTAACCGAATCTTCTTTTCTATTATTGCTTGAATTAAGATTCTCAATAAATGTAAAGCACCTGTTCATTTGGGTCGGTGTATATAACATGTTGGGTGACGACTGTATGAAATCCTGCAGCAGAAGCATATAGCTTACACCGGTACCTCTTGAAATATGATCATCTTTGTTACAATCTCCTAATCCTTGTAAAGGGATTTGCATGGTACAGGAAGATTTACAATGTAATGGATTACTATTTCATAATCCGGGCCAAGGGGAAGAAACTTCAAATATTTACAGGTTTTTTTTACTGCATTTCAAACTTTTTTCCAGATCTGGAAGCACAGCACTGGGGAGGCTGTCAGAGAGCTTTCACACACAAAATGCGGTATCAACATGTCGCTTGTGGGCTTTGTTTCATCTGGATTTCCAAGCGTGTGTAACTTTATTCTCTACCTGCGTCACTCTTTTGTGACCACACTGCTTGTCATTATTCAAAAGCAAAGAAAACGTGTCAATAGATATTGCGTAGGAAACAAACGAAACGTTTTCGAGCAACCTATTATTAAATGGCTATGACTTTACCCTGTGTAAAATATATTAGAAAAAAGAGATAGAATGCGTTTAAAAATTCATATTAGGAAACCAAATTACTTCGTAGTCAGTGCTGTAGTCAAAGTTATATTTTTTTCAATTTTAACCACCCAAGGTCTCCAACAGAACAGACAACTGCACAGAACCATGAAACTCAAGACCAAAGACAATTTTTCAAAAGCATTTTCTACCTAGAACGTCCAAACCATCTGAAATCTTATACCACGCTCCTTGGATACTCAACCCAGCCTGCTACGTGTAAGTGCCAAGAGTGACGCTCCCAAAAGCACAGAATATGATTGACAATGCTCCATGCTCAGTTCTTCCATCCCAGTTTGTTGCATTTTTTATGTAAGTAATGATGCAAACTCTTTGTAGCGACCAATCTAAAAGCAGATAGTGGCTTTTTCATTAAGTCTTTAAAACGTGTAGCAATGAGGAGCTCCTCACAAAGCTGTCGCTTCCCAACATCACACAGCAACGGAAAGCGTAGCTGCAGCGGTGATAGGTGCAACAGAAAGAGGTACAGAAACCTCACACTCTGCAGAGGGGCATCGCTGCAAGGGAAACATCGCTCATGTCCGTGGCCTCCTTATACCTTTATTACCCGCTCAGCTGAAGGGTGAATTTAGACTCTGTTAGAATAATTGAGAACTTGGAAAGATGTAAATGAAACAGAAATCAGAAAATTGGAGTGCCTGTTAATACACAGAGGGAACAAGCTGTAGTCAAAAAAACATTTCTCATTCCTATCATCAGGAAAAATGAGTGATATTGAAAGCAGAACTGCTAATCTGGATTTACATGCTCAGTCAGTTTAAAAATTTAATAAAATGATGTCCATATTCCACTTAATATAATTCTGAACTAAGATAACTGACTGAGAACTTCTTCATCTGGGCAAAGCCATGGGAACCACGAGCAGGGCTCACCCAGTTAGGTTTAAGCTCAAGAGAGAAAGCAAACCTAGATCTGCAGCTGAAGTGGGCCTGGAAGAGGCTGCCAAAGGAAAACGTGGGCTGCAAACCAGAATTTTTTCATCTGGGCAAGAGCAGATTTTATTTGTTGGGATTTTTTTTTTTTTTTTTTTTTTTTTTTTTTTGGTTTGGTTTGTGGATTTGGGTTTTGTTTTGTTTCATTCTTAACTGAAGCTCACCCTGGAACTAGGGTTAGGGTTACGTTACAAAGTGTGGGACCCGGTATGTTACACAGATCATTTTCAGTCCCCTCCTTTCTTTCTCTATTTTCTCTGCTTTAACATTAAAGCAGCATTTCTCAAACCATCAGAAAGGCAAAGGAAATACAAATATCACACTCTCCCCACTTTCTTGCATCACATCAGCAAACTGATTAGATTTCTTTCTCTGTTTTCTTTCCTCCAATGTTTAGTCCCTATCAGACAGGCTAGTTAAACCAGTGCACTTCAGCACCACTCAGGCAGCAGCTTTGAGGAATGGCAAACAGCAGGACTGTACAGCCAGAAATGTGGCACTGTTGGTACAAATACCGCGAGTGACCATTTTCAATCAAGGATAGAGCAAAACCAGACTCTGCAATTGGGGCAAACCTACAGCATAGAAAAAGGAGTGATACTACCTCAAGATAAAATATATTTATGCACCTACAGAAGTGCCTTCATAAAACGTGCATTGTGCAGCAGCTTAAGGAACGTGGGACAATTCCAGGTGCTACAGACCACGGGGGTACAACTGAGATAACTCCAATCAGATAATGGTAAAAAATAATACTTAGAAGCTTAGAAAATCGCTGATCTTCAGAGTCACTTTCACTGTTGATGTCCAAAAGGTAAATGCAGATAGAAGTACTTGTAAGCATCTTAAGGGTACACCAGTGTTCATGGAGAAAGCATCTGTAAGCAATTCAGGCTTTTCTATCTGTTAATATCTGTGCTTCTACAGAGAAGAAATATCTAGACTTAGAGTCAATGACTGTAAAGATAAACTACAAAAGAAATCCTATCCCCATTCGAAGTAAAATGGTTACCTTAGACCATTGCTTTACCATGAAAATATATGATCTCTATACATTCACAGTAAGAAAGCAAGCGAGGACAGGCATTCGGTGGCATTCAGATCAGCTAGCAGGTCAAACTAGTGGAACAAGGAGGGCTGTGCATTAAAAACAAACCCTCAAAAGCAACTACTTAGGACATAATGTTTTTTAAATATCTACAAGACATTTAGCATCACAGCAGTGGATGTTAAGCATTCAGCAAACTGGATGTAAATACTTAGATGAGTTACTTCAAACTAAAGCCCTTCTTGTGAGGGGCTGAACATCTGAGAACGTCAAGTCCACCAGAACCAGCTCTGGTGCGTGTTCATGAGGAGTTACAGACCAAAGACAGTGGAAACCTGAAGCGAGCCAGAAAAGAAAGGATCAATTGCTTGAGCCCGAAATAGCCGTATTGTAGCCGAAGAAAAATTTAGAAATCAAAAAAGAGCATTAGTACATGTTTTCATAGCTACTGAAAGGCAGGTAGAGGAAGAGTGTGAAATTTTGTCGATTACAGGGTAACGGGGACCAGCAGAAGACAGCCATATTTCTCATGTCTATTACATATGCAGTGTAAATGATTTACCTAAGTGTGCTTTAGGTCACAGCCCAGCCCAGCCTCTCCATTTTGATGGATGTAACAAAAATAGAAGCATTTCTTTGTTCAGCTCCGCTTCCCCTAAGTTGTGACTGCCCCAGCAGAAAGAGGAACAATGTTGATGATCGTGGGCAGACAAAAGCAAGTTAGCAGAAGTCAGAGAAAGAGATAAAAATCAAAAAGTAGAATCATGGATAAGATCACATCCATTGACACCGCCTTTCTTGCAAAATCATTATTACTTTTTCAACAAAGATGGAAGGGAGGATCCATCACTGCATTTTTCACAAATAAATTTCATAGCTAACTGGGAGGAATTCAGTTAGTTACTTGCAGCAAAGAATGTACTATTTTACTTTCATTTCTGTGTCTAAAAAACTGAAGAGACATACAATGATTTTGACAACATGCAGATTGGGAATATTTCAGGAGTTCAAGGTTTTCAAAGGTTTATCGCAGCGGTTCAGTTAAATGTTTGTAGAGGATCTATAAACACAGGATTTGTTCGTATTATTAGGATTGAAAAGGCAGTTACTCTCTCCTGCTGTAATGAAAATATTTCTGATGAAAACACTTTGCATGAGAAGACGCCAGGCAGGTTGGGAAAATTATTTTCTCGAAGACGACCTAGCTACCCCAAGGGCTTCTCCCAGAGGTCTAAAGAATGTAGGAACTTGAAATCATCAAACTGATTAGATAAGGAGGAGAAAAGAATTACTTACCCTGCACAAATAATATAAGTAAACAATAGCAAAATGCAAATGTGCAATCAAACCATTCCTAAAGCAGGTAAACTACACAATCTATTGTGAATCACGCGAGAAGTCATTAAGTAGCATTAGGCTAGTGTTCCGATTTTTGTGCCAGCTTGTTACAAGCTCTCTCTGTTTAGCATTTCTCCTGACAAATTTTTGCCTCATTTTCCATTCATTTCACTGAAGTAACATGAAAATGGAAATATCCTTCAGTAAAACTGCAGATTCTCCTGATAAATATTAATTTGTGCTTCTTTAAAAGGTGCTTGTTTGAGGTATTATGAGTAGTAGCTATGTGTGTTAAATCTCCCGTTCTTTGTACCAGCTTCTTTAAGAAAAAAAAAATCAGCCAATGAAAAGTGCCTAGACCGACGCTGTCTCCCTCGGTTAATCCAGGGCCAGTAGAGGGATAATTTGATTAAACTGAGACCCTAATTTATTTAGCTTTAGTTCTGGATCAACCTCTCCTTAATAGAGTGCTGTCGTCTCTAATTGTTTGATGAAAATTAAAGTGACATAAATACCATGGGACTTTTTCAATCTGATTAGTCAGCTAACTTGCATCAATACTACCCCAGCCATCAGGCGCTGGCGTCCTTCCTTTCACCAGCCTTACTAACAACTGACAAGTCCTCCTTGAAGACCGGGCACCCACGCTGCCACTCAGACCCCCACACTTAACCCATCATCCACCCTCAATGGGTCTTGTTTGACAAGGTGCCCACACCTTTTTCCATTGCTGTTCATCAGACAAAGCTAAATATTGTTTTATTAGCAATCAATAGCCTGTTAATCCCAAACGATTTCACAAATCCACTGAGCTCTCAAGCTGATTATAAACGTGGTTTGTTGTTTTTTTTTTTAAGCTGCTCGATTTCAGATGGATTTTCTTCTCTCCTCCCAACCCTCCTGCTCTGATATGGGACATTGTAGCTGGTAAGCAAAGCCACAAAAGCAAAAGAGCTCTGTTGTTTTTAATGTTGCCTCTAACTGGACGTTTACAAATGTCAAAGTTTTGCAATTTAAACGTGATCAAACTTTTGCCACCAAACCCTCAGCGGATTTCCTTGCTCCTCTGCTTTCTATCCATCAGTTTGAAACTTAGGAGTGAGCTTCTGAGCCTTCCCTTTTCTTTTACAGCAATATGGTAAATTCTTGCTTAGTCTGTGGGCTGGGGGACTAAGGAGCGAGAGAAAGAGAGAAGTAAGCTTCTTTGATTTGCAATATATAAAATGCTAACAAAGCTAGCCGTTGCACCATTGAACGATGTACCATTCATGTCCAGGTCTCAGACAAAACGCTTGGGCATGCCTGGTACACTCTGATGATCCCTTTGTTTGCGCGTTGGGTCATGGATACATCTTCTGTCGAGGCACAAGGGGAACAGCATTACAAACACGCTTCCTCTTGGATTTACCCATCCTCCCTTACACCTACTGCCTGCCTGCCTTTGCCCCAGAGATGTTGATGATGGTAGCTGGTAATATAACGATAGCTCACTTATGTGATGTACTATAAATCACCAGGTCAAGGCAGGCAGGTGGTACGGGTAGGCATGTGCTGAGCGTACGAAACTCCCAGGGAGAAGATGCTGACTTTCAAGGCCCAGTGTGCTGGCTTTGCGAGTCTGGGTTATTCTCTGCCTGTCCCTGCTGAATCATTGTTCCTGTAGAGCACCCTTCCCTCAGCCACGTTTGCACATGCTCTGCCTGAAACGAATCTCAAAACGGGCGGTCTTCGCTCTTCAGTACAAAAAAGTTACCTCTAGTAAAAGTTCTTGTTCAACTAAGTTATCTAAAAAACAAAACGGACTAACCACACATTTTATGCTTTCTGTGCAGGGGCTTAGCATAGGCAGATTGTGTGTTAGGTAGAAGGGGAGAAGTTATTTCAGCTGATACAGCCCTCTGGGATGTCTGCTGAAATAAAACATGAATTTCCTAACTCATCAGGCCTTGAAAGCAGGGTACCAGTTCTGAAACAGACTGTAAAGGTAAAGTTTCAGAGACAACATTTCAAATCAGTTGACTTCCAAAAGTTGGCACAATCTTGGCACAGTTAATGTGACCGTATCTGCTTGGAGCATAATGTTAAAATAGCTCCAAATCTGACTGTTCAGTATCTGTTTTAAATGGCTCTTTTCTATAAGCTCATGTCTTTTACGCTCTTATCTCAAACTTCTCCTTCAACAAATTTTTCTGTTAGGAGAAATATCTATCCTATCAAAAACGTTCATCAAAACACCGGACCATACTGACAAAAAATACACCTACTTGTAATTTTCAAAAAAAGTTTGACATTTTGAGTCTCAGACATTTTAAACGGAACATGCACGTTTCTGCCAAGCCAAATAAAGCAGCAACTTTTTGTTACTCTTTCTTCGGCTGCTGTGCATGACCCTGTTGAATTTGTCAGTGGTAAAAATGGGCCTAAAATGTTAAAGGATGTTTTTCAGTTTTGTATTCTTAACGATAAGGATTAATAAGAAACAATGTTAAAGCTAATACTTACTCACTTATTGTAGTTTAAAATTCCTCTCCAAACCTTCTCTTTTTAAGGCCAATAATAGTAACTGTAGAAAATGACTGCTGATTCAAGATTTGAACAACTCTTTATTGCTCTTGAATTCTAGGATAAAGCAACATGTATTTTGTGCCAAACTCTTTACTAGTTTCAGTGTATTCTCAAGCTGGCTATTCTGCACAGCAACAGTTGTGTAGTTCTTTTTAAAAAAATAATAATTAAACCTGCAGCTGGTGTACTGTGCAACAGCATGCACTGTTTGAAACGGAGGAAGAGTTTGCTCGTTTTTCATAAAAATTTTTCATATAATAGTGGGGGAAAAACACCATTGATATCTTAACCTTTCATCTAGTGACTCTGTAAGGAATATTTGAACATCTAAAAGCGTATAGGGAATGAAACCTGAAAGATTTTCATTGACATCACAGTAAGAAACCCATCTTCATCATAAAGAGGTGCTAAAGACTGAAAATCGGAATGAGTTCTTGCTGCACCGTCAGGTCTGGTTATGCCCAACACACCAGACCGCGGCAGTCTGTACGTGCTGGCTCAGGTATTGAAAGGAGTCTAACCAGAGCAGCACAAAACTCTGCACTCTTTAATTTACCTTAATACACCATGGACAGATAGCTTTTCAATTCCGGCTCAGAATACTTGTCTTAAAAGTTCTGTTTTCTACAGGAAAAATAATAAATTCATTCATTTATTCAGGAAAGCAGAAGACAGAAATTTGCAAGTACTGGCTTTGTCTGGCCTATTTTAATGCTGGGTGACAGCCTCAACTGTATGTCAAGACTGCTGTGGCTGCATCTACAAAAGCCTTTTGGTTTGTGTTGGAGCAGTGTTATGGTTTTGAAGTTATTCCAATTTCTGATTTGTCATTTGGATCTGCAGACCACTTTTGGTGGACACACACAGTAGATTCTTTTCAGGAGACACTAAACCAGAGTCTCCACTCCAGATGCACCCCAAACATGCGCCAAGAACAGAACTGAGGGTCTGACCAATGATTGCTTGATCAGACCACAGGTGTGGTACAGATAGTAAATCCAGGGGACCAGGCTAAATCTGATGTGGCATATAAACCTCTTGAATTTAGAATCACAGAATGGTTTGGGTTGGAGGGACCTTTAGAGTCCATCTAGTCCAACCCCACTGCAGTGAGCAGGGACATCTTCAACTAGGTCAGGTTACTCAGAGCCCCGTCCAACCCGACCTTGAATGTTTCCACAGATGAACCATCTACAACCTCTCTGGGCAACCTGTGCCAATGTTTCAGCACCCTCATCGTAAAAAAGTTTCTTCCTTTCATCTAGTCTGAATCTGTCCTCCCTTAGTTTAAAACCATCGCCCCTTGTCCTTTTGCTACAGGCCCTACTAAAAAGTCTGTTCCCATCTTATAAGCCCCTTTTAAGTATTGGAAAGCTGAACTTAATGTGCTCTAGATGTTAGAGCTTCTGCATCTCTTGCTTCTGTTTATTGATCTGCTCCTAAGAAATCACTGACTAATGTAAATATAACATTTTTTGTGGTCAGGCTGAGCGTGCTCTCATTCCAGAGTTCTTCCCCAGAGGAACAGTCCCTGTGAATCATTACAAATTGTCACGATTTAGAGTAATTCCTCTAACGTTCCACTAGGTGCTAGGGGTCACCTGCCTCAGCAAACTGAGCGTTATTGTTCATTGATGCTCACGCACTGGTACAAATTTTAGGTCACCCAATTTGTTTACTGGAACTCTTTGACTGGTAGCCAAGTCGTACAGCTGGAAACCAAGGCAGATGCTCAGCAGCTGTCGTCCAGGTTACATGAGCAGGAAGGAGATTTACTGCTTTGCTCAAGCTCGCCAAACCACTGGTTCATTTCTTTGGCAACATTCAGAGCACGCTGGAGACAGAAGTTACGCAGTTTTGTTATTAACTGATCAGGCATTTTTGTTTCTTAACTGTGGGCTTGGGTAGATACGACTTGGTTTCTTTAATGGCCGTATAATTTGTATCCTGAAATTTTGTCTTCTGAACTTTAAAACCCCAGAACTGAAGAACATGAGACTCGGAGAAGCTTGAGACCAAAGCTAGACCCAGATCCTGGGTAGAACTTGAGCCACCAAGGAATGTAATTCCCAAGCAGATTCACCTGGATATACAGTAATTCAATAAAATTAAAATTGAGTCTCAGTGGCTTTATAGTGGCTTGTTTTGACTTCCAGCTTCCATGCTTAGAAATATCTGTCACTGAATAGTTCTTCTATTAATATTATTTTCACTTTTGTCCCCTAGAAGAAATCTGCAATTGCAAAAACATGAAAGATTTGGTCTTCAAAAAACTTGAAACAATGAGAATCACCACTTTTATGTTACCCTTACAGTAAACCTGGTACAACTCTGTTGAACTGATACTTTGCTTTTTTATCCCAAATCTGCCCTCCCCAGCAGCTGTCCTGTGTATCCCTTATGAGCAGCACTGGACGAAGTTCCGTGTTCGGTCTCCTCTCTCCCGCTTCCATTGCCTGCAGGCTTTATTTCTGTTCTGTTAGGTAGAGGTCTCTGCTTGCCTTCTGGGAACTGACTCATTTTGAAGAGATATGACTAAAATACACTGGTGTATGGAGGGAGGAGAACCCTGCTCAGTATGTGGCTTCAGCTACTTCACTGAGGAAGTGCGTGACGCTCCAGCGAACCCCTGATTTGTGTACAGCACCAGAGAGCACTCCAGAACAAGGAACAACTTTCTGTATATTCACATAGATTTTCCCATAGTTATTCTTGCAGGCCACTATATTTCCTTTTGAATTGTACCACCTCTCATTTTAAAAGGAGTTGCTCTTCTTATCCGTATCCTTTCATGAAAAGATGGTTCTAGACCTCATTTTTCTAAAGCTCAGGAACCTTTTCATTTCTAAATGAGCAGGGGGACGGAGCTGCCGTGCAGGTGCAGAGGCGGAAGGCAGGACAGATCACAGCTATTGCCGCTGCAGGAGCCTGCGAGCCTGCTCTGCTGCAAGCAGGGCTAGGAGAAGGGGCCACCAGCAGGCCAGCCCACCCAGCCGTGACCTGGGGACACACTCTGCTACCCAGCATGTCATGTCCCCGGCCAGCTCTGCCAAGCCTTTCGAATTAGCCTCCGGGCTGTTTAACGCAGCTGTACCTGACACAGCCCTTGCCGCTGGAGTGCGATGGCTAAACCCTGCATGCTGTCGCTGCCGGCTCCGGCAGTGGTCACAGGACAGCTGCGTGGACATCCCTGTGTTGTGCATCCTGCTGTTCAGGGGTTTCAGCCCGAGCCTTTCCTTTCTGCTTTTCAGAAATTTCTGCATTTGCCCAACCCAGCATTTGGGATGGTGAGAAGAAATAACCGGGCAACCTCAGATCTGCATTAGGAGCTTTCTTCCACTGGATGTGGTGTTGGTGATGACTTTGGAATACAAACAGCTATAAAGTATCAGGATCCCTGAAGTCTTTGCACACGGCTTCACTTGAGCCTGAACTGCCTGCCTGTAAAACTTCCAGAATGTTTAGGCAATGAAAGCATAGTTGGAAAAAAACACTCCCAACAGTTTGGACTGTCCACTTTTTCTGTATGTTTTGGGTGAAACTGAGAGCAGAATCTGCCCTGAAGCGGGCAAAATTAATTTGGTTATATGCTCTTTTAATTAGCCAGGCACAGGCATCATTTTGTTCTTTTTGTTTAACGTTCATGCTACAAAATAGATGCTTCCTCTCTACCCAGGACATATTTCTCCGAAAACTTCTCCTTTTCACATATGATTTTTCTGCTGTGGACGCAGGAGGGCAGTGCAGTTCTAATTTGGATTCAAACATCTATGAAGCAGATGGTCTTCAACATAAAAGCAAGCTCAGCCCAAGCCCAGGCAAAGCTTTCATTCCAGTTAAAGGGTAGTTTCTACTCTTTCCTTCATTGTTATACTTGGCAACCCACCTGTAATTACACTTTTAAAAATAAATATATCTTCCTCAACCTCTGCACACACAGCAAATATCTATACTGCCAAAGAAAAATTACAAAAGGGGGGGGGAAAGGAAGGGGGGGGGAAGGAAAGGAAGGGGGGGGGGGAAAGAAAGGAAGGGGGGGAAAAGGAAAGGAAGGGGGGGAAAAGGAAAGGAAGGGGGGGAAAAGGAAAGGAAGGGGGGGAAAAGGAAAGGAAGGGGGGGAAAAGGAAAGGAAGGGGGGGAAAGGAAAGGAAGGGGGGGAAAAGGAAAGGAAGGGGGGGAAAAGGAAAGGAAGGGGGGGAAAAGGAAAGGAAGGGGGGGAAAAGGAAAGGAAGGGGGGGAAAAGGAAAGGAAGGGGGGGAAAAGGAAAGGAAGGGGGGGAAAAGGAAAGGAAGGGGGGAAAGAGGAAGGGGGGAAAGAGGAAGGGGGGAAAAAGGAAGGGGGGAAAAAAGGAAGGGGGGAAAAAGGAAGGGGGGAAAAGGAAGGGGGGGAAAAGGAAGGGGGGGAAAAGGAAGGGGGGGAAAAGGAAGGGGGGGAAAAGGAAGGGGGGGAAAAGGAAGGGGGGGAAAAGGAAAGGAAGGGGGGGAAAGGAAAGGAAGGGGGGGAAAAGGAAAGGAAGGGGGGGAAAAGGAAAGGAAGGGGGGGAAAAGGAAAGGAAGGGGGGGAAAAGGAAAGGAAGGGGGGGAAAAGGAAAGGAAGGGGGGGGAAGAGGAAGGGGGGAAAGAGGAAGGGGGGAAAGAGGAAGGGGGGAAAGAGGAAGGGGGGGAAAAGGAAGGGGGGAAAAGGAAGGGGGGAAAAGGAAGGGGGGAAAAGGAAGGGGGGGAAAAGGAAGGGGGGGAAAAGGAAGGGGGGGAAAAAGGAAGGGGGGGAAAAAGGAAGGGGGGGAAAGGAAGGGGGGGAAAAGGAAGGGGGGAAAAGGAAGGGGGGAAAAGGAAGGGGGGGAAAAGGAAGGGGGGGAAAAGGAAGGGGGGGAAAAGGAAGGGGGGGAAAAGGAAGGGGGGGAAAAGGAAGGGGGGGAAAAAGGAAGGGGGGGAAAAAGGAAGGGGGGGAAAAAGGAAGGGGGGGAAAAAGGAAGGGGGGGAAAAAGGAAGGGGGGGAAAAAGGAAGGGGGGGAAAAAGGAAGGGGGGGAAAAAGGAAGGGGGGGAAAAAGGAAGGGGGGGAAAAAGGAAGGGGGGGAAAAAGGAAGGGGGGAAAAAGGAAGGGGAGGGGGAAAGGGGAAAAAAGTTTAAAAGGGAGGAAACGGGAGGAAAGGGAAGGGAGGAAGGAGGAACGAGGGGAAAAGGGGGGGAAATGGGGGAGAAAAAAGAAGAAGAAAAGGGAAGGAAAAAAAAAGGGGAAGGTGGGGAATAAGGCAGAAAATATTCCCTAAGTGTAAAGAAGTGGATCTATCAGTGCTACTGGGGACTAAATCCTGGAAGGTGCTGATCACCCATAACCACTCTGGAGTCCTGTACCGTTTGTAAGTGCTGGGCTGAACTCAAAAGCAGACCAAGCGCATCTGAAATCGACCTTTCCAACATCACCGAGTATCGGCTCTGCGAGATAAGCTCTTCAGACTTCCAGACTGCAACCGGTACGAGCGTGTAACAAATACGCTGAATACCGAGTTCAGCAAGGCAGGGGTTAGTGCGATAGCCTCTCGCCTGTAGCAGAGGGAGCCCATACTGTGCTTGAGATTAAAATAAAATAAATGGAGTTGCTTTCTTAAGTGTCTCTTGGTCTTTTTCACCACCTTAAAAACATCTGTATTACACAGGATAGGCAGAGCCCAACAAGGGACTTCCAGTCTGAATAAAAAGGCAGTGCTAGAGGATGTCAGTGGGCTGGATTTTTAGGGGAGCAAAACGTCATTGCTAATGGAATTAATTGCTTATTGGAAACGAAGACTAAAAGTTCTGCCCACGATTTAATGTAATCTTCAACAGGGAACTAAATGATCCTGGTATTGATGGAAAAGGCAAAACTGCAACTTGCAAACTAAACTGAAAAAAGAGGGCAAATTTCCACAGGCAAACTCTGGTTTCACAGATTTTGTGTCTCCCATCAGTGGAGGCTTTTGATTTCTCCCCGTAATGCTCTCTTCAAGCTTTATTGATCATGCTTGCTCTGGAATCGCGAACCTACCCGTTCGGTGTTTTGTACTTATTCTGCCCTGCGCATAAACAAGCTGCTGGACTGAAAGGCATCAAAAAGAAGTCAAGTCAGGATGCCAACTCATGTACACCTCTAAATAAATCTTAGAAATTTTACTCAAGGGAGAAACAGTAGCTGCATGGTTTTGAAATGTGTGAAACAGGGACAGGAAATTACTGCTTAACAAGAAAGAAAAATGTTAGTTATTAGTTTTTCCGAGTAACACTTTTGGCAGATTTGTTCTGATCCCTTCTGACAGGTCAGCCTGCTCGTTCAAATTTCCCCTGTAAAATGTATTTCCACTGTCACATTCTGTTTATTTGGGTGCGTTCACTTCACAGTGGTTCTTCCAACAAGATGCCTTTGTGGAATGGCATTTTGTAAAGTAAATGCTTAATACCACCCAAACAAATAGTCACTGAAGGAAATGAGTAGTTTGGGGAAAAAAAGATTGCCCTGTTTGATGCAATAATTTGGGGGTTTTTAAGCACAATTCCCCCCCCCCCCCCCCCCCCCAGCATATTGAGGCAAAGTCAGCTATTTAGCGTGAACAGAAGTCTGTTGTTAGCAGGGTATTGGCTGTAACCAGGCTCTTACCTTGTGCAGAACCTGAGGAAGGGTGTGTTTCTGAAACCGCCCCAGCACCGCTCGGGGTCTGGATCCCACCACATACCGCAGTGTTGAGAAACCTTCCAAGCATATGGCTACACGAGGCGGGGGATATTGTACCAGCGGTACCACGTAGCATGTGCGGCATATGGTGGCACGACACAAGATCTCACAGAATCTGTTGTAGTCACACCTGCAGAGAAGATTTTGTGCTGAAATACTTCTTAATTGGGAAAATGTTTTCCTTAAATTCCATCGGTCATCCATTTGTGGCACTTCCTAGTCTTTTTCTGTTTGATCCTTTTCATGGGTGATTTTGTTCCTGGGGTAAACACTCACAGAGAGATATATAGAAAGTGCAGAAATCACTGATGATCTCTGTGGCCATTATTTTATACTACTATTTTATGAACATTTCTAGCTAATGTTTTAGTGGGCTGTGTTCTACCTTAATATATATTTCTGCATTTGCTTTTTCTGTATTTCAAATTTCAGCTTACTAAGTGTTAAGACTGAAGTATCAAGAAATCACACGACCACGTAGCACATTTCATTTTGGCTCCTTGGTTCGTCTCCAGCATGAAGCGACATTATGATTCTTTAAAGGCAGATAAAAAAAAATAAATCAAGTAGTTTCAAGTTATTCCAATCAGGTTAAAAAAAAAAAAAAAAAAGGACAATATACTAGTAGAATAATCACCTTTACAAACATCTCATAAGATATAAAATAATAGTAATAGTAATTCTTGTCTCTGACAGAAGAGTTTACCTTGCTTCTGTTTCTGGTTTCACATTCCTACCACACCCCGAGACATTCCCGTACGACTGAAAACCTAATTCAACTGAAAATTAAACCGGCAAAAAATGGGTCAGCCAGGTTGGTCTCTGCATTGCCTCAACATGTAGCTAAAACGTCTTGGTAAAGGGGGGGGGGGTGTGCTGCTAAGGGTAGGGAGGGAGGGAGGAACTGCCCTTATGAGCAGCATCTTCGATTTGGGCTGAGACCATAACCTGAGACCAACTTCCACTGAATTCAGGGGAATCACAGCACCCCAAGGGCCTTTCACTGGGGCCTTTTCCTTATCAAGTCCTTCAAAAAATTACTAGATTGGCTAAAAAAAAAAAAAATTTGAAAATATCAAGGTAATAACACAGTGTTTATACCTTTTTCTGAAGGCACACTTTTCTGTTGAAGGTGTATGTGACGCAAAAAAGGGAAGAAATGGCTAAAATTCAAGCAGTAAAAGAAAAATCACAGCAAAACCAAGAAAAAAAAGTTGCTGAAATTGAGAAGGTGCATGTCAAAAAGGAGTAGTAAAAAGCATTTCTGGAGCCGATACTTCGGAACTCCGTTGCACTGGTATTAAAATATGGAGCAGCTCCCTCTGCCTTTCCTTTTGTAACAGGTTTGTCACGTGCAAAGCTAACAAAATAATCAAAGCAGTCACTGGAAAATTGTCAGTGAATTTTAAAAAGGAAGGAACCACAGGATATTAGTAGTTGGAAAGACTGACTCTTCTGCAGTGGGATACTACAATTTTTTTATCTGCATTTCTATCAATATACGTGTTCCTCACCGCTGCAATATATGCTGCTAATTAACGCAATACACGTAGCTACTTACATAGCCAAGAGCATTGCAATTAATAAGTACTAAGCTCTAAAATCTATAATTCCTTTTGAGTTTTGACTAAAGCCATCTCATGAAAGAGAAAAACGGCACAAGGACTTATACACAGCTAAAAGCATACAGCAAAACTTTTGAAGTTTGGCTACCTCAGTATTGTATTTTTTCAGCCAGTTACGTTTTTGTATTTTGTCAGAGAGAAAAATAATGATGCCTCTGCGCTTCTCCCCCGCTCCCGATAGCAAGCATGAAAGTAAAGGAAATTTGATCAAGTTCACACAGAACCTGCATTAACATTGGTTTCAGCTGCAATTATCTACTAAAGGATTGCCTTTTCTTCCATATTAACACAGCTGACTGTGGAAAAGATAATATTTTCATCGTTATTGGGTTGGGTCTGGAAAACTTTAAAGATGGCAGGACCGGATTTTGGGCTAGATCATCGTTATGAAGTCTCTACTTTTATTTTGACAAATTTCGTGTGTAGAAAGACCCGCTTATTCGTGGCATTAAATAGCAGAAATCTTCACGAGGATGCAATGAGCAACCAGTTGTGGCAAATAATCATCCCCAAGTGGGTTCCTGAACTGTATAAAACGTTCAGAAAATAAAGTAGTACTGAACTATAGAAAGTTATTTCAGTTTTTACGGAGAGGCTACATTAATTCTTTTTTTTTTTTTTTCGTTTCTTTTCATTCTGTTACAGCAATCATAACATTTTTATTTGTTCATCACATTTGGAGAGAGTGCTGTTCTTTTTTCTGTAAAAAGAAATGTGGAAACTAGTCTTTCACTCCTTCCCTGTTTCGCTGGTGTAATTCTGCTTTCATTTGCAATCTCTGTATAATATCACTCCTGATACAGAGGAACATGTCAGAAAAAAAGACAAACAGACCCTCTTTTTTAAAAAGCACTTCCATAAGAGATTATTCAAAACTAGAGGATTTTTCTTCTGGCATTTCAGACAGAGCATTCCTGAAACATCCATGCCCTGCCACCATCTTGAGGAAGCTGGCTGGACAACTGTGAGGGTTAGCAAAAAATAAGTGTCAGGAATATTAAAATAATGAGATTGTTGCCTGGCAAACTGTTTTGAAAACTAAGATCCAAGATACGTCTCCCGCGCAGCCAGAGGATATGACTGAGATAAAGGGACGACCGTACAGAAATATACCCCAAAATCCTATAATCCATTTGTCCATAACTATTTCCAGCCACCAGAATCAAGAACAAACAAACAAAGCAATCTGACCTCAGCAGAAAAGATAAAGTGAACTGCAAACAAATCTAAAATTCCATCTCCCTCATCAACATGCTCAAAATGCCCTCTGCAGCCCGCGCCGGAGAGGAGCGGGACAGCCCAGCCAGCCAGCGAGCTCTGCAAAAACACCCTTGGGACCAAAAAAAAAATCTCAACAGCAGGATGAAAGAAAGTGCCATATCAATTTCATTTCCATTCATCATTGTTAAGCTTCAGGTTTAAGAAAGTTTCATTGCCCATAAATACTCAGATCATAAGCAGCTGCACATGATATCATTTAGAGCCCGGTTGCATAACACGTATTTCCCCCGAGCTTTGTCCCTAAGCTGCAGCCTGACAGGCATCAGCGAGATCCAGCCTGCTTTTTTAAAACAGCCTGCGCAGCGTTTTTACATTTAGCAGCTGAACCAAACTTCACAAAAGCGGCCGAAAAGAATTGGTAAAAGGTTAGGATAGATTGACTGTTTCAAAATTGGAATACTAATGATGATCTTTAATGAAGCCTGACAGTACAATCTGTTTCTTATTGTTCCCTAAGTGCTGGCCACTGATCATATTCACTGGCTTTAGGTGACGGGGACAGACAGGGACAAATGGGCCCCACTGGTGAGCAGGACTGTGCACAGCTGATCTTTCAACAAGGATTAAATTAATTAAAATGATCCTCCCATCAGAAGAATCAATCCTTTGATTTGTTATCATCATAGTGGTTATTAATTTTGAATTATATCTAATTGGTGCCACTGCTGTTTGGGTCAGCTGGCTTAGTAATCTTAGAAAGCAGTAAAGAATATATAATTTTAGTAGCTCTGGCAGGGAACAGGGGAGCTGAAGGAGGTAAAAAAAATCACCAGCTTGTTTTAATACCTCTCATAATGTGGAATAACAATGGAGAAAGCAGGCAAAATACCTGCAAGACCCAACTGGTGAAAACTGACTCTGCTTTATTAATTTCACTGCTTTTAATACAAAATTAAGGCACTTTCTCATAAGGATAGGCTTAAAGAAATATTTTATTATCACGTCAATAATAAGCACAATAGAAAATACTTCATTTTCTGGGCAAAGACAATATGCTCAGGGCTGGACAGGACTCGGGGAAGCCCAGGCTGATCAAGGAGGTCACCGCTAGACTTCAGAGACAGAACTTGCACAGGTTCCGTGCTACCTGGCCCAACCATTTCAGGACTTGGCCCTAGCTCCACAAACAACGTCTCCCATTTATTCCCATAACCAGTCTTTTGAAACAGATGTCAATGACAACAAGATTAGGTCCGGGAGGATCTGGTCTCCTACTCAAATTTTTAAGGTATTTAAGCACTTTAAGACGTCAACAGGAGCTTAGAAGAAATCACAGGAGCACGTGCATGTCGAGCAAGGTTGCCCATCTGCATGGTGTTGAAGTTTGGGCTGGGTGTGTTATCTCCACAGCCATACGCTCAAATAGTGCCTAAATCATCCCTGCAAGTGGATGTAGGGCGGCTTCTTTGTGGTTTAGATTGAAGTGACGGAGTAAGAGAAAGGCCACGCTCTGTGCCTTATAGCAACAGGCATCTTAATGAGGTGAGGACACAACTGCTCCTGACGGAGCTGGTAGTTTTTTTTCCATTCGCTTTTCAGAGATTAATGCAAGACTGCCATGGATGTTCTGAAGGAGAGCTAAATCCTGAATCCTAGATGATATTCACACAAATTAAAGCCCCAGAGATTTCTATTGAAGCAAGTGATATCTGAATCTCACTCGGATGAGAACATGGACATAATTCTTACTTTTGTTAGCTTCTCTTCTACACATAGGAAATCGTTTCTATCTTACCTGTCTATTAATATAAATATTCAACAGCAAGAGCATTGCTTAATGAACAGAGCAGTTCATCTGGGAAGGCATCTATTTCATCAGTGGAACAGGTTTTTAGATGGCAGATATCTATATAATCTAACACATTTGGGGGCTGAGTGTGTTACCTCCCTCTTCCCTGCAGCTGGCAACAGGAGGCGTTGCTCTCTTTGCAAATCCACAGTCTCTCCTTCCCTTTCTCCAGCCACACTCTCAGCCTAGACAACTAGCTGTCTCGTAAGAAGAGGAACTACATTGCAAGACCAATAAGAGTGGTGCAATCCTGATTTCTCTTGGGGTGATCTCTTCTTCTCTAGGAGGGTGGCACAAGTGTTGTAATTCCGTGTTTTATCTAAAACCCCAGTTAGGCTGGAATAATAACACTTGAGTAAAAATTATTTCATGCACGTTAGCCCTCTGAAGTCGACAGCAAAATCATCAACCCAGCAGCATCTATCCACTACATTAGATGACGAACAGGCCTTTTACAGTCTTAGCTACGTTCTGTAAGAAATTCTGCGTAAGCTAATCTTGTCAGGCTTTACTATAGGCCACAATTCCCACCAAACAATCTTCATAACTCAAGTAGTAAAAACAGAACTTAAAACCCCTGTCTTTGATTCCTCGTCCTCCACATGGTCATCCTTCAGCTATACAAAAGCAGGATAAAGCTCCATCAAATTACAGGGCTTTATAACATTATAAATAAAAAGCTTTTCTATGATAGAACCAAATCTTCATCCAAGTTAGGGGAGCTGGAACATCCAGACCTGAGTCCTATTTCATAGGTTAAAAGCATTTATACCTGTTAGATTAATTTTCCTTTTTTCTTTTCTCCACACACATTCCCTCCTACTTGTTCTGCCGTGTTAGACTGGGCACAATGAGCTCAGTCAACACCATGAAGAACTGTTTGGACAAGGGGTAAGTTATAGATTGTAAAATCCAACTATTGTTGCTGACCCCAGCACTGGTTTGCTATATATATATATATATATGTCTTTGATCATATATATATATAGGTATATGGTATACCATGGATGCCATATTGCGATATGGCATACCACGTGCCATATTGGTATACATTATACATATGACTTTGAATAAATTGCATCTCTACCATTTGTTTCTTTGTTTGAATGTCCCGCAAAATATTTTTAGGCAAATGAAGATAAATATAATTCCTAATGCTCCCATAGATCCTTTTTTTTTTTTTTTTAAACAATCACGCTAGGGTTTTTTTGTGTTTTTCTTTTAAAAATCGATAGCATGCATTTCAAAACCGGATGGAACCAAAGGCTACTGACTGATGTCCAGTGGGACAATACCAGCTCCCAACTGTCATATCTAAGACTGGTATTCCATCAGTTTTATCACATCTGCGGTCAGAAGAGATAAGCAGGTTAAAAGAGACTCATTGAAATTGCCACAATGAGAAGAGTCTCAGAAAAAAAAAAAGAAAGATTAAAATATTTTGAGAGCTACACAAGGCTATCATTGTTTAGTTAGTCTTTGAGTCACGCTTGAGCTCAAATCTTCTTCTTATATTCTGCTTAGAGACACAGCTGTTTTAACTGGGCTTACAAAATTCCTCTAAGTACAAAAGTATACATTAAAGCAAGCACACCGAAGAACCCGCTTAATTCTAAACTCAGTTCTCAAAAATGCATGCATTACTTTGCTATCTAGTATTGCTTTTTTGTTCAGTTATATCTAAATATAACGTTTCCTTACAAACATGATGCCTTTCAGTGTTGTAATTGTAAAAGCTATTTTACACACCGGGAGGCAGCAGCGTAGATCTGCCCCAGAAAAT
Organism: Phalacrocorax aristotelis; assembly: GCF_949628215.1. Lineage (NCBI taxonomy): Eukaryota > Metazoa > Chordata > Aves > Suliformes > Phalacrocoracidae > Phalacrocorax > Phalacrocorax aristotelis. The sequence continues at coordinate 66,542,981 of NC_134280.1, forward strand.
CCAAAATGCCACCACTGGGACGTCAGATGTCTATCTCCCTGAATCAAACCAGTGATTCAGCAGAAGGTGGAACGCACGTCTTCCCCCCCATGACAGCAGTGGAATCCAGTATTTATATTTTGTAAAATTATTACTGGAATCCAGTACGTTCACCTTTACGCACACACAAAGTTTTAGTCGTGAGAACCATATTAGTCCTTTAAGGCTGTAGAAGCCCCTGTTTTTTCTTCTCTAAATCTTGCCCAAAACCACTGTGGACATTTTCATAGCCAACAAAGCAGATAGGCATTTTTCCCATAAAAGCCAACCACTCCAAACCCCAGAAGATACAGAAACACAAAAAGAAACGTTTGGAAAAGAAACCCTGCTACCCAGATGAGAAAGTAGATCCAACAGCTGTACTCACTGCTTAAACAGTACGAATATTTCTGGTCACCTATATTATAAATTCTTCTTCAAAATAAACAATGTAACCTGCAGAGTTTTTATTATTTCAGGATTCCCTCAAGTAAACTCCAACCCCTGATGAGATATTGCTTCGAACAGTGCAAGTTCAGAAGCCTCCAACAGCTTTTTCCTTTGATTCAGATCTCACTGTAAAATTACCACTTACTTTACAAGCTCTAAAGAAGACAGATAGATCTTGAGAGGCATAACTGCATCAAAGGAACGCAACATGGGAAGAGAAAACTCATGTGCACATTGAAAACAGAGCTTAAATAGAGCCAAGCTAAAGTATTTGCGGAGATTGCTCTCATCTCTTTCTAGCGACCATGATTTCCACACAACATGTTTGGACACTGTCAGATTTTTGTAAAGAAAACTCAGCTTCTAATGGTGGTTTTTAGTTTATATGGTGACAGGCTTTCTGGAATTCCCCGTCTCTGCACTCTTTTTGTTCCCCTAAATACTTTCCCTGCTGGAAAATGCACTGATTCCAAACAGCTATAATGGCTAAGTCCTCTAGCAAATGTCTTAAGTACCTGATTTTGAATAACACCTTGTCCAAGGAATTGGTCAGTTGTTAACCTTTAACCCTATGTACTGCCATGCAGGAGGAATCCGCTTAAAATTCTCATTGTAAAGATACACAAGGAGTAGCATTAAGGCTATTTGACCTCGGGATTTTCTGAAGGTAACTTTTGGATGTAATTTTCTCACATCTTTTTGCATTTGCAAATAATTCCTTAAACAACAGTCCAAACAAACTTACTTCTCAAGGTGCATTTTTCTTTCATTTTGTGATCCCATTTAGCAGTGAGGGGGCTGAGAATTCTTTCCAGAGAAAGTTATAAACGATTTAGGATTCAGAAGTGCCTAAGAAAGAAGCCGTATTTACTTTCGCTGGAAAGGGGGACGTAAGTTCTCTTTAACAAGTGATCTTTCTGGTAGTAGAGTTATCCCAAGTGACCAGAAATCATTCACCGGGAAAGGTGAAAAGCTAGGTATAGACCTGCCTCATGCACGTAACTAAAAAGAAAACCGTGTAATGCAGACAGATGCCCTAATATTTTTACATAATAGAAAATGACCGCCTAGAACAAATATGCAGAATATAACTGTTGCAGACGGATAAGGAAACTTGCTTGAAAAAGAAGCAATTACGATTCTACCACACCACATGAGGTTCTCTTTCAATAAGAAAAGAAGTCAGACTTATCAGTTATCTTGCGTCTAGGTTGCAAGCATGCTGAAAAGGAGCTGTGAGATGTATGTAAACTGAGTCGCAACATATGATGCAGAGTTACAACTTTCCTCTGTCCTTCTTATTAGAAAATCCATCAACACTACAATATATTTTGGTCTCACCTTCCCTTTTACTGTATTTCCAACCACTCGGTTGAAAGCACAAGTGAAATCTTGCCCTCGCTGAAATCACAGGAAGTTTAGCTCCTGATTTCAGTGGAGCTAGGAAGTCATCAGTCGCGGGGAGAATTCCCTTTGATATAGAAATGTTTCAGTGATAAATAGACACCAACAACTATTGAACGCAGGCCTCCTTGCTGACTCGAAATACATAGACAACACAGGACAGGGTGGGGAACGGTCGAAGCAGGGCCGCATTAAGTGTCTGGGCAGCTCCAGGTAGTGTATGTGTACATACAAAGGTCTAGGGGATTAGATCACATGTGAAGTGAGGCAGGACACTATCGCACGCCCAGCACGCTTGGGTTCATTGCACGTGCAATGAAGAGTCCCCTGCAGAGGCACAGGACACCCAGTGTCTCTGCTGTCAGACCTACGTGTCAGCTGCTCCCCCCTTCCCAGTGGGGACTCTAAGGGTTCGTGCCTGAACGTGGGATGAGGCCAAAGCACAGCCGGGGAGCTGGAAGTTTAGAAGATCCCAGAGCAGGTAAGTTGCTCCACAGACCTTCCTCTACCACCTGCTTACAGGCCACATCATGAGACAGTTCAGGCCGAAACTCAGTTGGCTCAGGCTAGGTTCATAGTCTGGATCTCCAATGTTACCTTAACCCCACCTCTTCATTAGGCACCTCTTTCTGTCAGAAATATTTTACTGTGTTAATGAGCAGAACGTAGGATTTCTTGAAGCAACATAGGGTTGCTTGCTGGTGGTCCTACAAAGTAGAAGCTCTTAAAGATACTCTGGTAGCCTGGGAATGAGATATTCTCTTCAGCACTGGGGAGGACTATCTTTGAAGTTAAGGAGGTAAAAAAATGGATTACCTTTTCTATGAATATGTCTGTTTCCATTAAATAATTTAAAAATTACGCTCAGTAAAACCAGCAGCTGTAGATAGATCCCAGCATCTGCGACTCAAACGGGAACTCTTAGGTAGTCTGATTCATGCTACGTGTCCTGTTTATGAGGGTGGTTTGTGCTTTGTTTTTTATTATTATTTACTCTGCATATATGGGAAATAAATGTTTTGCAGTGAGTTCCTGAAAACAGATGCATGATTCATCTAACCCCCAACTTCTATTGGCAAAAGTGCCATAAGTAATCATCTTTGTGTTTAAAAAAAAAAAAAAAGAAAGAAGAAAGAAAAAGGAAACACAGCAAATTTCTTGTGTAACTACACTCTTGGATACAATTCTTTGCTCCCACTTAAAGTTACTGTTACCAATGCTGTTATCAAATCAGATGTTTTTCTTTAAAGTTTTAAAAATATTTCTCGTCTAGTCTGTCCAAGTACAGGTAGGCTTCTTTTCCTGCCATGTCTTTTGCATTCACTTAAGTCAAATGCATTTCATAAATTCAATATCCTTCACCATCTCAGCTCACAAGTAAAACAGAGTCATCAGCATTCAGATATGTTGTTGTTTCAGTGAATTTTTTTCCCTTGTTCTAAAGAGTTCCTTAATCTTTCTGAGGATTTCTGTTCTTTGTGAACATTCAGGGATTCTGGCTCCTGGAATTTTGGATAGGTCCAACCTCAATAAACCTTCCTCACCTTCTCAGTATTCGAAGCAACAACATGCAGATACAAAGCACATGGATAAATAGGCAGTGGTTCCTTCGTACTCTACGAATAGCACAACGACGTTCTGCCGGCAGGACTCACTGGGCTGGAATCAATGCGATTCAAATTCCCCTTATCATTTCCTCTAGGTTATTTTAGAGGTGAGCAAAGAGCAGAATGACAGAACAGTAAAGAAACCAAAAATGCATGCTCTACCTTTCCACTATGTCTGGCTTTTCCCCATCCTTTAGTCAGTGCTTTCATACAAGATGCAGCACATCATTTGCAAGTTCATTACACATAGTTTATCCCGAGCACAGCCCGAACACGGGCCGCCTCACGTTCCAGTTTACAGACCAGGAGAGCAAGGCGACCTTGAGATAACCACCATATAAACAGATGAGCCAGTCTCATTTATCCAGAATCCTGAGGTTCAAGAGATTGATCACTGATCTGAATTCACACATTTTCGACCCATGTTTGATTTTCGAATGCCTTAAATTGGAAAGGCACAAGAAAAGTTCAGATGCAGAACCTTCCTTTAAACATATATGTTTAGTTAGGGTCAGTCAGAGCAAACAGATGAACAATAGATATGTATGCATTAAATCTAAGACGCTTTGTGTATTTACATTTGTGGACCCACTTTCGAACACTTTACCATTTAAAGCTTTGTCTCAGTCTCCCCACATACAATGATGAAAATTCCAACTCAGTAGCTGAACTCATTAAAGGCTACCGGGGCCCCCCAGTTTCTGGCTTCTCCTAGGACAACTCAACAGTCTAGTGAGGCCCTTGAATTTTAAGTAATATTTAAAAGAAGGAAAGAGTAATTGGAGGCATTACTATTGTAATAAAAACAAAACCCCACAACATCACATCTGTTTTGGCAAAATCCTCAAGTGGGCCTTAAAGTAAGATTTACTTTAAAATATCTTCTTTCATCTGATGACTGGAGAAGATGAAAGCTGCCATTCACGAGGCATCTTCTAGTTAATTTTGGCACTTCTCAGATGACGTAGTTGTGCATTTCTACTATATTCTGGGTGCCCCATACATGGAAACAGCTATGCTTCTATATGTCATTGCTCATAAACCAGAGATCTTTAAAATGATTTGCTAATCCTATCTGAATTTCTGCTGTAGGCTTGGGTAAGCTGAAACCAAAGTCCTTCAAGGAAATACTGAAAATTGCTATAGACTTGGCATCGTATATTTATGTGTATGGAATATTTGCTGTTTATGGAATGAGTATACCTAAGGAAATCTTAGACAACCAAATAGCAGGGGTATGAGCTAACAAATTGTTTGCATCACACGCTCTAGTCTACGAATACCTCCCTAATGTCACTCCACTTCTCATCCCTGACGCGGTGAGTAAATGCACTGCAATGTAGAATTGCTTGCATGATAAAGGAACTTTTTAAACAAATATCCCCAAATAAGAAAAATTAAAAAGTGGAAGGTTGTAGTGAAACATTGAAACAGCCAAAGCCCAGAGAGGTCGCTCAGCCCCAGAAGCAGCATATTTTGTTCTTGCCGTATACTTTTGGGCTGCATGTTCTTTCATGGAAGAGAGTGTTGGCTAGTTGCGACCAAGAGAATCGGTTAATCACATTGCCGTGCTTTGCCTTTTATGCAAAAGTATGTGAAAAGTTCATATAAATGTTAAGTAACTGTTCATTAAACTCCCATTTTTCTCTGCGGTGGCAATTTCCCAGGCAGCTGGGGTGGAGGTGGGAATCCCCATTTCAGTCATGGGTTGTTGCGTATGGCTAAAGACCAAACCAACCGGATTTATTAACTTCATATCTAGCAGCGAGGAGTTTGTGTCAGACCCACCACAGCCCTAATAGGTCTCCTACTGGGCCACAAACACCAGTACAAATGGCAGGGCTGCCAGCACAACCCCAGCATGAATGGGCCTAAATTAGCCAGTGCCTAATAACCAGTTTACTAACACCTGTATTAGTACTGTATCACTGTGGGGAGGACTGCTGTTAGACAAGGCATAATCCCATAAGCTTGTCATTTGCATATCCCTCATTAGCTGATTAAAACCTGAAGGAGGCAGGTTTTTGCAGCCGGTGGGTCCATTCCAACGCTCCGGCTGCCTGGGTGGCTTGATAATGAAGTAACGGTGGTGATTGTGAGGTTTATATGTATGGAAGGGATTAAGAGTATTAGAGTTTGTGTGAACCGATGTTGCCATATTCTCTCTACTGGATCACAGTAATTGGATGGGAGGAGCAAGAGTGGATCCATTAGTTTTGTCTGTTTGCCCAGGAGCTGGGTGCTAGAGATTCAATTTTGCTTCCTTTTGCTCCTTTGCTTTTGTGAAGCATGGCTGCTTTGTCTAAGCGAGCCCTTAGCACCTCTGTACACTACCCACGCTAAGGCGATTCAGCCACAAAGAAGAAACCTCAGAGACAGCCAGCATAAAATGCAGCCTGGACTCAAGTACTACTTGAGGGCAGCACAATCCCTCCTAGCCCAATCCTGGGAGAGAAAGCAAGAGATAATTGAAATCTATAAACACCTCTGGAGCCTTTTTATTATTTTATTAGTTCTCCACATTTGGGCTTAACAAACCTCATCATCAAAGAAGCCGTGAGCTCCTTACAAGAAAACTGAATGGCTTGAAATTTCACTGACTTAAGGAGCAATTGTTGAGAGTATTTGCTCGGCTTGCATGATTCTAATGCAAAAAAAAAAAAAAAATCCATTTCCTACATTATTTGTACAGCTGGAGCAATCACTCTGTGTGACCGATGATGTAAAAAAAAATTTGCAAGATTGTCTCTCCCATAGTGCCAAAAGTGCACCTTCAGTGACAGCAAGAAGAAAACATACTAAGCAGTTCAGGAAAGCCTGATGCCAAAGACAGGCTTAGCAGGATGTGAAGCACAGGTTATACACAACAGACATTGATTAAAGTCACAATGTTTTTTGGGGGGGCATATTTTAGTCATTCTAACATGGCCACATCATTTCAGCAATAATTTGGAGAATGCTTTCTTCTGTTCAGACTAGCTTAATGATCAAAAAAATGACTATGCAAATGAAGCTGTGGGGCACAGAGAAGATGGGACTATTCAAATACAATAAACCAATAGAAGCAACACCCACTGGCAGCATATTTTTTTCTGATTTTTTTTAATACTATTTTTGTCCTCAAGCTTAACACCATCATTTGCTTAATTACACTTCCCTGAATTTGGGTACTAAAATCTCTGTTTTAGATCACCTTTTTGTGTTTTTATCCTAAACAATGGCAGTTGTTTGTGAAACAAAAGAAACTACATGTTTCTTTGGTTAGAGATGTGAGAGAACTGAAAATATTCTGGTCTTTGTACATAAAATAAATTTAAGAACAACTAGATGCACAGTGGCAGTGCAAAGTTAACAAATAATGTGTGATTTGTCCTTGTATTACTCCAAGATCTCCTCACTGGAATAGTTTTATCAGCATGAAACTATAGTGACACAGACCCTATTTCTTAAGCAGCGATTGAATCTGTTTTACTGACTCCATGTACCATCAATATAGTTACATGCATTTTCATGATGCTGTGATCAGTTATTGCCTTTCACCTGAATTTTACAAAGGAAGAAGACAATACTGTGTTTCTAATTGGATGCAAAAGGGAATGTTTAAACTAGAGACAGCCCAACATTTACTCCCTAATTCTATACCTGAGTTATATAGACTTAATTAACGCCTGCAGCAGGCTGTGAGCTGACCTGATGAGGCAGCTCAGGGGTGTGAGAAGATATGCACCAAAAGTAGCTTTGCGTCTTCTTTCTCTCAAGCCATTAGAGGATAAGGACAGGCACAACCAACCTGCCCGGTTACTGGAGACCCTGAAATCCAGACACGAACTGCAGCTCTTCAGCTACAGCTTTTGTCTCCAGGAATATACCCAACCCTAAGCACTGGAAGGGTTCCCTGGAAAGCAACATAAATAGGGGATGCATAGGCTCTGTCCCCTTTGGGTGACAGCACAACACTGGGAGACTGTGGAGCCTCATATTCCTACAGCTGAGTTGAATCTTTGGATTCAAACACTCTTAAACTGGATGGTGTGAGATACAGTGCTGACAGCTGAAGATTCCTGAAGTCCAAGGAGTTGAGTTTCTGCACTCACTGACCCCCACTGCCTCTGGCAGGTGACAACCGCATCACGTACAATATTCCTTCTCTGTTCGTGCTGCAGGCTTGAGCTATGAACAAGGGCTCCTGCTCTGCCCTTTTCTAATTTAAAACAGCATTGAGAGCAGCCAAGAGACCAAATAAAAATCTACATCCAAAATATTCTCCTGTTTTTTTCCCCACAGAAAATTAAATTTGGGAATTACACTACTTAAAGAAGTGTCTGCACGTAGGTATCCCTAGAAGGTACCACAGTAGTGCCCTGTCTGCTCCCTGTTTTAAGTAAACCATATCTGCTGTTAGAAACAAGAAATTCCCCGTGTCTTTACCCACTTCTCTTTTATGGCAGCCACACATCCCTACTGCGAATGGACAGTTCAGGCAGACTACTACATTTGACCTCGTGGGATTTCAGGAAGCTATGCACGGTACCGCCAGCTTGTGCAAGCAATCCCTTTCCTCTCTTGATGATGAAACCCTTCTTTTGCTTTCTTCTTTCTCTCCTTCTTGCAGGAGCTGAGCCCTCTGCGGTGGCTCTGACAATGCCGGTTTTGTCTGCAGGGTAATGCTACCTGTAACACCACCCAACCCAACCTCATGGCTATGAGACATCAGGTCACCACCATGCTGTATGGATGATTAATGAAACAGCACTGGTGCCAAAACACTGCTGAAAGGACAACACACATTTGTCTAAAGATTATGTTTCCAGAAACTCAGTTTCAGCCAGGACTAGTCACAAAGAGGAATGAGGCTCTCCTGGGGTGAGCTGTAGGTGTTTCAACAGCTCCTTATGTGCTCTGCTCTATGCCTCTGCCGGTGAAATCCTATAAGGTCCCAGCTTCAAATGGAAATGGAGCATCAGAAGCTCCCGTGCTACCTCTCATTCCCCCAGGCAAACTCTCCTTTTAATTCAGATAATTTTAGTGTTTGGCTTTATAACATAGCCCCAACAAACAGATTCACTGCCAGAACAGAGTGGACACTGAAAAGGTAAATACTTCTTGAGCCAGCTGGGCTATGAGCGCCAGCCCTTGCAGTGCTGGAGAGTCAGACGCATCGTGTGTCTGCTGCAAAACCAGAAGAGATGACAAAACAGGGTTTGCTATGACAACCAGATTCTGTAGTTCCAGTTAGCCCTTCCAGATTTATGTTCCTGTATTGAAGTAGGAATCGACTTAGGAGTTCATAGAATTCATTTGGGGCCTTTCAATTAAAATACCCATCTCATTTCTTCGTAAAAGAGCAAACACCAAGGAACATCTTCACCATTTACTACAAATAACTGTCTAAACATCTCAGCGCAAGAGAAGTGATGCTCTAAACAAGCCAGTCAGAACATTAGCTTGGTAATATGTCTTATTAGATTAGACAAAAGAGAGAACATGAAATAAGCCCCCATGTTTTTAGAAAGTGTTGCCTACAAAATCCCACGTGGTATTATTATATAGCTCTTAGTGACGTAATGTAACCTCTTAAATTATAGCTGACTATACTGCAGAAAATGAAACATCGAGCAGATGTACCTGGCCTCAGCTCCCACAGCCTTCGCTCATAACCTCTGATCCTGTGTCCTCCCATTCCACGGCCTCTGCTTTCACACCCTCCACTCTGTGGAATTTGGTCCTGTGGCCACCTATCCTGTGGTCCCCAGTACCTTGACTCACATGTTCTCCATCTCTGTGGCCTTAGATCCCATGGCCTCTGGTCCAAAAGCTTCCACCCCCGTGGCTTTAGCTCCTGTGGGATCACGTTCCACAGCCTCTGGTCTCAGGGCCTTTTCCTCATGTGAACTCCACTCTCATGGCCTCCATTTCTGTGCCTCCTGGTCCCATGGCCAGGGCTCCTCCATACTCGGATAACGAGTTTTCTATTCCAGTGGATCCACCTTCAGACAAAGGTGATGACTGCAGCTTAGATGAAATGCCTTCTGAGAATTTGGGTTTGGACAAGAGAAAAAGCTCAACCATTACAACTGAGCTCACAGGTAACTGCAGAGAGCCAGCAGAGCTCACCATGGACAAGCCAACTAATTGCGGTTCACGTCAGCTCTCATGCCAATTCACTCCTTGAATTGCACTCCTCAAGATTCTGGCACATGCACTTACGTGTCCAGCTGGATTGAAGAACTGATCCAGCTCCGAGGAAATGTGGGGATTCGAGGGCTGGGGTTTGTTTAGATTTCCAGGGATCAGTGCCTTGATCCAACTCACGAAGAGCACAGGAGTGCTTGTGCTCTCTTCATAAGGAGCTGCAGGGCAACGGGTACAAGCTGCACCAGGAGAGGTTTCATGCCAACGTAAGAACAATCAATGGAACAGCCTCCCCAGGGACATGGTAGAGTCCCTGTTGCTGGAGGTTTTCAAGATGTGTTTGGAGAGGGTGCTAGGTAATCCTATCTAGGCTTCCTTTCCCATGAAAGGTTCGACCAGAGGATCTTTTAAGGTCCCTTCCAACCTGAGCTATCCTATGTTTCTAAGCGAGGTAGTAGAGAGAAGGATTAAATCATCAGGCTGTGGAGGATACACCGAGCTCTAGCAAGAGTTTAATACAAAAGTACTTGATAGCTCCAGAAGTAGCCTGAGGAACAGGGCAGACAGAGGACAGACAGCAAGGGGTCCCATGGTCCTCTCACTGGAGGAGAGCCCTCAGGCCCCCTATGGCTGTGCCTTTCCAGAAAATAAAAACTGAAATCCAGAATGCACACTTCACGGAGTTCAGGAAAAAAAAAACCTATCTAAAATAATGAAATTACTCTGGGGAAAACAAGGGTGTTCTTTGTGCCCCAAAGTGAAGGAATTTCAGCCCCTCTTCAACCCAACTTTTTTTGTTAAGAATGCACAATCACTTTGGAGTAGCTTGTTATTATTACTACCACTACTACTAAGGATCACACACTTTATTCATGGGATACATCTCACTATCAAGCTGACTATGTGGAAAGAGACCCACGGTCTTCTAAAATGGCTGCAGTAAGCTGTAGGAGAAGGCTGCCAAATGAATCATGCTGTGGCTGCACTGTGGTAAATTCCAGAGCACATAATAATGCTTCCAGTTGTTTGTTTGAATCATCTTATGATGCTGCACGCACATTTAGCTGATGTACCAACACTAATGTACCGTGCCATTCTTGGAGTTAGAATTATAAAATATCTCATAAAAATAAACAGCTTTATTGCCAGGCTCATGAATGATAATCCCACAGATGCAAATCATTAATCACAGAATGTATCAAGGTAATTACCAAACCAGGGATCTGTTTTATGGAGTTTGTGGGTATGCGGTGAGATTGTGCTCTTTCTGCACAAAGCAGACAGCAGTTGCCTGCTGCTGGAATCACTCTTTACCCACAAGGATCAGGTCCTAATAAAACAACAGTGTTCAGCCAACCCATGTCCATTGCAGCACTGTCGACGTACCAGCTCCACAGAGCATTTTCCTGTCGCTTATATTTAGCATACATGCAGACATCTCAACATTGCTCCTGATTTGAAAGAGAACAAAAAGAAAACCCTCATCGCATGCTTATGCTTGACAAGGCCCAGTTCTGAAACCAGGAGATGTTTGTCCATTTAATTCATCCCAACAGTGCAGAAGAAACCTTGTTTTAGAAATTTCTGATCCTGGGTTTTGCCACAAATTATGTTCCTTGCAAATAATGACAGAATAAAGTACAGAATGAGGACGGGGGTGGATTTCTGCTCACTTCAAACCTTTGTGTGTGAAGAATGAAATTACTTTTGAAAGTAGAAGCATTTTGCATTAAGGTATTTGCTAATACTTTAAATTTCTGCCAGCTTTGGCGATTTATTTTGTCTCTAGTCAGCATCAGCATCCTATTTTCAAGCACTACTGTTTCACGGCACTGGAGTTCAACACCACTGCAAGAAGCCATCCATATCGCTCATCCCCCAATATTTCATACCTTTTTCTCCTTTACCACCACCCCGCCCCCCAAAAACACCCACATTAAAATGTGAAAAAACTGTTACAAACTCCAGCCTAGGCAGGTCTCCAAAGCATAGCTGAGCCCTGGGATTCTGGGCAGCCAAGAAACACACATTGGAAGAAAGCTTCACTGTCTTATTAAGGGGGGAAAAAAGAGTTTAGCTGCATAAGGGCAAAGGACCGGCACCAAGAACGTTGGTCCAGAACCATTAACTCCCACAGGCGTTAGAGTAATTCCAAGCATTTATCTGGCTTGCCATCACTATTCGATATAACCAGGTATCCCTAGTGTCCTGTGGTTCACAGCTAAAACGGGCAGAAGGCTCATTCTCCAGGCTACCCTCATTTTCCATCCTTATCCTGGAATTCTCATAATCAATAAAACCCATGTATGGCAAAAATAAAGGGATCCTGCACCACGCAGGGCCTTTAAACAGTGAGCTCTCATTGGAGCCTATACTGCCCGAGGTGGCCATCAGAGAGAGGCTACAAGAGCACTACCTGGAGCATCGGAAGCTTCCCAATCTGAGCTAGCCAGTACTGCCACAGCCTTGTGGGTTTTTTCATGCATGGTTTGCTGTGGAGCAGGCAGGGTGGCTGGAGGCATATGCTGCGACGTGAAATGCTGGGGCGGTTTGTGGAGGCCACCTCCATCTTTGCAGTGATGAGAACCACCCGACCATAACAGCTGTCTCCGTGCAGCTGTGCTGGCCCCTCTCCCCTCAGGAAACGGGTTCCCACTGTCCCAAGTCCCCACAGCTGCGCAGGATCAGCTGTGGAGGACACTCAGTGAGAACCGTTTCAGCTCTAAAAGGAAAATCAAAGTGTCAGTTCAGGATGACACTAGAGGGAACAGCTGAGGCTCAGCTGCACTTACAAGTCATCACCAAGTCACCAAGGCTGATTAAATTCTTCTTTTTGAGTCAACTCTTTCTCCCTGTCCCCTTAGCCCACCTACCAGTGACTTCTAGGGGTCTGCGTTTCCTTCTGCCTAGTGAAAAGGAATAGACTTTTGTATACCTTTATAACACGGTGATAGATTTTATGCCCCATCGTACCACTACAATCAGTTTTCACATCCTGGGATATATTTTGGTGAGTGACACCTGAAAAACTCACAGCACTTTACTATTCATTGTACAGCATCATTGCTTTACACAAGTACACAAATAAAATAATGGAAAGGATGGGAGCTGAGGCCACGGGACCTGGGTGACCTACTAGATGAAGTGCAATCAGGAGAGCCTATTTAGTGTGGTCTGGCAATTACCCATTTAAACAGAATTACAGCGTCTTTCATCATACTGGGACAACAACAACAAGGTTAATCAACTTAATGGACTGGAACAGGTAAGTAATTTCACTATTTGGCTTTTGAACCATAATGTGAGACCTGAGAGCGCAACGAGGTCCTAGTCCACTGAGCATATTGCTTGCTGACACTTAAACAGTTGGACTACATGATTGTTGTAGGTCCTTTCCAACTGAACTATTCTATTCTAAGATTAGTAGCACCTAAAGTGCAATTTCTTGAATGAGTGGGTGGTACGGGTGGCCTAAGCACAAGAACAAGGTGCCTTAGGGGCAAGCAAAGTTATAAACTTACAGTGCATCACATCACCTTCCTCTATGCCTACACTTAGTCCAGGGTAGCTGAAGCTAAACGCCAAGTAGCTTCTCCCTTGTACGCTGCTACCATGGGGTGGCTGAGGCACAGTAAGATACACCATCACTTAAATCACGGTAATAGGTTTAATTGCCTCAACTTTGAAACTTCCAGAGAGAAAAGTACCTCCTTTTTGGGGCATTAGAGGAGAGCAAGAGACATGCTCATATTAAAAAACAACTCTCGTTTGGGCTGTGCATGACCATTTACATTGGTACCTTCTTTTGTAACCATCAACAGGCAGAAGAACCGTTTTTGTGGTGCAGACTACTGGTACGTTAAACTACTTTTTCTTCACCTACCTAGCTGTGAGGTTTTTTTATACTGTAGATCAATCAAGACGATAGGCTGATTTTTGTGTCTTCTTATTAAGTTCAGTAGGGTTAGAAATCTAAGCCTAAAGTCAAGACCTTTGCTATGCTAGGCAGAAAGGACAGAACAAGAAGAGTGCCCTTGAGACGACGAGTGTGATAGCCAGTTAAAATAAGCCCACAGTTTTGGATCACGTAACTGTCAATCAGCTGTCAAAGCACTGTTACTTATTCTCTATCAGAACTTCATTGCTCCTTACTATACTTTCCCTTATATCACACAGGTGGGAGGGTGCAAATAGGTCATTGACTCCACTCCAGACACAGATCCCTTTCTTTTCCCCTTCCTTGCACACCAGCCAAGTACCAAAGAGCACAGCTGACTCTAAAGAGACTTATACTGGCGAGCCCGTATGTGCCTACAGACACTTTACATCTACCTAAAACACAATTAACCAACACTGGGGAAAAAAGGCTTTTTGGGGAACAATACATGGATTTGAAAAGTTTGAGTTTAGCTGAACACACACTTGCATTATTTAACACACGTTCACCCCTTGTTCTGTCTGCTCTGTCCCCACCATTTACTGCTAAACAGGTCCCTTATCTTTATTGATCACTTAATTTATCTTTTCTTAACTCCCCTTGCTCCGTCTGGTGCCGTGTGTCCAAGGTATTGAGGCTAAACATCCGTCTGTTCATACTGTCATGACTGGTTTGCCTTTGAAAGAATAGGGGGAGCAGGTGGTGTGACTAAGTAGACCCTCGACAGAATAGGGGCACCATTGCTGTGTCCTGTCCCAACCTGCCAGCGATTCCCCACCCTCCCAACTGTTCCACATTAAAGCAGTCAACTGTGGCTTTACAGTCCAAGTTTTACACAACTGTTTTACAAACCAGGAAGAATTTCTTTTGTTGAAAATCTTTTGTTAGGCAGTGCAGAATGGGGGGGGGAGCGGGGTAGAGGGAGTGAAGAAAGCCCGTTCTGAGACCAAGTGCATTTTAATGTGTATGTAGATATACACCATGCGACGTGCCAAGCCGCTGAGCTCGCTCGCTCTGTATTTCTGTGATGCTTTTAAGCTCTCTCTGAAAGCAGTTGCACAACATATCTTTCAAACACATCCATCTTCTTCATTTTCTTGGGGTCTTTTAGTCATTTTCCTTTACTACTGTTTATGGTACAATTTTGGTTTATTAGAGCAAGTAAGACTGAAAACAACCAAATAAAATCAACTCTTGTATGTTTTTTTTCCTCAATAAGAATAGAATATCCATTTTTCAGCGGTGCAAAATTATTATCAATCCATCTATCTGGATAGACATCCCCAAAGAAAAGTCCAGAGGATGTTTCAACTGCATTCCAGTTCCTGAGCAATGCCACTACAGGCACCATGCTGCTTCTGACCTCATCCACTGTATTTCCTCACAGATTCAGTGCTGTGCATTTCAACCCAGATGTAGGAAAGCACTTGTACACATGGGTTATCTCTGAGATAACATCCCCTGAAATGGTATGCTCCACAAGAGACAGAATGTTCAGGAACTCACAAAACGGAACCCGGAAAGAGCAAATATTTGTTACAGCCGTGAAACCAAGCTGGTATCACCACCAGAGTGCTACAAATAGTCGCATACAAAAACTGAACCTACCAAATTCTTCTCGTTTGCTGCTTTTCCTCCGCCCTGTGAGAATTCACAAACTAGATCAGTCACTAGTTTTTCAAAGCCAAACACAAGATTTGAGTGTTTTCCACATTTTCAAAGGAAAATGACAAGTTTACGCATATTCACATTTTGCACCATAACCTTTTTTCCACAGGCAAAAATGTATTGAAGGTTCTATTTCAGGCAAAACTGCAAACAAAGAGACAAGGATCCTTTCCCTTTTTTAAAGATATCGCAGTCAAGTGCTCAAATCTTATAACTGTACAGAAAAATTAAAAAAAAGTAAAAGCTGGCTTCTCTTTTCCTTCTCCCAGAGACGTGTCTGTCTTCCTACCCTCCCCCTCACCATCAGACTGCAGTGGAAAGACAAAAGCTGAGACCCTGCTCCTATAGTAGTCGATGGCAAAATTTCTACAAGGCCTGAAGTTTACCGAAACTGCCGAGCCCTGCAGCAACCAGAGAAATCAGTGACTGTTGCCTAAAGAAGGAAGGAGCCACACTTTTTACTAGATCATTAGGAAAGTACTGAGAATTAATCCTGCTACAAGCACTGTTTTCTGGTAGAAGCCTGATCCTTGAATCCTCAAATATGCAAGTAATTGACTTTTCAGTTCAACAGATATAAAGAGCACAGTTCAGATTTGTGGGGTGTTTTTTTTAGTTTCCTGATCAAAAATAAAGAATTAAAATATCAACAAACATTCAGTGCTACAACGTAATGCTTTGGAATGAAGCATATGTTATAAAAAAGAAGGAAAACGGGAAAGAGTATGTTCAGAAAAATCCTGACTGTCAATATGTCCATTCAGAAACTTAGTGGTTAGGTCACTCACTCAGAAGACTTGGTTTCGATCCTTCCCTTTGTTGAAAGGGCCTGAAGGGCTTCTACGGAAAGCACTGAAACCACCAGGATACACGATGGCATGGATGCTATATGATTGCCAGTCTCTCATATTACTGCAATTCCACTGTGCATAAAGAGTCAATGATCATTGAAGCCAGCATCAGAAGTATCTTTCCTCTGAGACCGGTGTCCTAATCACGAGGTTCTTCGAGTCTTATTTCACATTTCTTATCTCACTGAATATTTATTTGATACATATTGAAGCACCACCTACAAGAAAGAAGGGAACCTCACCTCACCATCTCCACTGTTTTATGCCATGGTGTTCAGGGCAGTCACCCTGCAGCAGACACACAAAGATTTTCCTGGAATGAGGAGAATAATGAAACTAGCGCTCCAAAAATATGAAAAAATATGCTATTACTACAACACTGGATAAAAAGGAATTACTATGGCTTATTTTCAGTCCAAACTTTTTCTCAAATGCAGCAAGAATTTGAAATATTTTCTTGACAATGAAGACAACACCATTGGTGGACAGTAGTGCATCCCCAAAAGTTCATCCAGACCTAGAAGTGATCACCAAGGAGATGGAGGTCAGCATCTCCAAGAATGAAACATTCTCAGCATTTCCCCCCTAAATTTATATAATACTTTCACAGCAGGAAAAAGAGATAAATATTTTAGTATTACAATACTAAAGCTAAGCAGAAAAATAAGATAATCTATAGATACCTGTACAGAGGATATCTACAGAGATTTATAGCTCTAGAGTCTTTGTAATCTGAAAAGCGTACCTAGCCATTTTCTCAATAATAGATGAAAATCTGCTGTTAATAAAGCTTGAGGGAAAGAAAATGTCTTACATGTCTGTCTAGCTCGAAGGCATTACAATTACATACCTACTTCGGAAGAACTCTGTCAGAAATACTGCATTACGTGCAAATTATCAAACTGCCTTCCAACTGTAAAATCACAAAAATCTACCCATAGATTAGAAAATCCTTCTGGATTGTTCATTTTGAATATTATATGTAATCCCTCTACTACTGTGTTTAACAATATCGTTTTGTTCCTATTCACTTCTTAAATGCTGACTAGCTTTTCTCAAATTTGTATATGAAAGGCCAATACATTTGAATGTATGACATTCAAAAGGTAGGTGTAAAAAACAGGTGAGAAGTCCACAAGCATCCTAGTTTACGCACTTGTGCAGGTTAGTTTCTGTGTCTGGAATCTCTTTGTCTACAGAAATACTTGGAGAATTACCAAACCAGTTATAAATTTATCCCGATATTATTCTAAGGAAAGACAGAGAATCAAATAGCTAGATAGAAAAAATGTGAAACTAGACAGGAGATGACACGCTACCCATAGCGACCTGCAATGTAAATCTGAATTGGATCACAGAGGATCTAACTAGATCTGAAATGAGTCTCGTGGTTTTTCCAGCCCTCGATGGACGCTTGCCTAGATCACAAAAACCACCGTACAGTTCGGCACAATTTGACAGAACTGACATTTTCGGAGAGGCTTATTGCTGGCAGGGCACGGATATTGTAGGTCAGAATAGGTTGTATTGGCTGATCTGCTGTATGCAGGGTTAGATGGCAACTATCAGAAGCTGTCTAAAATCAACAGTGCTTCCTTTCCAAGAAAAATTGAATTACGTTAATGAAACACCCCAGCATATGTAAGAAAGCAGCACAGTTTTCCAGGGCAGTCAGCTACATGCACCTGTTTATTCAGAGGCAAGAACAAGCTTTCCGCGCTGGCGTATACAACCCTCAAAATATTTTATGTGAATTTTGCTGTTTCTGTGAAACAACGTTGTCACTTGCTGCAGACATCAAACTTGATTTAACTTGCTTAAAAGTCACATACTGGTATCCTTCATATATGTAATGTCTTCATTTTACTTTCCAAATGGATGAACAAAATTAAGAGGAAGGGGGGGGGAAATCATATTAGCTTCAACTTATCCCATTGCAAATGCAATATTTGTGTACTTGTGTATAATCTTTTAAAGTATAATTTAATACATCCCTTTAACAACCCACAAATTATCACTTGACAACTAGAAATAATAGGTCTTTTTGTTAAAAACAGAAAGCATGTGAAGACTAAAGGTTAAACAGGTCTTTTCATCATGATAAATCACTGGTTAATGAGCCTGGTATTGTTGGGTATTATACTTGCTCACTTTAATGCCATTACCTTCTGGTTGTAAAGCTGACACTACTAATGATCTTCATTCTTTGAACTTTTCCACAATATTGACTGGTTGCATAGAGCAGATGTTACTTGGATTTGACTGCAAAAGTGGCAATTCTTCTAAGGCTTGGAATGGCCCTGAAAAGAATGATACTGAACACAATGTATTTTGATATCAAAGTCAAAAGAGATTCTTCTCTAAGTGTCAACTACTGCCCTTGCAGCTTCTCAGTGTCGCAAAATCACAGATAAGATATAAATGTTCTTTATCCATTTTCTGCAGTTCATTTAAAAAAAAATATGTTATAATAATGCAATGAACCACTACAACAAAATTCGTATCTAGTCTCTGTTGCTGTACCCGTAACTTCTCCTGCATGCACAAGTGAAAAAAAACACCTTTCAGTTCTGTATTTCACAGCTTTCCTCAGTCTTGACTGAATGACGCTGAGGTCGCCAGCAGCTGTATTAGCGTGCCAAGCGCTAACAAAGCAGGATGCAGAAGGCATGCACGCATATGTTTGTGTGCCCACATCCATCACTTTTCCTTCCAGGGGGAAGGACGCCCAGCGGAGCCCGGCTCCCCTGCACTTGTAGGCGGTTGGGAGAAGTAGTTTCTTGGTACCTCTTTAAAATACGAGCGCAGTCTTTATTTGTGTGATGGACTAGGTTCAAATATACTTGCCTTGAGAGTGAGATGGCAGACTTAAGGGTAAGAAAGCAGGGGCTGCTCAGTTTACTTTAAAAGTGAAGCAATGTGGAAGCTTTGTGTTTATCCCCATTCCTTTCTCTTCCTGACTTTACCCTTTTCTAGTACCTCTTCTTGCTCCCTTCCTTCTATATTTAGAAAATGTGGACCACAGGGCTAAATTCAACCCTTAAGGAGGCAGAGGTAATTTTATTTCAATTTAAGTCAAGCTCTGGGCCAGAAAGATTTTGCTGCATCATGGAACAGAAATGGGGGCAACTGAACTCGCCATGCCCAAAGGCAAACCTCAGCCCATTACACCCTTCACGCACACATTCTTTGTATACTCCTGTGCAGCGGCAAGCACAGAAGGTGCATAGTTTAGCTTATATAAAGGCCACATTCTGCCCTCTTTGCAGCACTAGGTTATGCCTAGCAGACTTCAAGGACTTGTAGATTCTTTTCTACTTTTCCTTAAGAAAGGGTTTGTTTTCTCTCAGTGAGTTTGGGGAGAACAGAGAATGAGGGTGTGGCTGATTTTACAAATATCATTCTGGTTATGGACTTAAGTTTCATGTGAGGTGAATGGAGAAAGAGAGCAATTTTTTTCTAAAAAAAATAGCAATAAATACTAAAATGTTCATACTAAAAATATCCAAGCTCTGAAAGGCATTTTGCATGTACTGCTAACAACTCACTGGTGCATAAAAAAAAAATATCTTTTTTTTTCCTTAAGTGATTCACAAAAGTTTAATCCTGAAGGTTTAATCCTTAACCTGCACAGGAAGCTTAAGAAGCTTTTCAATAATATTAATCTCACAATATAAAAATGTAAGCATGAACACATTTCATGCCTGTCACCTCTTATTCTATTAAACTCAGTTGGATTGAGAGGAATACTTTTCATATAATATGTCTATCACAGCAGCACCTGAGGCTATCTGAGCTGCAAAGAGGGTCTCTCACTTAAAGAACTTAGACCTGCTCGCACAGAGGATAAAATCCTGAACCAGTCAACTGACGCATCAACAAAATAAAGATTTAACTTGAGAACTAATTAGGTAGACACAATTCATTGGGGGGTGGGGGGGGTGGGCACTGTGTGACATGGTCTTTAGTAACTCCACAGGTAGCAATCTGAGTGTTTCTTATCTGAAAGATGTCATCTCCAACAGTATCTAATACACCCATGCCTAGTATGGGCTCCGTCCTAGTGTCAGAGGAAAACTGTCGCTTGTCCCAGCCTGCAGTTAGGAGAAACATTTTTTAAACCATTTCAAAAGCTGCTGTTAGATATAAGTAAATATTTATCTATCTATCTATATATCTTCCCACAATCAGAACTGCCATCCCGCAAAACCCAGGTTAGCTTAGACAATAGAAACACAAATCCTCTCCTACTCAGAGTTTATCAAACATATTGAACAAGAATTTTCATTTAACGAATATTTACTTGTTAGTGAGGCCAGTTTCTTTCAATTTCAGTGTCTAGAAAGTATGTTTTTCATCATGTACAAATTTGTCAAAAGTATTTTGGAAGGCATGTTTTTGATGAAATAGCCTTTTAAAAAATTAATTTTTACTGTGGGTAGTGTCACTATTTTTTTCCCTTTTGCTTATCAGTTTAAGTGCTTATGAGTTTAAGCAATAAAAAGAATAGTGACTACTGCCATAAAAAAAGCCCTTTGAATCCTGTGGACCACACACAAATGCTCCATGTATTTTAAGATTCTTTTTCAACCCGTTCCTTGATATCATATTCTTTCGTGCCAGTGTTGCAAACTGCGCTCTCACTCTGTGTTGTGTTCTCAGACAGCCTTTATTTTTGCCATAAAAAGCTTTCATTTTTAGGAGCTGTTTCTGAATTTTTTTCTTGGAAGAGATGCAAGAGTAGTGGCTGAACATCTGTATTCACTTGGACATTCAGCTATAGTTTATTACCGTGTAATCAAAGCACTTCTACAGTACTTGGGCTGCTAAAAATCACTACTGTTAAACGCTACAGCACAAGCTAATGCAAATTACCCATTAGCACAAGCTAATGCAAATTATGCTTTGTTAGACAAACCATATTTACCACAGAGTCTGACCCATTGGGAGTATCGGTTTCACAGAAGGTGTGTAACTTCTTTATTCAAAGATATTAGCTCGTTCCATATTTCTGCCCCTACATCCTAAGTAACTCCACAGTTCAGTTTACGCGTCTTGATATTGAAAAGCAGAACTGTGCATCAGGTAATTTCCCTGAAGCTGCCTATCTTGGCTTCAGGGTCTGCTCTCTCTTGACAAAAAACTTCTTTCACAGAATCCTCATTCTTTACCAGCAGATTTGTGATTTAAACAGCCGCATCTGACTTTGTTCACGCTCCCATTCCGATGCATCAAGCCCATGATTCCTGCTTTTCTTGTCTTCCAAAATCATGAATCCCAATTAAAGTAGTATGCTTATAAAAATTGTAGCAAGTAATAACTTACTTATTTCGCTATTTCTTTAAGCAGGAGGAGTTTCATTGCAAGGAAAAAAAAGTCTATATAATTTTTTGCGTGTGTTTCCACGATGTTCAATGTCCAACACAGCATGATGTATAATATTAATTTAACATATTTTCACATGTGTTGCCAAGGTGTTATCTATAAAAGTCCAGGAAACGCTCTGGTCTGGCAGCAGAGCTGGCTGAAAAGACTTTGAGGCAATCCAATAGAAATGTTTACCCAGAATACACCCTACACATTCATGCAGCCTTCTCTGCCTATCACCCTCTATTACTTGACCACATTCACCCCCGCTGGCCCTTTGCCTTTGACCTTTCTCTGCCACTGCCTCTGATTTTGTATTTGTTTTCTGAGGACCTATTATCAATCACTTTTAAGTACCCTTAAGCAGGACGTTTAACCTAGGCATGTGAAAGTAGTAGATCCTTCCATCCAAAGAAGAAATAAGTTATTGTAAGCAAGACATAGTTTGTATCCCTTAAGACACTAAAGCCAGAAAGAAAAAAAAAAAATAGGGAAAATACAGAAGTTGTACGTGTTCTAGTTGCCAAAAAAAAAAAAAAGGTGGGGGGAGGGAGGAATAAAGAAGATACACAAGTTCTAGTTGCCAGAACTTGCATTAGGTTTGAAGTGCCTCACAGGGTTATGTACTTTGATAACCCACAAACCAAGACTTCTGCTTAGAAAAGTTCAAGTGCTGGTGTCAGCTAATTTCTCTTGTACCAAAATGTTGCATTTTATTTCCGCTGATTAGCATAAAATTGTTCCCATTGTCTCAGCCACAGAGGCACACAATGGTGCCAAAGATCCCTGCAGTGGGGAGTTTCTGTGTATTTCCAGCTCCTGGCTTTGCTTTAGAATTCATTAGCCACAGGAACACCACATGCGCTGTGCTGGATTTCCATATATACATCAAGCAAAATATTATTTTTTATTGGCAGCTCCCTGAAAATTTTAATTCTCTGCTGTCAGCAGACAGAAAAATTATTTTTCACCATTGTATGATGTGGCTGAAGCCACAATACAGCTGTGTAACACGTTTTT